>NC_080691.1:72163757-72482168 GCF_030445035.2 Dasypus novemcinctus
ATGTCTGGATCTCCTTAGCGACTGACTTGGTGTATCAGAGGATGCACACCAACGGTGTTCAGCCTGCCACTATTATCTGGCCTTTCAATACCAAGACAACTACTAGCCTCCTCCAGTATGACACGGACATGCAAGTGCTAGCCGAGGTCTTCCGAGGGAGCTTTGACAATCACTTTCCCCGCCATCGACTCATCCAAGGTGTCTCACAACTCCCCTTCTCTCCGCTCCTGCACCCCTTCCCATCTCGCCGCCCTTTACCCCATGCTACAACAATCTTCACAGATGCCTCAAAGTGGAAATATGCAGCCGTCATCTATTCAAGTCGCGCGGAAGACCCCCGAGTGCGGGTGTTCACCAATGGAGATTCCGTCCAGGTGGGGGAACTCAAGGCGGTCATCCTCGCTTTCTCCAAGGGTGCAAGTGAGCCAATCAACATCTTCACCGACAGCCTATATGTCTACCAAATCTGCAGTATCCTGACTTTCGCCGTCTTTTTCCCTACTGACTCGGCTATTGACTTAGCCCTTACTACTCTCAAAAGCCTACTCGAGAACAGGAGGCACCCGTGGTTTGTTTCCTGCATACGCAGCCACTCTGGTCTTCCTGGCCCGATGGCAGAGGACAATGAAGCCGCCGACCACGCAGTCCAACTGCAGGCGGTCGCATTAAACACCATGGGCGACCTCATCAACCAAGCCAAGCTACTGCACTCCAAGTTCCACTTCTCGGCGCGCACCATCCATCGGCTGCTCCCGGACCTCTCCATACAGACGTGCAAGCACCTAGTCTGTAGCTGCCGCACCTGTGCTCCGCTACTGCCCCTCGGGCCGCTGCAGCCCCAAGGGGTTAACCCCCGCGGGCTGCGCCCCAACTCGAGGTGGCAAATGGATGTCACCCACGTCCCCTCCTTTGGGAGGCTTAAGTTCCTGCACGTCGCTATCGACACCTTTTCTCATCTGTGCTATGCCCTCCCCCTACCGGGCGAGTCAGCTAAGCACTGCATCAAGGCCCTCCGACAGGCCATCCTCTTCATGGGGGTCCCTTGGGACCTGAAAACAGACAACGGACCAGCTTACCGCAGTGCGGCCTTCCCGGCCTTTCTACGCCTCTACAACATCAATCATCACTTTGGCATCCCGTTCAACCCACAGGGCCAGGGCATTGTTGAGCGAGCACATCTACAGCTAAAGGCTCTAATACATAAGGAGAGGGAGACCAATCCACTCCTGTCGCCAGGCGATATAGTTACCGCCTGCCTCATCCACCACAACCTTTTATCCTTTGATAAGGATGGGCTATCACCAGTACATAAGCATTGGGGCCCCTCATACGCACCCACAGCCGCCCCACTAGTCCGCTGGAAAGACCCAAAAACCAATAACTGGCAAGGGCCCGCCCCCCTTCCTGCCCAAGGGAGGGGTTTTGCTTGTGTCTTTCCAGATTCGGAACCTCAACCCGTGTGGATTCCAGGGCGACTAATCCGGCCTGTAACAGAAAACCCAACTCCACCCACAGAAAACGGTGACGATGCCTGATCAAGATGGAAGACATCTGCGGCTCACTCTCGGGGGCCTGTTGTGTCTCTGTGGGCCTCTTCCAGGGCACGCAGTCCAATTGTGGGCCACTGTCCGGCACCCTCCAGGCTTTCTGTATTTAACGCCGGAAAGCCCCTCTTTCCCCAAACTTTTCCTCTCTAACTGCTCGTTGGGCCTGCCCTGCGCACCCAACGTAGTCCCCGCTTCGGTCTCTTTCAACGCTTCTCTCGCCCCCCCTACCCTAGATGCCCTGATCCTTTTTACCGCCACTTGCAATACCAGTTGGTCCAACTGCATTGCTTACGTTCGCTCCTCCGCAGGAGATTATGCCTCCTTGCTCTTCGCTAACCGAGAGCCTTCACGACTGCGCCAGGCTCTTGACTGGGGGCCTCGCAGGGGAGGTGTCTTCTACCCCCGCGAATCACACTGGATCCTTCCTCAGCCTCAACGCCTCTTGGCCTACCACCCAATACTGTCCCCTTCCCTCTCTCACTCCCTTCTACTGTCCCCCTGTTCCCCTTTGCCCAGCAATTGTTCGCACCCCCACCTGGCTCTCCAACCTCGCTTGGCCTGAGTGCACCTCAGCTGTCTACGGCTATGGAATCCCCCACAACAGTTCCTCCGCTAGCCTTTGGGTCAGCCCCCTTGCCTCTGCAGGAGCCATGCCCAAAGCCACCTGGGGATGGAGGAGAGACCCTCGGCAGCATCTTAGAACAGCCTTTGGTCAACAGTATTTTTGCGGTACCTCTGCCTGTTTTGACATTACTGCCTTTCTTTGTCACCCTAACTGTACAGTCCAAAACGGCACGTGGTCACTCCCCATCAACGCCTCCTGGGAGGCGGAGGGGGCTCTCCAACATCTAGTGCACAACTCCACCCTCTACCAGCCCCGAATTACCGTTTCCCCCCCCCATGCCTTCCTTACCTGTCTCGATCTAAACAACCTTACCACCTGCAATATTTCTAACTATTGGAGCCCCTTGCACCCCTACGCTTTCCTAATATTACGCCCTCCAGTTGCTTGGATTCCTATAGAAGTCAACGATTGGGCCAGACCAGTTCTCGATCCACGCCAGTTCTCGCAAACGTCTCTCACCCCTCACAGCTGCCAGAAGAGAGACTTCGGCCTCTCCGCCATCATTGCCCTCGTCTTCGTCACAGCTCTTGCCGCAGCCACCACGGCCGCTGTTGCACTCATGCAAACCACCCTCACAGGCGCGGCCCTTGAAAATATCACCGCTACCACTCAGCAGGCCCTAAGCAAAAATCACGAGCTCCACGGCCTGCATCATGCGGCAATCCTCAATCTGCAGCAACAAATTGACCTACTGGCACTCGAACTGGCAGGATTGTGGAGTGTAGCAACTTCCCACTGTGATGGCCGGTACCCCTCGTCGTCAATCTGCATCACCCCTTTCCCCGTTAATAATTCCAGGGGCCCGCTCCGCCAGTGGATCCTCTCCTCCTACAATAACACCTACCTTAACCTCTCCGCTGCGCTGCAAAGCGACATCGATGCTCTCAGCGCTATTACCTTCCCCCACCTAACCCCCTCCCTACTAACTGATGTAGTCCAAAAGCTCACGTCCTTCTTCCGCCCTTCCTCCCTCATAGCCTACGGCGTAATCGGCCTTGGGGGCCTTCTCCTGGTAACTGTCGTTTGGTGCCTCTTCTGCTGCCTGCGGCGAGCCACTGAGAAGAAACAAGCCGCCCTAGCTGCTGCCATTTTAGAGCTAGCCAATAAAAAAGAAGGGGCAAATGTAGCCCTGTCCCCACAGGCGGCTATCTTTCTGGCCAACTTAGCTGATACGCCTGTGTAGCCATCAGACCGCCAGGAACGGCCCCCCCCTGCTATCCCCGCCCTCTCACCCCCTCTCTAGCCAATCCGTCAGCTACACGCCAACCCCTATCAGTATAAAACCTGTAGCACTTCCTCAAATAAATGGACTTGCGCACAGACCTGGTCTCCGTGGTGTCTCCCTGCAGCACCGCGCGTCCTCCGCGCCCGAGAGCCCCCGAGAGCCCTCTCCTGCCTAGGGTCTCTCCCCCTCACTGCCGCCCGACAAATTGCCAAATTCATTTAGAAGGGAAAGTGCACCTGAGTAGCCAAAAGCATTGTAAAAGAAAAAAAAAAAAAGAGCGATGGGGGAGGAATTTCACTGCTTACAAAGCTACAGTGGTGAAAACAGCATGCTGCTGGCATAAAGAGAGTCCAGAAATACATTTTCACCTTTATGGCCAACTGGTTTTTGTCAAACTTACCAAGTCCATGTTGATGGAACAAAACAATCTCTTCAATACATGGATACCCATAACCAAAAGAGTAAAAGAGGACCTCTATTTCACTCCCCATACAAGAATCAACTCAAAGTGGATCAAAGACCTAAATATAAAAGTCAGGACCATAAAACTACTAGAAGAAAATGTAGGGAAACATCTTAAGGATGTGGTAGGTGGTGGTATCTTAGACTTTACACCTAAAGTGTTTGCAGGAAAAGAAAAAGTAGATAAACGGAACTTCCTCAAAATTCACCACTTTTGCACCTCACAGGAATTAGTCAAAATGATGAAAAGGCAGCCAACTCAGTGGGAGAAAATATTTGGAAATCACATCTCCAATAAGGTTTTTATACCCATGATATATAAAAAGAAGATAATGGGAAGCGGACTTGGCCCAGGGGTTAGGGCGTCCATCTACCACATGGGAGGTCCGTGGTTCAAACCCCAGGCCTCCTTGACCCATGTGGAGCTGGCCCATGTGCAGTGCTGATGCGCACAAGGAGTGTCGTGCCATGCAGGGGTGTGCCTGCGCAGGGGAGCCCCATGTACAAGGAGTGCGCCCTGTAAGGAGAGCTGCCCAGTGTGAAAGAAAGTTCAGCCTGCCTAGGAATGGCATTGCACACACAGAGAGCTGACACAAGATGATGCAACAAAAAGAAACACAGATTCCCGTGCCACTGACAACAACAGAAGTGGAAAAAGAACACGCAGTAAATAGACACAGAGAACAGACAACTGGGGTGGGGGTGGGGGAGAAGGGGTGAAGGGGAGAGAAATAAATAAATAAATAAATCTTTAAAAAAAATAAAAATAAAAAGAAGATAAAACTCAACAATAAAAAGACAAATGACCCGATTAAAAATGGGCAAAACTAAGGGGAGGGGAAAATGGACGTGCAATGGATAGAACAAAGATAAATAAGGGGGCAAAAGAGGAGTTATGTGAGAGTACATGAGGATGAAAATAAAACAGCTAATATTACACCAAAAACATATAGGGGACAACAGACTAATAATGAAAACCATAAGACAAAACATAGGATAACTAAAAAATTTAGAAAACTGTACAACCTAAAGTATGGACCACATAGTAAGCACAAATGTCACCTTGTTTGAAAACTATAGTTTCGGAATCTGTACATCAGTTTCAGGAAATATGATATGAATAAGTTAAAAGATTATTGCTGTGGAAGGGAAAAGGTTTTATGGTGGATCTGGGGAAATACTGTATATTGTATATATGAATTTTGGTGATCTAAGACTCTTCTGAAGCTGACATTATGTTGGGATTCACTTTACGGGAAGTTTTGGATCACAGTGGTTCAACAATGGCAGCGGAGGAATACTGATATGGGATGTTATTGACAGGATATATATGGTTGACAGGGAGTTATACAGGGCATATGCCCAGGGTATATGGTAATGTCTATATATACTCATAGTGGAAACAATTAAAAACAACAGCTGGGGGGGTACTGGGCTCCTGGCTGGGGGGTCACTGTTGTGGGCCCTGGGAGAGCAGCGGCAATCCTCCAGGTCCAACGGCAAGAACCAGGAAGGAAGGAGGGCCCAACAGTGGGCTCTTGATACTAATGGCTACACTTTTGAGCCTATGCACCTGCAATAAGAACAAGGCCTAGAGTAGCATTGTGCCTGGGGGTTTCCTCCTGACAGCCTTCATGTTACTCAAATGTGGCCACTCTCACAGCCAAACTCAGCGTGTAGATGTGATGCATTCCCCCCAGCGTGGGACACGACACCCGGGGATGAGCCTCCCTGGCACCAAGGGATCACTACCACATACCAGCTGAAGAAGCAACTAGAAAATGACCTTGAATTAAAGATTCAATGCGGAACAGCAGAATATACCTGTCTACATATAATAACATGACTTCGGGAAGTGGTTTGACCTAATGTAAGGGGGAAATGGAAAGAAGAAATGAGATTATAAGGCTGTGAGTCTCCAAAAAAGAGTCTGGAGGTTGTCAGAAGGAATACCCCTATGTACAACTGAACAGAGTCTAAGAGACAGATAAGGTAGATACAACCCCAGGTTTTGGTTCTTTTGAGGGCTAAAGAGACCCACGGGTTCTATGGTCATGGCAGAAGGGGTTCACTGCCATGACAGATGGCCCTTCTTTGGAGCTGGTGTTTCTGTGTGATGGAAATGGACTCAGAGGGGATCTCTTTTCACAAGACTTGCATGCTACTTTATTGAAATTGTAGTTGGTGCTGAGTTTAAGATATATGTAGGGGATTTGAATCGCTGGACTGATAATATGACACCCAGGCCCAGAGCCTCAACAGACTTCAGCTCCTACACTTTGACTTATTGGACTTACTCCACTCAGCTAACATGGAGTTGAAGAAGGTCAACCACCACAACATGGAGCCTAGAGTGTCTACAACTAGAAGCGGGAAGAGTGCATCCAGTACCCATGTGGAATCTAAGCCCTCACTTGACATAGGTGTGCAATGGACACAACCAATCCAATGTCCACAGAGAAAATGTGGAATGGGTGTGGGAACGGTAGCCATGGGGGCTGCTGGGTGTGGGGAACGGGAGGAAGAGATGAGATGTGGAGGCGTTTTCGGGACGTGGAGTTGTCCTGGATAGTGCTTCACGGACAATTACGGGACACTGTAGATCCCCCCAGGGCCCACTGGATGGAAAGTGAGAGAGTCTGGGCTATGATGTGGACCATTGACTATGGGGTGCAGTGATGCTCAGAGATGAACTTACCAGGTGCAATGGATGTATCACGATGATGGGAGAGAGTGTTGCTGTGGGGGGAGTGGGGGGCGGGGGCGGTGGGGTTGAATGGGACCTCATATATTTTTTAATGTAATTAAAAAAATAATAATAATAAATAAATATTAAAAAAAATGGGCAAAAGACTTGAATAGACTTTTTTCCAAAGTAGAAAAACAAATGGAAAAAAAAAAAACACATGAAAAAATGTTCAATATCAGTAATGATTAAGGAAATACAGATCAAACCTACAATGAGATATCATTTCATATCTATCAGAATGACCACTATTAAAAGATAGAGGGAAATGGAAGTGGCTCAAGCAGTTGGGCTCCTGTTTATTACATAGGAGGTTCAGGGTTTGATGCCCAGGACCTCCTGGTGAAGGCAAGCTGGCCCATGCAACGAGCTGCCCCATGCGGAATGCCACCCCATGTAGGAGTGCACCCCCATGCACGAGTGCTGCTCTGTGCAGGAGTGCCAGCCAACACAGAGATCTGGCACAGCAAGATGACACAACAAGAGACACAGAGGACAGACAATAAGAGACATAGCAGAACAGGGAACTGAGATGGTGTAAAAGAATGGTAGCCTCTCTCCTACTCCAGAGGGTCCCAGGATTAGTTCCCAGAGCCATTTAATGAGAATATAAGCAAACACAGAAGAACACACACAAATGGACACAGAGAGCAGACAATGGGGGGTGGGGGGTGGGGAGAGAAATAAATAAATCTTTTTTTTAAAAAAAGACAAAACTACAAGTGTTGGAGAGGATGTGGAGAGATAGGAAGAATTATTCAATGATGGTAAGAATGTAGAATGATAAAGCCACTGTGGAGGACTGTTTGGCAGTTCCTAAAGAAGTTGAATACATATTTGCCATGAACTGGCAATACCACTACTGAGAACTGAGAGCAGTGATGTGAACAAACAAGGGTTCACCAATATTTGTAGTGGCATTATTCATGGTTTCAAAATTTGGAAACAATCCAGGTGTCCATTGTGGGCAGCTGCGGGCCTCCGGGAGGGTCGACGCGGATGGCTGGGCGAGCTCTCCAGACGGGGGCTGCCCCACAGTCAAAAGAGAGGAGGGGGGTCGGCACGAAGCCGTTGGGCCCTCGCTCTCTCCGCTCAGGCATGGGGGACGCGTGGTGCAAGCAAAAACACCACAGAGACGAGGTCTGGGCACAAGTCTGCTTTATTGTAGAAGGGGACATGGTTTTATAGGGTCTAGGGATACGTAAAGGGACTTGATTGGTGCCGGCAGGTGCTGTTGCTTGCGTAGACGGTTACTGGACAGTAGGCGGTTACTGGACAGTAGGCGGTTACTGGACAGTAAGCTGGCTAAGGGGTTAGGAGCAAGGGAGGGGAAGGGGAAAGTGTGGGCTGTCTAGATAATGGCTAGGCGGAAGACGGAGAAGGAGAGAAGGAGGGGCAGCGCCGGCTGCCAATACTGGGTGGGAAGGAGACGGGGACAATTGCTCCCTTTTGTTTAAAAGTATGTGCTTTGGGGGAGGTGAACTGGTGGCAGCAGGGGCAGTATGGGACGGGGTACTGGGGTAAGATGAGGGGAGGAGGGAGACCACGAGGACCGGCTGGTGGCGAGAAGCAGAGGGCCCTCCCAGCTGCTCTCAGCTGCAGAGGACACAGCGTCTGGCCAGGACGCATGTGCCTGCTGCTGGGGTTGGCGCACGCCGGCGCCTGGCGCGCGCCGAACTCTGCCAGCAAAACGGGGTCGTGATGTTCCTGAACCCCTTGCCCGATTGGGGGAGAAGGAGGGAGATGAGTGAGGAAAGGGAGACAGGAGGTTACAGGCGTGTGGTTCGGTGTTTGCGGCAGGGGCGGGAGGAGTGCGGCGGGTGGCTTGGTGGTGGCCCTTTAGTGGCGAGGCGTTGATAATGAACCTGCACAAAGGATCTGAATACTGCGTTGGCTTGGTCTTTGGCAAGGCGGACTATTTTTTTGACGGCTCAGGGTCCTACAGTGAGGGCTAAGATGATGATGATGAGTGGGCCTAAAAATGGAAGGAGGTATGGGAGGAGGGTATGGAGAACACTGGAAAAATAGTTCGCATTTTCTCGCTCTTTGCAGCGCTTATCCAATCCCTCCTGGACCTTTCTCAGGTTGTCCTCGACTAAGCCGGTGGAGTTGGCGTATACGCAGCACTCCTCTCCAAGGGCGGCACAGAGACCCCCTTCCTTAAGGAGGAGGAGGTCGAGGCCGCGGCGGTTCTGGAGGACTACCTCAGAGAGAGAATTGAGAGAATTTTTTAGATGTTTTACAGCATTTTGAAGGTAGGTGATATCTTCGTCGATGGCCTGTCTGAGAGAGGAGAGGGCAGAGGACTGTGTGGCGAGGGCGGCGATCCCTGTGCCTGCCCCTGCAAGACCTAGAAGGGTAGCGACTGTCAGGACTGCGGTGACAGGCTCTCTCCTTTGTAAGTGGAGGGAGGTTTGTCTGCTCAGCACGCGGCAGAAAAATTCGTGGTCAGAATGGTAAACGACTCGAGGAGCGAGAAGGATGAGCAGGCAAGTCTCATGGGTATCGTTGAGGGTGGCGACATTGAGGCAGGGGGTTAGCCTGGTGGAGGTGCAAAGCCATTGGGAGGTGTTAAGGGGGATTAAGAACTTGGCGGAAGCGCTGGGAGAGGAGTAGCTAGAGCAAGCACTAAGGGAGGGGTGGGAACCTTGACGAGAATGAACACAGCGTCCTGTGGAGGAAACAGATTGAAGGGTTAGGGGGACGGAGGAAGTGTTCCAGTTGCACTCGGCTGGGGCTACTGAAGTGGATTCGTCGAATGTGAAGTTAACGGCGACAGGCTCATAGATAGGAAGGGAGGGGGAGAGGCAGAGCCAACAGTTCTTGGTGAGGTTGGGTTGAGAAGTATTTAGAGATAAGTAGGATGCATAGATTAACGCGAGAAGGGGACTGGAATACTTGGTAGGGGGGGCCATAGCTGGGGAGTGATGGACGAGGGGGGGGTGCCGCTGGAAGGGGGTGGAGGTGGGGGGATTGAGGACTTTATTGGGGCCAACGGTGAGGGGTGGGGATTCAGGCGTGGGCAGTAGTTTTCTGATGATGAGGAAGGCTTCCTCTTGCCAGCGCTGGAGGGTCCAATTGGAGCGTTGACGGGGTGAGTTGACAATGGCCGGGGAGATGAAGGGAAGCATGACGATGAGAGCAATGGGAAGAATGGAACTACCCGTGTTGCGTCGAATCATCTGTGGAGACAAAAGAGAGAGAGAAAACTACAAAGGAAACAGCGATGGGAAGGAGACAAGTTAGGTAGGCAACTCGTTAGGAGGATCATTGGTGTCAGTGTTAGCAGAAGCCTCGGTGGTGTGGGGCTTGATGAGACGTCCTGGGACCCAGATGGGCTGCGGCTCTGATTCAGGGAAAACGCAGGCGAATCCCCGTACTTGGGCTAAGAGAGGGGCAGGTCCATGCCATTGGGTGGTCTGCGGGTCACGCCAGAGGACAAGCAGTGCAGGGGTGGGCCGGAAGGTAGGCCCCCAGTGCATGTGGACCGGTGAAAAGCCTTGGGCATTGAAGGTCATCAGGTTGTGTCGGATTAGGGCCTCTGTGACGACGTCGCGAGGGGTGCGACGCAGCTGGTCGGCAGATGTCTTGAGAATGAGGGTTTTGAGAGACTGGTGAGCATGCTCTACTAGGCCTTGTCCCTGCAGATTGTAGGGAATGCCGAAGTGATGGGTGATGTCGTAGAGTTTGAGGAATTCGGCAAAGGAGGCGCTCCGGTAGGCAGGTCCGTTGTCTGTCTTGATGTCCCATGGAACGCCCATGAAAAGAATAGATTCTCTGAGCGCTTGGATGGCGTGCTTGGCCGTTTCTCTGGTGAGCGCGGTTGCGTAGCAGAGATGAGAGAAGGTGTCGATGGCCACGTGGAGGTATTTCCATCGGCCAAACTGGGGGACTTGAGTGACGTCCAGTTGCCATCTGGAATTGGGGTGGAGCCCATGAGGGTTAACTCCCTGTGGTTGGAGCGGCCCCAAGGGCAGCAATGGAGTGCACGTTCGGCATGACCGCACAAGGTGTTTGCAGGTATGGATTGGGAGGTCTGGAAAGAGTTTGTGGAGGCCAGCTGCTGAGAAGTGAAATCTGGCATGCAGCAGCTTGGCCTGATTGATGAGGTCTCCGACTGCGACGGTGGTCTCGGCTGGAAGCAGGTGAACGGCCTGATCAGAAAGGTGGTTGCCGTGGGCTAGGGGCCCGGGAAGGCCGGAATGGCTGCGGATGTGAGCGATGAACCAAGGCTGTCGGCGGTTCTCTATGAGCTCTTGAAGGTCCAGGAGAGCGACGTTAATGCTTTCACTCGCTGAGTTGTCGGGCGGAAAAAACGCAGAAAAGGCGATGACTTGGCAGACTTGTAGGCAGTAGAGGCTGTCTGTAAAGATGTTCAGTGGACAGTGGGGATGGGTTTGGAGTGCTAAGATGACAGCACACAGTTCGGCCACTTGCACAGAGGATTGATGGAGGCGCACGTGTGAACGTGGCTGGTGCTCGCCGGGTGCGAAGACAACGGCGGCAAACTTAGTCTTGGAGGCGTCTGTGAAGATGATGGTGGTGTCTGGAAGAGGCTTGCTGGACGGAAAAGGGAAATGGCCGGGGGCGGCGATTTCTAGCAGGGGAAGGCCCTGCAGTAACCGATGCTGTGGAAAGTGGTTATTGAAGTTGCCATGATAAAGCTCCATAAGAGTTTGCATATCAACGGAGCTGCGTAGCAGGGTGGTGACTTGCCCGGTGGTGAAGGGCCACACAATGGTGTCAGGTGGGCACCCATAATGATGGGTGGCTTGTGTGACTAGGGCGGTGGCGAGCTGAACGAGTAGGTTGGTTTGAGGTCCAATCTTTCGGAGCTTGCTCTTTGCCATATGGACCCAGAGGAGCAGTCCGTCTTGCCAAAGAAGGCCAGTAGGTGTTCCCCGAGTGGGTAAGACTAGGCCTAACAACGGTTTCCCAGGCTCATGTCGCTGGAGTTGGCACTGTTCGATGGCTCTATTTACCTGGGCCAGGGCATTTTTGGCCTCGTTGGTGAGGCGAATCCTCTTTCCGGGTGTGGATGATGGCGGAGTGTTGGAGCAGAGTAGCTGGTACAGGGGCTGGAGTTGCTCTGTGGTAAGCGGCAGCGCTGGGCGCAACCAATTGATCTGTCCGCAGAGTTGTTGTAATTCGAGGAGCGTAAGCAGGTCAGGAATTCTGATGTGTGGCGTTTGGGGCGCAACGGTGGAAGTGATGGAGAACCCTAGGAACTGGTAGGGTGGATGAACCGTTAGCTTCTGTGTATTGACTTTGAGATCTAGGTCTCAAAGGTGGCGCAGCAGTTGCTCCAGGACTGCGTGCAGGCCTGATTCTGAGGGATGGGCCACGAGCAAGTCGTCCATATAGTGGATGATGTTAGCGTACTTCACGAGTGGCTGGATGGCTTCGCGTACATACATCTGGCAAATGGCAGGGCTGTTTCGCATGCCCTGAGGCAGAACGCGCCAGTGGTATCGCAGTGCCGGTTCCCGATGGTTGGTCTGAGGAACCGTGAAGGCGAATTTTGGTCGGTCGTCCGGGTGCAACGGGATGGAGAAAAAGCAGTCTTTAATATCTATCACTGCAACAAACCAATGCAGGGGCACCGCGGTAGGGTGGGGGAGGCCGGGCTGCGGCGATCCCATAGGCTTGATGTGTTTGTTGATTTCTCTTAAGTCTTGAAGTAGACGGGACTTCCCGTTCTTCTTTTGAATGAAGAAAATTGGCGAGTTGTACGGGCTGGTGGAGGGCTCGATGTGGCCTGCGTGAAGCTGCTCATCAACAAGCCCCTTAAGAATGTCCAGTTTAGGGATTGGGAAAGGCCATTGCTCCACCCAAATGGGCTCCTCTGTATCCCATTGCAGAGGAACGGGTGCTGGAGGTTGAACGCGAGCAATGGCCGAAACTATTGGGGGGGCAGCTGCGGTGGCGTGGCAGTGAGAACGGCTCCCGACTGATGCAGGATATCACGGCCCCAAAGAACTTGCGAGATTTCCTTCAGAACGAGGGGGCGGAAGGTTCCCTGTCGACCTTCTGCGTCTCTCCAGACGACGTCCTGGGCAACTTGCTGGGAGGGCGCTTGGCCGGTGGCTCCCACCACTAGGGGGCCATCGGTCAGAGGGAGGTGCCCGGCCTGGTCAAGTGGGATGCAGGAAATTTCTGCTCCTGTGTCGAGTAGCCCTGTGAGCCAGCGGCCAGAGACTTGGATAGAGAGAAGAGGCTTGGTGGAGGGTGCGATGGGAATAGACCAGAGTACTTTCATGGGCGGGGGCGCTGAGTCGTTGCGGCCTCTTTGTTGTGGGGCTGAGGCCTGCCCCCATGGCCGTTTAAAGGCTTGCACCTGGAGTTAGGGACGCGGCAGTCACAGGTCCAGTGGTATCCTTTTCCGCACCGCGGGCACGGAGTGGAAGGAGGCCGTGGTGGATGGCCTATGTTGGGCACGTCTGGCGGCGGCCGTGACTTGTTGGGGCAGTCTCGAGTGAAGTGGCCGAGTTCGCCACAGCGGAAGCATTCGTTGGAGGCCGAGACGGCAGCGAGGACAGCCTGCGCCACGGCGGAGGCCTGGGCGTTGACTCTGGAGCAGGCGAGGACCCAGTCATGGAGGGACTTGTCTCTCAGCGGCCTGATGATCGCCTTGCAAGTTGGGTTTGCACCCTCCTGAACAATGTCCTTGATGAAGGAGGTCTGGGCCTGCGTGCCGACGACCTTGCGCTCTGCCGCAGCCTGGACACGCGCCATGAAGTCGGAGAACGGTTCCTCTGGTTTCTGGAAAAGTCTGGTGAGTGGCTCGGGCGCGGAGGCGGCGCAGTTGCGGAAGGCACGGAGGGCACACTGCCTTAGCTGGATGTAGAAGCCTTGAGGGAGGGCGACGTAGCTCTGTGGCATGGCGTAGCGCCCCAGTCCGAGGAACGCGTTGGCAGGATATCGGGTGCCATCGCGGGCATTCTCGGCGATTTGTTTTTCGTTCTCGGCAGCGAAATGTGCGCGCCAGTCAATAAACTGCCCCGAGGGAAGTATGCCTCTCGCGAGGGATATCCAGTCGTAGGGGAGACAGCGGGCAAAGGTCATACATTCAAGGAGGTCTTGAGCATGGGGGCTGGCGAGACCATCCTCTCGGATAGCGCTGCGGAGGGTTTGCACGTCTTTTGGGGAGAAGGGAACCCATATTTGGGGGTTTGCTCGAGAACGATTGGGATTTAGCAGATACATATCAGCGATTGGAGCAGTGGGGGGCTCGAAGAGAAGATTATTAGAGCGCGGGAGGGGGTGTCTATTCGGCGGCACATAAGACGGGGGGCGCTCGTATGCATCATCTAGGTCGTCATCAGAAGATGGCGGATGAAGCGCTTCCGGTCCCGGGTAAGGGCAAGATGATGCTGGTTCCAGGTAGGGGCAAGATGGCACCGAGGCAGGAAGGGGAGGGTACAACGGCGGATAGTCCTTCCGTGAAGAAGCAGGAAGGGGCGGGGAGTGCGGCTTCTTCCTCTTTTGGGAGGAAAAAGGAGGGAGTGCGCCCTCTTGGGTGGGCTTTTCTTTGTTTCGTGAGGAAGAAGGTGGAAGTGCGCCATCCTGGTCGGAGTCAGAATCAGCGGCGCAAGGGGGATCAAGCTCAAGCGCAGCCTCCAACTGAGCCGAGAGCGATTCAGCATCGGAGTCGTTACCGGGAGCGCCGTCTTGGCGGCCACGCCCTTCCCCTGACTCATCCATGGTATCGCACGGGAAGGCCTTGGCCTCGGGAGCGGGAACGCCTTGCAAACAAGCACGAATGGCTACAAGAGCGGGGAGGAGGCTGGGGGGAAAGACCCAGCCCTCATGTTCCATGGCTGAGGCTACTTGTTCGATTAGCCGGGCATAAGTTTGAGGATTCCAGAGTGGGCAGGTGATGAGCCAGGGATTGAACGGGAGAAGTAAGTCCCAGTAGCGCTGAAGCTGGCGGACGGAAACTCTAACCTGGTTAGTTTCCAGGAGGGCAGCCAGGGCCCGAACCTGCGGGACCTGACGGGAGGAGAGTGAAGCACCCATTTTGGTTTGAATGGGAGATGCCGAAGAGTCCCTACCTTGAGCGAAGGGTGGGGGGTAGGCATCAGAGTGGGCCCCACCCACGTTGGGCGCCAAATGTGGGCAGCTGTGGGCCTCCGGGAGGGTCGACGCGGATGGCCGGGCGAGCTCTCCAGACGGGGGCTGCCCCACGGTCAAAGGAGAGGAGGGGGGTCGGCACGAAGCCGTTGGGCCCTCGCTCTCTCCGCTCAGGCATGGGGGACGCGCGGTGCAAGCAAAAACACCACGGAGACGAGGTCTGGGCACAAGTCTGCTTTATTGTAGAAGGGGACATGGTTTTATAGGGTCTAGGGATACGTAAAGGGACTTGATTGGTGCCGGCAGGTGCTGTTGCTTGCGTAGACGGTTACTGGACAGTAGGCAGTTACTGGACAGTAGGCGGTTACTGGACAGTAAGCTGGCTAAGGGGTTAGGAGCAAGGGAGGGGAAGGGGAAAGTGTGGGCTGTCTAGATAACGGCCAGGCGGAAGACGGAGAAGGAGAGAAGGAGGGGCAGCGCCGGCTGCCAATACTGGGCGGGAAGGAGACGGGGACAGTCCATCAACTGATAAATGGATGAACCAACTGTGGTGTATCTACACAATGGAATATTATGCAGCTGTAAGAAGAAATGAAGTTGTAAAGCATATGACAGCATGGATTAACCTGGAGAACATTATGTTGAGTGAAGCAAGCCAGACACAAAAGGACAAATACTGTATGATTGTGCTACTATGAACTAAATATATTGTGTAATTTCCTGGAGTTAATAACTTGAATAACCAGAAAATAGAAAGGCTAGAGATTAGTTGGGGTTGTGAGCAATGTGTGACTCTAGGGTGTGCTTGGACTGTTTCTTTTTCATTTTTTAATTTATTTTAAAAGAAGCTTTAGATTACATAAATGTTATATAGAAAATATAGGGGATTCCCATATACCCTTTCCTACACTTTCCCCCATTACCAACATCTTTCATTAGTGTGCTACATTTTGTTCAATTGATGAGCACATAATGAAGCACTGCTACAAAGCATGGTCTATAGTTTTCATTATGTTTTACACTTTGCACTGCAAATTTCATAGGTTTTATCAAAATGTATAGTGGCCTGCATCCATCATTACAATAGCATGCAGAATAATTCCGATGTCTCAAAAATGACCCATGTTTCACCTATTTTCCCCTTTTCCTCCCCTCTGAACTTCTGGTGACCACTGTCTTTATATTGGTGTTGCAAGTTCTTCCATTACAATAATAATAATGTCTACTTTAGTCCATAGTCAAAATCTCCCCTTATGTTTGTTCATTCTTCTATCTTGAGAATTTTGATGTGGTGATGCCCACTCTGCTTCCATTTGAGAGGGGACTTAGATCCCATGGGGCAGGTGGATGGAACAGTTTTGCTTGCAGTTGTAGATACTGTTTTTTGGAATGAGCATTGTCCATTAGCATCCTTTTGTTAGTTGTCCTGGGTGAGTCCCATGAACTGGAGAGTAGGTGTTGTAACTCTGCTGAGATTCAGGGCTCACCCAGCAAATAAACAGTCAGAATATTTAAGTCTCTGGGACATATATTTAATGGCTATAGTACTAGTTATAGGTTCAAATAAATGGGGCAGAAGAACCATGTGTAGTTTCTTGATCCTTTAGGTGATGAGGAAAATTTGGTTCAAAGAAAGCTGAAATCGTCCTTATGGTCCTTGGGAAGACAGAGGTTAGGACACTAGAAGAGTATTTCCAAGAAGAGGAGGTATGGAGCAAGTTGGGAAACATGTAATAGGCTCCCAGGTTGCCTCCTGAAAACTGGAAATTGTCAACACAGGTTCCTTACTGCCATTTCCCAGGCTCCATAGGAAATTGATCTACTCTGGGAATAGAGTTGAAATTGGCCTATTTGTCTAACAAGGAGCCTTGGGAATTGACTTATTATTGGTCCAGAAATTGTAAATATTCTCTGTTTTTATAATATATTCATCCCCAGTTTTTCTTCTTTAGGCCAGAAGGCTATCTACCTGTTCCTCTCTAAGGCATCCTTCTGGCCCAGAGATTTAATTTCATCCTCTTGTCCTTCCCTGAATGGAGAACCAGCACCTTTATTGTTCATCACCACAGAAGAAACTAACCCAGTTGAACTCATTCCTGAATGATTATTTCAAGAGGAGGAAAGATAGCCCAGTAAGTGCTTTGGAAACACAGAGAAAGAGAGAAATTGGAGAGAATGCAGAAGGGGTGGGGGTGGCATCCTCCATATTCTCAGAAATGCTGGGAAATTCTACCTGACTCAATCCAATTCCCATTTCTCAGCTCATAATCTGAGTACCACTCTCATCCTTCCAGCTCAACCTAGACCAGTTGCTAGCTAGCTATTCTATAGTCCAATTTATATAGCCCAAAGCCCATGCAAAGCTCATGCTATAGAGCACAGCTATTGGTATCTGGACCTGTGTTCCAATTCCACTTGAGTCAATGTGGTGCAGCAGTGCTCCAAGTTGTATTCACCAAATGCAATGGATGTGCCACAATGATGAAAGAAGTAGTTGATGTGGGAGAAGTGGGGTGAGGTAGGGTGTGGGGTATATGGAAACCTCTTATATTTTTTAATGTAACATTTTTTGTGATCTTTGTATCTTCAAAAAATACAATAAAATGGTAAAAAAAAAAAGCTCAATAGAGGAATTCCCACCTCATTTTGTAGTCAGAAATTTTGATTATTCCCATCATTGTGTCTTTGAAGCCCTTGGCGATTCCTAATCTTTCCAAACAATGAGAACCCCACTGTGTTTTAGGGGCGCAGCTAAGGTAGGAGTGGTATTTCTTTAAGCAGAGCCTTATTGGGAAAAATTTAGGTCTCAGCAACTGGGAGACTTAATATTCTCCTCCATTTTCTCAAGAGTTGAGGAAGTTCAAGGATTGACAGAATAATTGGGTGAATGCTTATGTGTGCACTGCAGGAATATACTTTATATAAACATATTGATTCAATTAATAATTTAAGCAATAGGGTACTCATAAGCTCCTCTTTGTATAGAAATAGGCTTAGTCTTTTAGCAAATTACGATGAGTCAGAATGTTATCAGAGCGACAGAGTCATATAAACCTCTTATCTGACTTCAGGACACAGAGAAAGAAAAATAACCTTGACGTGGGGGTCTAATAGAGGAGGGATTTGATGAGAACAGTAAGGCAGCCCAGGGAGTCCAGGAAGGGCCAGCATGGCTCAGTGGAAAGACTGCAAGATTTGGACTCATATAGATATTCATTTGGAAGCTGGTGTATCCACATAATGACTGTGGCTATTAGACAAATCTTTTCTCCTTTTTAGTCTCAAAGCATCTCATTTAAAAATAAAAATCATAATACCTGACTCACAGATATTTTGTTAGGATGATAATTCATATGTGCAAAGTATTTCTTACCTTGGGCATATTAGGAATTTATTATGAGACATATGAGAGCATAGGAACAGTTAATAACAGGGAAAAATGGGTTGTGAGGGGGTTCAGCAAATTGTCCCCAAATCCCTGGTGTACAAATACCTGTAGAAGAGTAGCAGCAGATAAGGTAAGAAGCAGAGTTACATAGGTGATGCAGGAGTTTTGTAAAGTGAAGTTAAAATTTTGGTCTTTGTTTAGTGAACAATGAGCAATTCAGAGCTATTATTTAGAGACTGGATTTTCCAAGAATAGCTGCCTGTCTCAGTTATGTTTGTTAGGTATTCCTATAATTCTCAGGATAATTCTTTATTATGTCCATTTCCCCCTAGTTTGATAATTGCCCCCTAAGTCTGTCTCCCTCATCAAATTGTGAATTAATTAACTAATTAATTCATGATCATGAAATGATAGAGATTAATAGTAAAGACTCTAGGGATAAATCTACCACCTACCATCTATGAGATTTCAGAAGATTTTACTCATCTCTCTCCGCCTTTTCTCATATATGAAATGGTACCTATCTCATTGTGCTTTTGTGAGTAGCAAATTAACAAAACCCTTAGAACAGGGTCTTGCATTACAGGAGCTACTCAATAAAGATGAGAATCAGTATTTACTAATGCACATATTGAATAGTTATGTTTATGCCTTCTATGTTCCAGACATAGTGCTGGCCACAAAAATGAAAAGACACACAATCCCTGCTCTCAGGTATGTTAAGGGCTGGTTCTGTGTCATTTTCATATTTTTGTCCTCACCACTTAGTCCAGATACTGGTATATTGTAACCATGAATAGTTGCTTGTTGAATAAGTGAGTGAATGAATAAATAAATATATAAAAGTAATATAATTGGAACAACAGGTAAGGAAGATTAATCTGGCAGTGATTTTGGGATAGATTGTAGTAGAGAGAATGGATGCCTGAGGACTAGTAAAGGAGTAGTTACTTTGGCAACCCTACAAGTCATCAGAGCCTTGATTTAGTGTGATGGAAGGAGGAGATATATAAGAGATGTCCATAAAATAAAACATTCAAATTGTGAAGGTTGTACCAACTCCTTGCACAATTGACATTGGCAGTGGAAGTAATGAGGGAGGAAGAGTCAAAAATTCAAATATAGGCATCTAGAAGGATGATGATTCCATTTGCTGAAACTGGGGCTCCAGGAGATAATAGGCTTTATTTTTGATATGTTGAGCTTGCCATGCAGGAAGAAAGAGAATGAAAATTAATGCTTATTATAACCATATAGACACTGTACAGATAATTTTAAATGAAGAGTTCATTTAATTCTCAGATCAACCCTATAAGTTATAAACCATTATCATTCCCATTTCACAATCAAAGGAAGTGGGACTTTCCTGGTTAGGTAACTTGTTCAGGATCACCCAGCAAATAAATGGTGAGGTCCTGATTCAAATCCAAATGTGACTCTTTTCACATCCCTTCCTTAAAACTCTAGGTGATAATATTTAATGCTGGTTGAGATTGAATAATAGGGCTAGGCACTGTAAATGTTACTTTACATGTTACTCATTTCATCCTCTAAAAATTCTAGAGGTGGGTATTATTTGTTCTAATTATACAGATAAGGAACTGAAGTTTGGAAAGGCTAGGAGTTAGTAAGCAATGGAGCCAGGATTTGCACCCTGGTCTGTCTGAGTTATTGATGTATTTTTCATCATTCCCCACTGCCTTTCTGTAGGTTACCCAGGTGAAGATACTGAGTGCAGGCAGAAATTCAGGTATGGGGTTTAGGAGCCTGGAGCTTATGGATCAACTCTGGAAACCAGGAAATCTCTAAGAAGTAAGCTTGAAAAAGTAGCTCTTACCATCAACTTCAGGGCATTTCATGAGCTCTCTGAAATGGCATGTAAAGTTATGCCAAAATGTATTTTTCTGAAGAGAGGACATATAGATTTTAGTACATTTTTCAAAATGACATAAAGAAAAGGGAGCCAAAGTCAAGAACTTGCAGCAAATTCAAGGGTAGGAAATGTGAGAAGAAACCAAGAGGGAGAGAGATGGAGAAATGCTGGGAACAGACTCTAACAAGAATAGCCAGGAAGGTGCAGGAACTGGGTGCAGTTGTGTTCAGTTGAAGAAGAAAGTTTCATGGGGAGGTACTCCTATGCTGCAGAACTCCTTCCAGTTTCTGGAAGTAAAGTGGAATCAATTTGGGGTCCTATGTCATCTCTCTCTTAATTCCTTACCTTCAATCTGGACTTACCCTTCCTTGGCCTCCTGGAAAGCCTTTCACTCACATTAGCTTTCACTTCCTTATCCTAATTGCAAACCTGGTATTTTTCTCTTAACAGATCTCTGTCAGTAATTAACTAATTAATTCCACAGGTTTATTAAGCACGTATATGCCAGACTCACTTCTAGGCACAAGGGATACAGCATCAAACAAGGAAGACTTTGTCCCTGCTCTTCTGGAGTTTACATTTCAATTGGGAAAACTTACAATATGATACTTTTGTGTGGATACTAACAGTCTGAAGACAATAGAAGTTTCTTCCTAGCTGTGTGTTCTTGGTCAAGTTACTTAATCTTTACTTGTTTGTGTTTTATTAGAGAAAATGGGGAGAATGGACAAAAATTGTGTTTAACAGTATACATTGAAGATTATGTTAATACTTTAATGTATTTAGAATGGTACCAGACAAAGTAAACACAGTGAAGGTTTTCTATCAGTTTTTGAGTGTGGGGTCTTCTTAAGGTGGGGTGGTCAGAGAAAGCCTCTCTGAAAAGGTACATTTTAAACTGAAACATCAATGATCAGAATGAACCAACAATGACATATCCAAAGGAAGAGTGTTCTATGAAAAGGCATTAGTAGGTGCAAAAGCACCAAGACCAAGCTCTCTTACTGACTTTGCACCTACTAAGAATATAGGCAGGGAAGGGGGGCAAGCTGTTGAAGGATTTTACTAAGAAATTGTATTTTAACATATTTAACCAAGTGCTGGTGACGGACATTTGGGTTTTCTTCATCTTTCCATCATTATGAATAAGGCTACGGTGAATCTGCTCTTACATATATTCTTTTACACTTATGACTAGTTCTATTTGTTGGTCTGTAATATAATCCCTAGAAGTGGATTTGCTGGGTTCAAAATATTTAGACATTTTATGTTTTGCTAGTTGGCACTGCTCTAAAAAAGTTATACTAATGTGTGACGGTTTGAAGTTGTTTTATGAACCCCCAAAAGAAAAAGATTATATTCTTAAACTAATCTATTCCTGATGGGTTTGATACCCTTTGATTGCATTAAATTCAGTTGAGGGGCCTTTGATTAGATTACTTTATAAGATCACTTTAGGACTTTTGATTGGACTACATTAGTGAGGTGTGACTCAGGTTGAATCTCTGTCTTCTTGCTGGTTCTGAGACAGGAGAGACAGACACACAGGAATTTGGAGCCACCGCATCGATCCTACTCTGTGAGAGAGAACTGCAGGAAAACAAAAGCCCAGAGGTGATCAAGGACCTGAGACTCAGGGAGAGTTGACCCATATGCCTGATAGCTCACATCTGAACTCTGAAAGAAAACGGAGCAGCCAAAACGGATAGAGGAAGCCTGGAAAGAGACAAGCCCTATACCTGGTTACCCACAGCTGAGCTCCAGGAGATGGTAGATTCTGGAGGGAAAGGCAGAGATTGGTGGCCATCTTCACCACCTGGCAGGACTCTAGTATTAACAGTAGCTGACTTTAGTGAAAAGAGACCTCAGATGGTGCCTTGATTTGGACATTTCACAGCCTCAGAACTATAAGTGTTTATCCTAAATAAAATCCTCATTATAAAAGTCAACCCATTTCTGGTACTTTGTATTGGCAGCCCTTTGGCAAACTAAACACCAAACATACTCCCATGATCAGGATACGAAAGTGCCCTTTTACCCAAGTTTAAAAGAATGTTTGTCAATGATAGGCAGAACAATTTATCCCAGTTTCTTATTGGGCAATTCCGTGTTCACTTGTATAGTGGGATACCACTTCATAGGTTTATTGGCAATTTATTTTTCTTCTGTGAACTGTTCTTCATATACCTTAAAATTTTTTTCTTATGCTTTCAGTATTTCCACTTAAGGACCAAATGAAAAACCTGGAAATTTTTGGCATCAGTAACAGAAAGCATGGGAGATATGACAGCAGGCAACTGAAGGATTGTTGGGTGAGGAAACCAGCTTTGACTTTTTTTGGAAATAGAGAGAAATTTAAGATGAAGAGGTGAGAAAAGTCTTAGGTATCAACCCAGTAGTGAGATGCCTATATAAAATACATGCTGCCTTGTAAAGTGGGAACCTCCTTGTCACTGGAAGTTTTCAGGCAGGGTTCAGACCACTGCACCACTTTCCAGAGATGCTGTAGAGATAGTGTGTGCTGGTAATGTGTAAAAACTGGCTTTCAGGGGGAGGAAAATGAAAGCCCTCATTCATGGCATTTGATGATTTCCATGGTTTAAGTTTTTAGTTTGCTAAAAGCTGCTAAAAACAATATACTAGAAATGGGTTTACCTTTACAATGGGGATTTATTGCTTTGCAAGTTTATGGTTCAAAGGCTGAGAAAAATGTTCAAATCATGGCATCAGCTAATGTTTTCTCCCTGAAGAGTGGCTATGGGCAATCCTGGACTTCTCTGTCACATGGGAAGGCACATGGTGGCACCTGCTGGTCTCTCACTTCTCTAGGCTCTGTGGTTTTCAGCTGCTGGCTGCTCTATCTGTGGTTTTCTGTCTCAGCTTCTGTAGGTTCCTCTCTGAGCTCCTGTGTCTTTTTTCTCTCTGTATTTACCTGTTTATAAAGGACTCCAATAAGAGGATTAAGACCCACCCTGGGTCATGCCCAACTGGAGTAATCTAATCAAAGGCCCTTGATTGAAATAATCTAACTGATAGGTCCCACCTACAATAGGTTCAAACCCACAGGAAAGGATTAGCTCTAAGGACATGATCTTTTCTGGGGTTCATAGTAGTCTCAAACTACCAAAACCACCACTGTCAATTTTAAGGTACTGATGATTTAACAATAAAATTGCTGAAAAGTTAATACTCTGTTCTCATGAGTCTGAATGAACTGACTCCTGCACACCACACTGAAATGTTCCTGCATAGGATGAGATGGATCAAGGTAAACTCTGACTCCAGCAGGACCTTTTCCACAGAACCCAGCAATAATATAATCTCCATCTTGAAAGGCAACTCAAAGTAAGCAGAGTGTGGGCAATCCAGGCACACTGCAATCTGGCTTCACACAGGATTGGTTGTAGAGGACCAGATGCAGCTAGGCTAAATCCCCAGTCTGCACTCTTAGCCCTTCTACTCTCCTGTTTCTCTTAGTTTAAATGCCACATTTTCTAATTCCGGAAAGAATCTGAATGACCCAACTCTAGCAAGTATCTAAGCCTAGTTCAATAAACTATGCCTAGAGCATACAGTCAAGGTCAGGTGACACAAGTATGGTTCCCAGGATCCATTTCTGTGGACTGGATTAGGTAAATGATTGTTAAATGAAAACTGGATTATAAACTAAATAAGCACAATCATACAATCTGTCAAATTATTTGTCTTCTTTCAAGACTTTCAATAAAATTTTATAAACTTCAATCTTTCTTTTCTAAATTATGCATAAAAGTGGATGATTTACAGTATGTCTTTTTTTGTATGTTTTTTGATATGTAGCATTTAAAACATTCCAAATATTTTCTGATTTTGATTATGATTTGCTCTTTAATCCAATGAAGCTTGTATTAAAATGATTAGTTTTAAATGTAGTTTTTAAAACTTTCCAAGCATATAAGGAGAAACTGATTATCTTTTTATTGTTGATTTCTAATTTGATTACATTATGATCAGAGAACATGTCCTATTTGACATGGATTCTTTGGTATTAAGTTTTGCTTTGTACACTATTTTTTGAAGATAATCCATGTCTTTGAAAAGAATGTGGATTCTTTTATAACTTAGTGTAGGGCTTAACTAAGCTGGTTACTTGTATTATTCAAAATTTGCACCCATACCAAAATTTTGCCCACTCAATCTTTCAATTACATAAAATCTAATATGTTGTGGCTTATAATTTTTACTTTAAAGTTCTATCAGTTTTTTCTTTATATATTTTAAGCCTATATGGTTAGATGCATAATAGTACTATAGTAATTTTTCTTTGCTTCTTTTAATCTCCTTATCTGACTTCAAGTTTATCAAAATCTCTTTCTTTTGTCCTCCTTCTACCATTTTAGAAGTTTACACATTCTATGTCTATTATTTTAGTGTTTACACCAAAACTTTTATCATACATACTTGACACAGAAATTTCAATATTTCTGTTCTCCTGAAAATCAATATAAAAACATTACAATATTTTATTCTGGTTTCCTTTCATATATTTGTATTATTATTGCTTAGTATTTTCATTCCTACCTTAAACACAAATTTCTGTTACTATTATTATATTTTTAAAGGTACAGTGTTTTATTTAAAATTTTTGTACCAATTTTATTTCTTCCTGAATATCAATTCTTCTTTCTGGATTCAATTAATTTTATCTTGAAGTGTATTCTTTAGTAGTTTTTAAACAAGAGCTCATGCATGGTATAGTCTCTCAATAAAGACCTTGAAGGTCTTCTCAGAAGGTCCATTGAAATGAGTTTTGAAATGAGTTGTTTTAAACATCTTGTCAATTGTTTAAATTGCAACACAGATATGAGATGGCATGCTAACTAACCTAGATGGAAATTGAATGTAATCTGGTCTAACTTCCTAGAATTTTCTCCATAGTATTTATACTTATTCTTTCAATACTCACAGAAATCATGCCCATGCAACCAAAGAACCACTCTAGCACATCTGAATTCATCCTCCTGGGACTTGCAGAAGAATCAGACCAAGAGATTCTCCTCTTTGCTCTGTTCTTCTGCATGTATGTGGTCACAAGTGTGGGAAACCTGTTAATCATCATGGCCATCAGCTATGATCCTCGCCTTCACACCCCCATGTACTTCTTCTTGGCCAACCTCTCCTTGGTTGATTTCTGCCTAGCTACCAACACCATCCCCAAGATGCTGGTGAACATCCAAACCAGGAGCAAATCCATTTCTTATCCTTGCTGCCTGACCCAGATGTACTTTTTCCATTTCTTTGGTATCATGGACAGTGTCTTAATTGCTGTGATGTCTTATGACAGGTTTGTGGCCATATGCCATCCCCTGCACTATACCACCATCATGAGCCCACGCCTCTGTGGCTTCCTGGTTGGTGGTCCATGGATGTTTTCCAGCTTCATCTCCCTCACACATATCCTACTGATGGCCCGCCTGGTTTTCTGTGGCAGCAATGAGATTCCTCACTACTTCTGTGACCTCACTCCTCTTCTCCGGCTTTCTTGCACGGACACCTCTGTGAACAAGATCTTTGTGCTCATTGTGGCAGGGATGGTGATAGCCACACCTTTCATCTGCATCTTGGCCTCCTATGCTCGCATCATCATGGCCATCATGAAGGTGCCCTCTGCAGATGGCAGGAAGAAAGCCTTTTCTACCTGCAGCTCCCACCTCTCTGTGGTCACTCTCTCCTATGGCACCACCATTGGGGTCTATCTGTGCCCTTCATCAGTCCGTACAGCTGTGAAGGAGAAAGCTTCTGCTGTAATGTACACTGGGGTCACCCCAATGCTAAACCCCTTTATTTACAGTTTGAGAAACAGGGACATGAATGGGGCCTTGAAGAAGCTTTTCAGCAGAAAAATCACATCTTCCTGACCACCAGAACACCTAGCATCTTCCAGGAAGCAGGAGCTAAATATCTGGGGTCTTGGGAAAAAGTCTGGAATTGCATGAATTGGAAGAGTGGCCACATTGAATTTTGAATTTTAGCATTTTAAAAGGAAACCTGAAGATTGTCCTGTAACAATTTTCCCAAATACTGGGATCACAAAGACCTTTTATTTATATTTCATGCTATCTTCTCAGAGAGATCTGCCTGGCCCAATGTGATTTAATTTACCTAAGTTAAGAATTCATAAATTCAACATATATTTATTGAGTCCCTGTTCTGGGCTCAATTCTAAGTGATCAAAAGAGACATATTCTGGAATTAATAGAGGAAATTTTGGATATGTAATTACAATAGAATGGAATATGAACCATGAAGGGGGAAGGAGCTAATAGGAAAACCTGACAGAGCACAGAACGGAGGATCAAAGAAGGTTTCCTGAGAGAAATGAGTCAAAATCCAAAGATAAGAAAGTGTTGTCGAGAGGCTAACATGAGGAGAGAGTTTCAGACAAAGAAATGGTCTTGTGAAAATGTGAGAGAATGAGAGAAAGAGAAGGATGCATTTGAGAAGGAAAAACTCCAGTTAGGATGAAAGACTTGGGAAATGGCAGATCAATAAGCACCTTAGATATTGAATAAGAGTTTGGACTTTAGTCCCTGGAAGTCAAGAGAACTGCCTGGAGACTTCCAGGAAGATGGTGATGTTGAGACAGAGCTCACCTCTTTTCTAAAAACAGCAAGAGAAAAGGCAGAAACTGCCCAAAAATACTGTTCTAGAGGTTTGCAGACCAAGGGAGTGCTGCCTACTATCTAGGAGGGAGCAGGATAGGAAGACAGAGAAGCCAAATTAAAAACCATCAGTAAATTGCTCCTGCAGCTTGCAGTGGTGTCCATCCCTCACTTTGGAGGCTAGCGCTCACACTACACATTGGGTCTGGCTGCGTCTGATGTAGAGGGGAGAAAAGATTGTTACTCCTTGGGAAAAGGGAGGGTGCAGCCAAGGGCTGAACATACTTGGGATAAAACCCCTTGATGATGGTGTATAATTCAATTGATATATTGTTGGATTTCATTAGCAAGTATTTTCTTTAGGATTTTTGCTTCTAAGATCATTAAAGAGATTGGTCTGTAGTTTTCTTTTCTTGTAGCATCTTTATGTGGTTTTGGTATTAGGGTGATATTTGCATCATAGAATGAGATAGGTAATATTATCTCCTCTTCAAGTTTTTGGAAATTTTTGAGCAGGACTGGTATGAGTTCTTTCCATAAAAATTGGAAGAATTCACCTGTGAAGCCATCTGGTTTGGGTGTTTCTTGGTTGAGAGTTTTGTGTTTTTTAAAAAATATAATCTTTATTTATTTTTAAAAGATACATAGATCACACAAAATGTTACATTAAAAAATATAGGAGGGGAAATGGACTTGGTCCAATGGATAGCACGTCCGTCTACCACATGGGAGGTCCGGGCCTCCTTGACCTGTGTGGAGCTGGCCCATGTGCAGTGCTGATGTGGCAAGGAGTGCCGTGCCACACAGGGGTGTCCGCTGTGTAGGGGAGTCCTACACATAAGGAGTGCACACCGTAAGGAGAGCCACCCAGTGTGAAAGAAAGTTCAGCCTGCCCAGGAATGGCGCCGCACACATGGAGAGCTGATGCAGCAAGATGATGCAACAAAAAGAAACACAGATTCCTGTGCCGCTGACAACAACAGGAGCAGACAAAGGAGAACAGGCAGCAAATGGACACAGAGAATAGATAACTAGGGGGATGGAGGGGAGAAAAATAAATAAAATAAATCTTAAGAAAAAAAATATATATAGGAGACTACCAGCAAGATGGTGGGAGAGTAAGGAGTTCCTAGAGTCAGCTCCTGCTACAGGGTAGTTAGTAAACACCCAGAGCTATCTGGAGTTAGCTGAAGCACCTGTTTGGGGGCTCTAGGAGATCAGAAGAGGATCCTGCAACATCCTTGAAGGAACAGAAGGAGGAGACGACCCATCTACAGAGAAGATTCATAAGTAGAGCGCTTCTTGCCATGGAGGCCGGTACCCATCTTCCACTGGAGGCACAAGCCACCTTGGTAGCTCTTCTGTGGCTGGAATTAGAAGCTCCACTTCCCAAAAATGGGGGAGGAAGAGACAGCTGAGCACCCACTTCAGCTACTGATGAGTAAATTCAGCAGGCTAAAGTATAATCCTAGGAACAGCTAAAGTTTGAGCCGCGTCCAAGTCAGAAAGAGGCCAGTAGTCACCATCTTAACTCCATGCCTGGCATGGCGGTAAGCGGGGTGAACTGAAAATCACAGTGCTGGTAGGGATTGGCTTCTTTCCATCCAGATAAGATTGCAGCTGTAGCCTAGGCCCCAGCCCCACCTCCAACAGGGACTAAGCTGGAGGCACCTGTGCCAGCCTCTGCAGGAAATTACCAGCCAAGCTGCTGAGGACAGTGATTATCCTACTTTGGCAGTACAAGCCACCCCAGGAGCTATTCTGTGGCTGGAATTTAAGCTCCATTTTCCAAAAATAGGGGGGAAGAGATGGTTGGCCACCAATTTCAGGTACTGTTCAGTAAATTCGGCTGGCAAAAATATAACCCTAAGAACAGCTAAAGTTTGACAGTGGTGTGATATATTTAAGACATTACAAGAGAAAAACTTCCAGCCAATAATCTTATATCCAGCAAGATTGTCTTTCAAGAATGAGGATGAATTTAGAATATTCACAGATAAACAGAAACTGAGAGAGTTTATAACCAAGAGACCAGATTTTCAGAAAATACTAAAGGGTGTGCTAGAACCTGAAAAGAAAAGACAGGAGAGAGGCCTTGAAGAGAAATGACGATTATATCAATAAAAGTAACAAAGTATCAAAAAAGTGGTGAAAATAAAATATAACAGATAAAACGCAGTCAGGAATAAACTTAACCAATGATGTAAAGCACTTGCATTCAGAAAACTGCAACTCAATGTTAAAAGAAATTTTAAAAAGGCCTAAATAACTGGAAGGACATTCCATGCTCATGGATTGGAAGACTAAATATCATCAAGAGGTTAATTCTACTCAAATTGATAAACAGATTCAATGCAGTTCCAATAAAAATTCCACCAGCATTTTTTAAAAAATTGAAAACATGATTATCAAATTTATTTGAAAGGGTAAGGGGTCCTGAATAGCCCAAAAACGTTTAAAAATGAAAAGCAAACTCTCATCTCCAGACTTGAAATCATATTACCTGTCTTACCATGTAAAAACAGCATACTGTTTGTATGAAAAATCATTTACCAACCTTTCACTTGCAACGTCTTTGTGTTCCTGGGTATAAGGTGAGTTTCTTGCAGATGGCAAACACATACCTCTAATTGAGAGGGAGCTTAGATCCCATGGTGGACCCTCACATTTAAAGTAAAGTGATTTTTGACAAGGTTGTCAAATCCACCAAGCTGGGTCAGAACAATACATTCAACAAATGGTGTGGGGAGAATTGAATATTCATATACAAAAGAAAGAAAGAGTATCCCTATCTCACGCTATAGATAATCAACTCAAAATTGATCAAAGACTAAATATAAAACCTAGAATCAGAAAACTCCTAGAAGAAAATTTAAGGAACCATCTTCAGAATCTTGTGGTAGGTGGTGGTTTCTTTAAGAAACCCTACAACCCTATAACCAAAGCCTGAGCAACACAAGAAAAAATACATAAATAGGATTGTCTCAAAATTAAATACTTTTATTCTTCAAATAACTTTGTCAATGTGAGAAAGCAACCTACTCAATGGGAGAACACATTTGGAAACCATATATTGGATAAGTATTTGATTTCCATATAAAGAGATTATACAACTCAATGATAAAAAGATAAGCCACCCAATAAAAATTGGTTGAAAGACTTGAATAGACATTTTTGCAAAGAGTAAATACAAATGACCAAAAAGCACATGAAAAGGTATTGAAAATCACTAGCTATTAGGGACATGCAAATCAAAACTAAAATGAGATATTTCACACCTCATAGAATGGGCATTTAAATGAGCAGAAAACTATACTAAATATGAAGAATAAATGAATGGAGTTAAAACCTAAAGTATAGGTTATTAGGGGATATGAGGAGGGCTGAGATGGAATACTATTCTTAATGTATGTAGAAATTTTAATTAATTTGACTGTACAAGTGTGGAAATGGATATAGTTGATGGTAACACATTATACTGAGTAGAACTAGCACAGCTGGTTTATAAATGGGATTGTGACTAAAAGGGTAGTCTAGGGATATAAATGTCATTTGAAAGAAAGCTAGAGAACAATTTAGGAACTGAATAACAGTGAACCCAGAGGTATATGAGAATTGTGGTTAATAGTACAAATACAAGAATGTTCTTCTATGAACTAGAACAAATATACCTCACTATTACAAGGTGGTAAGATTGTGGAGAAGCATGGGAAAATACAACTAATGTAACCTATGGACTATAGTCAATAACAATGCTGTAATATTCTTGTATCAATGCCAAAGATGTACTGTGTTAATAATAGGACTGTATGGAAAAAATATACCAAATGTATGCTATAAACCATAGTTAGTGGTAATAGTCTAGTGATATTATCTCATAATTTGTAACAAATATTCCACAACAATGTAGTGTGTTGGTGGAGGGATGCTGTATGTGAATTCCACACGTGTGTGTGATTGTTTTGTAAATTCATGACTTTAATAAAATATATTAAAAGGACAGAAAACTAGAAATGCTGGAGAGGATGTGGAGAAATAAGAATACTCCTTCACTATTTGTGGGAATGTAGAATGGTGCAGCATTTGTGGAAGACAATTTGGTGGTGCCTCAGGAAGTCATGTATAGAAATGCTGTATGATCTGGCAATCCCACACTAGGAATATATTCAGAAGAACTGAAAGCAAGGATGCAAACAGACATTTGCACACTAATATTCATAGCAGTAATATTGAAAACTAAAAAAACAACCAAAATGTCCATCAACTGATGAATGGATAAATAAAATGTTGTATTTACATATGATGGAATATTATTCAGTTGTAAGAAGAAATGAAATCAGGATGCATATGACAATGGATGAACCTTCAGGACATTATATTGAGTTAAAAAAGCCAGACACAAAGTCACAAACATTGTATGCTCCCAATAATATGAACTAAATACAATGGTAAACTCCTGTAGTTAAAGGCCAGAGTATAGATCTCTAGGAGATAGAATGAGGTTTTAGAAGGTGGAACTAATTCTCAATGTCTGCAGAATTTTTAATTGTAAAAATTATAAATGTTTGAAAATGGATAGAGCTGATGGTAACACATTATAGTGAGTATAACTAATGCTATTGATTTATAAATGTGATTGTGGCTGAAAGGGGTAGTCTAGGAATGTAGATAGAAAACTAGAGGAGAATATTGGGATTGTGTAACATAGTGAACCATTATTTGTGGCAAATATCCTTATCAGTGGTGGATGAGGATTTTGGATAATAGTACAAATACAAGAATATTCTTCTATGAACTATAACAAATGTACATCACTATTACAAGGTGTTATGAATATGGTGATACATGGGAAAATACAAGTTATATAATTTATAGATTAAAATTAACAGTAATATTACAATATTGTTGCATATAGGCAATGAAGGTACAATATCAATGCCAAGTTTCAAAAATAAAGGGACCTTTTAGAAGTAGAGAATATTTTTGAAGTATTGAAAATATTCTAAAATTGTCTAAGGGATGATGGCACAAATCTGTGACAAAACTATGAGCTGCTGAGTATACACTTTGGGTGGATTGTAGAAGGCATGGGAGTATATAACACAGGGAACCCCAGGGGGGGAGGGATAATGGACTATAGTTAACAGTACAAATATAAGAACATTTTTGTATGAAGGATAATAAATGTATAATACTAATACATTTAGTTAAAAATAAGGTGGTTTATGGGGAAAATATACCTGATGTAAGTTCTGGACTATAGTTAGTAGTAGCAATATTTTGATATTCTTTTATCAATTACAGCACATGTCCCACAACAATGCAAGGTATGGGTGGTGGGGAGGTGTATGGGAATCCTATATGTTATGCATGACTCCTTTGAAAATTCACTTCTCTAATAAAGGAAATAGTAAAAAATGCATTGGAGGTATACAACAATAGATTTGAACTTCCAGAAGAAAGGATCACCAGACTAGAGGACTGGGCATCTGAAATTGAAAAGTCAAAAGAACAGATAGAGAAAAGAATAGAAAAAATTGAGCATGGGCTCAGGGAATTGAATGAGAGCATAATGTGCACTAACATATGACTCATAGGAGTTCCAAAAGAAGAGAAGGGAAAGAATATTTGAGGAAATAATAGCCAAAAATTTCCCAACTTTTATGAAAGATATGAAAACCCACAGCCAAAAATGCAATACACTCCAAACAAAATAAACCAAAAAGAGACCTACTGCAAGATGCATCCTTATCAGAATGCCAAATGCCAAATATAGAGAATTCTGGAAGCAGCAAGAGGAAAGTGATCCATCACATATAAGAGAAGTTTAATAAGAGCTAGTTTGAAATTCTCTTAAGAAACCAAGCTGGTGAGCAGGCAGTTGTATGATATATTTAAGATACTGAAAGAGAAAAACTGCCAGGCAAGAATTCTTTACCCAGCAAAACAGTAGTTCAAAAAAGGAAGAGTTTAAAATATTAACATATGTACAGAAACTGGGGAAGTTCCTTAAAAAGGGGCCAGACCAGATGGGGTTCACTGCCATGGAAGATGGCCCTTCTTTGGAGCTGGTGTTTCTGCATGATGGAACTGGACTCAGAGGGGATCTCTTTTCACAAGACTTGCATACAACTTTACTGGAATTGTAGTTGGTGCTGGGGTTTAAGATATATTTAGGGGATTTGAATCTCTGGACTGACAATATGCTACCCAGGCCCAGAGCCTCAACAGACTTCAGCTCCTACACTCTGATTTATTGGACTTACCCCACTCAGCTAACATGGAGTTGAAGAAGGTCAACCACCACACCATGGGGCCTAGAGTATCTACAACTGAAAGCAGGAGGATTGCATCCAGTATCCATGTGGAATCTAAGCCCCCACTTGACATAGATGTGCAATGGACACAACCAATCCAATGTCCACAGAGAAAATGTGGCATGGGTGTGGGAAGCGTGGCCATGGTGGCTGCTGGGTGCGGGGAATGGGAGGAAGAGATGAGATGGGGAGGCATTTTCGGGACGTGGAGTTGTCCTGGATGGTGCTTCATGGTCAATTATGGGACATTGTAGATCCCCCCAGGGCCCACTGGATGGAACGTGGGAGAGTGTGGGCTATGATGTGGACCATTGACTATGGGGTGCAGTGATGCTCAGAGATGTACTTACCAGGTGCAATGGATGTGTCGTGATGATGGGAGAGAGTGTTGCTGTGGGGGGTGTGGGGGGTGGGGGTGGTGGGGTTGAATGGGACCTCATTTTTTTTAATGTAATATTTTTAAAAATAATAATAATTTAAAAAAAGGGGCCAGACCTACAGGAACTGCTAAATGGAGTGCTGCAGCCTGAAAGAAAAAGACAGGAGAGAGAGGCTAGGAGGAGAGTGTAGATGTGAAGATTATCAGAAAGGATAGCAGAAAGGGTAAAAAGACAGAAAAGAATAAGGTATGACTAATGAAAGCTAAATATAAAATGGTTAAAGTAATGCCTTTAGTGTAATAACATTGAATGTTAATGGATTAGCTCCCAAATCAATAGATACAGGCTTACAGAATGGATAAAAAAATAAGTCATCTATATGCTGTCTACAAGAGACTCACATTGGACCAAAGGATACAAATAGGCTGAAAATGAAAGGCTGGAAAAATATATTCCATGCAAACATTAACCAAGAAAGATCAGGACTAATAGCAGACAAAACAGACTATAAATGCAAAGATGTTATAGGAGATAAAGAAGAACATTATAAATTAATAAAAGAGACAATCCACAAGAAAGATATAACAGGGAAATGGACTTTGGCCCAGTGGTTAGGGCATCCGTCTACCACATGGGAGGTCCACAGTTCAAGCCCCGGGCCTCCTTGACCGATGTGGAGCTGGCCCATGTGCAGTGCTGATGCGCGCAAGGAGTGCCGTGCCACACAGGGGTGTCGCCCGCGTAGCGGAGCCCCACGCACAAGGAGTGCACCTATAAGGAGAGCCGCCCAGCACGAAGGAGGGAGCAGCCTGCCGAGGAATGGCACCGCCCACACTTCCCGTGCCACTGACGACAACAGAAGCAGACAAAGAAACAAGACGCAGCAAAAAGACACAGAAAACAGACAACCGGGGGAGGGGAGGGAATTAAATAAATAAAAATAAATCTTAAAAAAAAAAAAAGATATAACGATCATAAATATGTATGCACCTAACCAGCATACCCAAAATAAATGTGGAAAACTGGCAAAACTGAATGAAGAAATAGATGTCTCTACAAAATTAGAGACTTCAATGTACACTCACACCAGCTAGACAGAGGATCAATAAGGAAACAAAGAACTTGAACCTTATAATAAATGAACTAGACCTAACAGAAACACACAAAACGTAGCACCTTGAATCAGCAGGTTATACATTCTTCTCAAGAGCTTATGGATCTTTTTTCATGATAGATCACATTTGAAGTCACAACATAGGTCTCAACAAATTCAAAATAATTTAAATTATGCAAAGCACTTTCACTGATCATAAAGAAATGAAACTGGAAATCAGTAATAGTCAGAAAAGAGGAAAATTTGAAAATATGTGGAGGAAAACCAACACACTCTTAAACAACCTGTGGGTCAAAGAAGAAATTGCAAAAGAAATGAGTAAATACCTTGATGCAAATGAAAATGAGAACACAACATATCAAAACTTATGTGATGAAGCAATGGCAGTGATGGCAATACTGAGAGAGAAATTTATAGTCTGAAATGCTTACAGTAAAATGGAAGGAAGAGCAAAATTTAAAGACTTAATTCAACACCTGGAGGAGGAACTAGAAAAATAAGAGCAACCTATCTGAAAGCAAGGAAAAGGAAAGAAATAACAAAGATTAGAGCAGAAATAAAAGAAATTGAGAAAGAAAAAAAATAGAGAAAATGAATAAAACCAAATGACAATTCTTTTAGAAGATCAATAAAACTGACAAAACCTTAGGTAGGTGAATAAAGAGATAGATACAAATAAATAAAATCGGAAGTGAGAAGGGGTGTTACCATTGACCCCACAGAAATAAAATAGATCCTAAGAGGATAGTTTGAAAAACTATATGCCAACAAATTGGAGAATCTAAATGAAATGGGTAAATTCCTAGAAATACACAAGCAACCTACACTGATCTAGAAGAAGTAACAAGACCTCAACAAACCAATCACAAGTAAAGAGACTGATTCAATCATCAAAGAACTACCAACAAAGAAAACTCCTGGCTTCATAGGTGAATTCTACCAATCATTTCAAGAAGAATTAATACCAATCCTGCTCAAACTATCTAAAAATTGAAGAGAAGGACTAACTACCTAACTAATTTTATGAAGCCAAATCACCCTACTACTAAAGCTTGATAAACATACAAGAAAAGAAAATTACAGAACAATCTCTTTAATGACTACAGATATAAAGATTCTTAAAAAAAAAAAACACTTGCAAATCAAATCCAACAGCATTTTAAAACGGTATACACAATGATCAAGTGGGTTTTATTCCTGGTATGCAAGGATCATTAACACAAGAAAATCAATTACTATAATAAATCACATTAGAAAATCAAATGAAAAAAATCACATGATGTAGAAAACACATTTGAAAAAATCCAGTAAATTTTCTAGAAAAATAACATTTTGAAAGTTAGGAATAGATAGAAATTTCCTAAACATTATACAAGGCATATATGAAAAATCTGCAGACAATATTGTACTCAATGGGGAAATGCTTTTCATCTAAGATTGAGAACAAGCCAAGAATGCCCACTGTCACCACTAGAATTTCTAGCTAGAGCAATTAAGCAAGGAAAATAAATAAAAGGCATCCAAATTGGAAAAGTAGAAATAAAACTTTCACTCTTTGCATTTGACAAAATCCTATATAATGATTGGTCTGTAATTTTGCTTTCTTGTAGTGTCTTTATCTGGCTTTGGTATTAGTGTGATGCTGGCTTCATAAAATGCATTGGGTAATTTTCCCTCTTCTTCAATTTTTTGGAGAAGTTTAAACAGGATTAATTCTCAAAATGCTTGGTAGAATTCACCCATGAAGCCATATGGTCCTGGACTTTTCTTTATTGGGAAATTTTTGATGATTGATTCTATTTCTTTAAATGTGTTTGCTTTGTTGAGTCCTTGTATTTCTTGTAGAGTAGCTTGTTTGTGTGTTTCTAGAAATGTATTCATTTCATCTAGGTTGTCTGGTTTGTTGGCATACAGTTTCTCATAATATCTTCTTATGATCCTTTTTATTTCTGTGGTGTCAGTCATAACTTCCCCTTTTGTTTCTGATTTTATTTATTTGCATCTTCTCTCTTTTTTTTTCTTTGTTAATCTAGCTAAGGGTTTGTGAATTATATCGATCTTCTCAAAAAACCAGCTTTTGGTTTTATTGATTTTCTCTATCTTTTTTTCTGTTGTTCTCAATTTCTTTATTTCTTTATTTCTGCACTAATTTTGTTATTTCTTCCCTTCTGCTCACTTTGGAAATGGTTTGCTTTTCTTTTTCTAGTTTCTCCAGTTGTTCAGTTAGAGCTTTGATTTTAGCTCTTTCTTTTTCTTTTTTTTAAATATAGGCATTTAGGGCTACAAATTTCCCTTTCAACACTGCCTTCACTGTAGTGCTGATAAGTTTTGATAAGTTGTGTTCTCATTTTCACTCATCTCAATGTATTTACTAATTTCACTTTACAATTTCTTCTTTGTTTCATTGATTGTTTAGGAGTGTGTTTAGCCTCCACACATTTGCGAATTTCCCCCTTTCCTGTCTATTATTGATTTCCCGTTTCATCCCATTATGATCTGAGAAGGTACTTTGAATAATTTCAATCTTTTTATATTTATTAAGACCTGCCTTGTGACCTAACATGTGGTCTATTCTGGAGAGAGATCCATGAGCACTTGAGAAGAATGTATAACCCACGGACTTGGGGTGCAAAGTTAGGTCTAGCTTGTTTATCATGTTGTGCAATTTCTTATTCCTTGTTGATCTTCTGTGTAGTTCTTCCATCTAATGATGTGAGTTGTGTGTTGGAGTCTCCAGTGACTATTGTAGAGATGTCTATTTCTCCCATCAGTTTTGCCAGAGTTTGTCTTATTTACCTTGGGGCACCCTGGCTAGGTGAATAGATATTTATGACTATTATTTCTTCCTGGTGGATTGTTCCTTTTATTATTATATAATGACCTTCTCTATCTCATAAGTTTTTTTGCACTGAAATTCTGTTTTGTCTGATATTAGTATAGCTACCCCTGCTCTTTTTTGGTTACTGTATGTGCAGAGTACTTTTTCTACCTTTTCACTTTCAGACAGTTTGTATCTCTGGGTCTAAGGTGAGTCTCTTGTAGGCAGCATATGGGTGATTCATGCTTTTTTATATTTTCTCAGCCTATATATATATATATATATATATTTTTAAAGAATTTGTCTTTTTTAAAAAAACATTTTAAAGAAGGCTTTAGATTACATAACTGTTATATCAAAATATAGGGGACTCCTTTCTACCCCCTCTCCCCCCACTTTCTCCCATTAATAACATCTTTCATTAGTGTGGTACATTTTTTACAATTGATGAACACATACTGAAGCATTGCTACTAAGAATGGTCTATAGTTTACATTATGGTTTACACTTCACACCACACAATTCTACAGATTTTGACCAACTGTATAATAGTTTGTATCCATCAAACCTATATCTTTTGAGTGGAGAGTTTAATCCATTCACATTCAGTGATATTACTGTAAATGCATTATTTACTTCCTTCATTTCTTTCTTTGGTTTTCATATGTCATATCTTATTTTTATCTGACATTTTACTCTTTTGATTATCATCTCTGCTATTCTTGCTTCCTACACAATCTTCCAATTCTTTCTTTCCTGTCTTTTTCTTTCAGGCCTTAAGGCTGCCATTCATACTTTCTGCAAAAGAAGATTCTTTTTCACAAATTCTCTTCATTTTTTATTTTTGTTTTTTTTCATTGTTTATTTTTGAATATTTTAAGCTCATCTTCATATTCAAAGGACAATTTGCCAGATAAAGAATTCTTGGTTGGCAATTTTTCTCTTTCAGTATTTTAATTATATCATATCACTCTCTTCTCATGTCTATGGTTTCTGGTGAGAAATTCACACCAAGTCTTACAGGGGATCCCTTCTATCTGATAGTTTTCTTCTTCCTTGCTGCTCTCAGAATTTTCTCTTTATCTTTGATGTTTGACATTCTGAGTAGTATGTGTCTTGGAGTAGGTCTATTTGCATTTATTCTGATTGGGGTATACTGCACTCCTTGGACATGTAAATTCATTTCTTTCATGAAAGTTGGGAAATTTTCAGTCATTATTTCCTCAAATATTCTTTCTGCCCCTTTTCTCTTCTCTTCTCCTTCTGGAACTACCATGACATATATGTTGTTGCACTTCATGTCATCATTCAACTCTCTGAGTCCCTGCTCATTTTTCCCCCATTCTTTCCTCTCTGTTCATCTTCAATTTCAGCTGATCTGTCTTTGGTATCACTTATTTTTTTCTTCTATCATTTTGAGTCTGCTGTTGTAAGCCTCTGATGTGTTTTTGATCTTATCTATCATGTCTTTCATTCCCATGAGCTTGGTAGCTAAAACCTGCTACTTCTGATAATTCTGATGAAGATTTGAAGTGGTTGGAAGAAAATATCCCACAATCATTCACAGATGTGTAAATATCCTCTTAAACTTTGAATCTAAAATTTAATCTGTAGATTAAACTAAAAAAAAAAGAATAAAGGTGTTCTTTATCTCCTTAGCCATATTGTCTTTCAACTCATTAATTTGATTTTGAAAATTTGTATGAATTACATTGATTAGTTTTCTCAAATCTTGTCTCATCTGGAGTTTTGACATATTCCTTTGCTTGGGACATTTTTTTCATTTTCTGCTGATGTCTAGGCATCTGAGTATGATGGTGAGTTTACTCTGGTGCTCAATTTCTCTTTCATTGGGAATTAGTGGCGGGAGGCTGTATGTTATTGTCTTTCTTTGATTGTCAGTCCAACCTGTTTTAGATCTTTTGGATTATCCCTGTTAGTTGCTCAGTCTGGGTCATGGACATAGTAATAGGTTGCACACCTGCTCCCCAAGAGTCTTGGGGAGATAGACTATAAGAGTTGGAAAAACCCTCTCTTATTATTCACTTTTAGTTTCCTCACATGCACTTCCTTGGTACATTAGCAGAGGGTGTTTCTCTTTGGCAGTTCTCTGAGTTCAAAGACTGGTCAGAGTGTGTTCCCTGCAACAGGGACTGTAAAAATGTGACAAGAATCATTCCTGGAGGATAATATCCCAGCAATTAAACTTTTTCAGAGGCAATTCTCCAACCTTTGCTGGCAGCCCCTTCCTTTTCCTGTGTATGAAATAATTCCACTTCCATCTGTATCCTCAAAAACCAGTTCTTGTCAGGAGAGTCAGGGATTGAGAGAGCTGGCTCTCTTTAGTCCCATTCTGGATCCCAAGGCAGACAACAGCACAGCCCCACTGAGCCCAAAAAAGGGCTCCTGGGACATAGCAGACAAAATGTGTTGGGCAAAAGCTAAATCAGTCTTAGGCTATGTTCTTCTCTCTCCTGTTTCCTGGGGAGGAGGATCCCAACAGACCCCTATGTCTGTAGCCACTGGCCCAAGGCCAGAGAATTCAAAATTGCTGCTCAAAGGGTGGGAGAGGGGTGCCATGGCTGCAGCTACTGCTTCTGCTCATGGTCCTAATGTTGAGGTTTTTTCCCTGTGCCCCCTCTCTTCTGGGTGGTGTTCAGCTTCTCCTGGCATCCTAAACTCTAAAACATTTATTCCAGGCTGTTTGTGTCTGTCCTCTAGCTATCTGACTTGGAAAGAAGAAAGTCCTATGTCTTTCTAATCCACCATCTTACTGGAAGTCTCATCATAATCCTATATGTAGAAAATTCTGAAATAACTACAACAAAGCCACTAAAGATAATAAATGACTTCAGCAAGGTGAAAGTATACAAGATCAAAACACAAAAACCAGCAGTGTTCCTATATGTTAGCAATGAACAAGCTGAGGAGGAAATTTTTAAAAAGTCCATTTACAATAGCAACAAAAAGAATCAAATATCTAGGAATTGATTTCTTCCAGGATGTAGAAGACCTGTGCTTGGAAAACTACTAATCATTCCCCAAAAAATCAAAGAAGAACTAAACAAATGGAAGGATATCCCACATTCAAAGGGATATCAAAAGCTATCATTAAGATGTTATTAATAATTCTACCCAAAGTTATTTACAGATTCAATATAATGCCAATTGAAATTCCAACAGCCTACTTTATAGAAATGGAAAAGTCAATTGCCAAATTTATTTGGAAGAAAAGTCACCCTGAATAGCCAAAAATATCTTTAAAAATAAGAACAAAGTTGGAAGACTCACACTTCGTGACCTTAAAGCATATTAAAGCAGACTTGGCCCAGTGGATAGGGTGTCTGTCTACCACATGGGAGGTCCGCGGTTCAAACCCCGAGCCTCCTTGACCCGTGTGGAGCTGGCCCATGCACAGTACTGATGCGTGCAAGGAGTGCCGTGCCCCTCAGGGGTGTCCCCCATGCAGGGGAGCCCCACGCGCAAGGAGTGCACCCCGTAAGGAGAGCCACCCAGCGCAAAAGAAAGTTCAGCCTGCCCAGGAATGGTGCCGCACACACGGAGAGCTGACACAACAAGATGACGCAACAAAAAGAAACATAGATTCCCGTGCCGCTGACAACAACAGAAGCGGACAAAGAAGAAACGCAGCAAACAGACACAGAGAACAGACAATTGGGGTGGGGTGGGGGGGGGGGGAGAGAAATAAAATAAATCTTTAAAAAAAAAAAACAAACAAAACAAAACCAGCATGGTATTACCATAAATATAGACACGTGGATCAATGGAATCAAATTGAGAGTTTAGAAATAGATCCTCTCCTTATGGCCAATTGATTTTTTTCACAGGGCTACCAAGTCCACTCAACAGGGACAGAATAGTCTCTTTAATAAATGGAGCTGGGAGAACTGGATATTCATATCCAAAAGGAAGAAAGCAGACTCCTGTTCATATCCTATATAAAAATTAACTCAAAATGGATAAAAAACTTAAGCAAACAAACACACAAACAAACAAAAAACTCAGGACCATAAAACTTCCTGAAGAAAACGTAGGAATTCATCTTCCAGATCTGGTTGTAGGGGGTAGTTTCTTACAAATTACACCTTTAGCAAGAACAACAAAAGAAAAAACAGATAAATGGAACCTCCTCAATATTAAATTCTTTTATGCATCAAAGCATTTTGTTTAGAAGGTAAAAAGGCAGCATATTCACTGAGTGAAAACTTTTGGAAATCACATATCTGATAAGAGTTTGATTTCCATGTTATACAAAGAGATCATACAACCCAAGCATAAAAAGATAAACAACATAATTAAAAATGGGCAAAAGACTTGAATAGAAATTTTTCCAAAGAGGTAATACTATACTAATTATTAGGGAAATGCAGATCAGAACTATACTGATGACATGACTCCTGGGGATGAGACTTCCTGGTGCTGAGTGATTACTACCAATCATTAACTGGTGATGCAACTAGAAAGAGAACTTGAATAAAAGGGGGAAATGGTAAAGACGAATGAACTTATATGACTAAGAGTCTTCAGAAAAGAGTCAGGTGGTCATCAGAGGGGTTGCATTCACATATGTCTCAGCAGGATCCCAGAGACAGCCAAAATAGATACAACCCCAGGTACTATTGCTCCTGAGGGCTAACGACACACACAGGTTCAATGATCGTGGCAGTTGGCTCTGGAATTCAGTGCCTTGTCAATGGGCCCTACCTGGGAATTTGTGATCCTGAGTGTGATGGAGTTGGACTTGGATATGAACTTTCTACACATGTCTCTTCTATCATTTTTACTGAACCTGTGGTTGGTGCTGGGGTTGACGTATATCCAGGATACTTCAATCTCTGGACTGGCCAAGTGCCAGCTGGGTTCTGAGCCTCAGCAGAGTTGCAGCTCCTTCTCTCTGATTTGTTGGACTTGCACAGGTTGGCTAAAAGGGAGGTGAAGATGGTCAACCACCACACCAGGGAACCAAGAGTGCCTACAACTGCAAGCAGGAGAACAACATCCATCAATCATATGGGATCTAAGCCCCGTCTTGATATAGCGATGGAGTGAATATCACCATCCCAAGGTCCACAGGGTGGAGGAATAAAATATGGATTAGAGTGAACTTACTGGTATTCTACTATAGAACTATTGTGACCAGTAATGGAAGAAACTGTAGCATTGATGTGGAGAAAGTGGCCATGGTAGTTGCTGAGGGCAGGGAGAGGGAAGCAGAGATGAGATATGAGGGCATTTTCAGGACTTGGAGTTGTCCTAAATGATATTGCAGGGATGGATGTAGGACATTATATATCCTACCATAACCCACTGAGTGGACTGTGGGAGAGTGTAAACTACAGTGTAAACTATAACCCATGCGGTACAGCAGTGCTCTAAAATTTATTCACCGAATGTAATGAATGGGCCACAATGATGAAAGAGGTTGTTGATATGGGAGGAGTGGGGGAGTGGGAACCTCTTATATTTTTTAATGTAACATTTTTTGTGATTTATGTATCTTTAAAAAAAAAGAATTTATTAAAAATAAACGAAAAAAATTTAATTAAAAAAATACCTTGAAAAAAAAACCTACAGTGATGGAAGTTGATGTGCTCAAGTGATTGAGCTCCTGCCTACCACATGGGAGGTTCCTGGTTTGGTTCCTGATGCCTCCTAAAGAAGAAAACAAGATGCACACAAGGAGTGCCGTGCCACGCAGGGGTGTCCTCCGCATAGGGGAACCCCACACGCAAGAAGTGCACCCTATAAGGAGAGCCGCCCAGTGTGAAAGAAAGTGCAGCCTGCCCAAGAATGGCACCGCCCACATGGAGAGCTGACACAACAAGATGACACAACAAAAAGAAACACAGATTCCTGTGCCGCTGACAACAACAGAAGCGGACAAAGAAAGCGGACAAAGAAGATGCAGCAAAGAGACACAGAGAACAGACAACCGGGGTGGGGGGGGAAGGGGAGAGAAATAAATAAATACATCTTTAAAAAAAAAAAAAGAAGACAAGCAAGACAGTGGGTTTGGTTCCTGGAGCCTCCTACAAAGAAGACCAGCACACAACAAACAGACATAGCAAATGCAAACAACAAGGGGGTAGGGAGAAATAAATAAATGTAAAATAAATATTTTAAAAAACTACAGTGAGATAATATTTCACACTTTACAGAATGGTCATTATTAAAAAAACACCCAGAATACTACAAGTGCTGGAGAGGATGTGGAAAAACAGGAAAACTCCTTCACTATTGGTGGGAATGAAAAATGGTGCAGCATCTGTACAAGACAGTTTGGTGTTTCCTCAGGAAGGGAAACAGAGAACAGTTGTATGATCTAGCAGTCCCATTACTAGAAATATGTTCAGAAAAACCGAAAGCAAGGATATGAACAGATATTTGCACACTGATGTTCATAGTGACATTATTCACAATTACTAAAATATGGAAACAACTCAAGTGCTCATAACCAATGAATGGGTAAAAAATGTGTTATTTACATACAATGGAATACTATTCAACTGTAAGAAGAAACGAACCTGGGATGCATATAACAACATGGATGAACCTGGAGGACATTATATGAGTGCAATAAGCCAGATACAAAAGGCAAATATTGTATGCTTTCATTAATATGAAGAAAACATAATGAGTAAACTCATGGAGTTAAACTATAGAATATAGGTTACCAGGATATAGAATGTGGGTTTAGAAGGGGGAGCTGATGCTGAATATATGTAGAATGTTTAATAAAGTTGTTTGTTAACTGTGGAAATAAATTAAATTGATGGTGACACATTATGAGTATAATTAACATTGCTGATTTATAAATTAGATTGTGGCTATAAGGGGTAGTCTGTGGACATAAATGTCAATTGAAAGGAAATGAGAATAATCTAGGGTATGTATAACAGTACATTGAAAGTACACTTTAGATGAATTGTATGGTATGTGTATTAGTCAGGCTTCTCTAAAGAAACAGAATCAACAAGAGATATCTGTCAATAGTATGCGATTCTATGAGTCTCTCATGCAGCCTTTGGGATGCACAAGTCCAGGTTCCTCAGGCAGGCTGCAACCAGGAGCTCCAATGAAAGTCCAATGAAGGTTCTTGACGAGTTCTGGGAGATGTTGGCTGTCCAAAGACAAGCTGGGAAATTCTCTCAATGCTGGAGTCACTTCCCCTTTTAAGGCATTCAACTGATTGGGTTAAGTGTCACCCATTGCTGATGGCAATCTCCCTGATTGATATAATTATAACCAGCTATCTATGATTTACCACTGCAGTAAAGTCAGTGGTGACTAAAGTCCATAAATGCCCTTGTATTACAGTTAGCCCAGTGCTTGCTTGACCAAACAACTGGGCACAATTACCTGGCCGAGTTGGCACAATAGTCTAACTATCACAGTATGTGAATAGATCTCACTAAATTGCCTTGAAAAAAGAGCCAGAACTGCCTGGTTCTCAGGACAATATGAAGAGTGTGGACATGATACTCTCTTCCCCTCCATCCCCTTGACCATATCTTCTGGAGTGAGATGGCGTACACCAGGGAAAAGTGGCAAGCACAAGGAATAATGTGGAAGAAAATATTCAGACTGTGCACTAAGAGACTGAGGATTCATCACCTGATGTCATATATCTTCATTGTCAAAGAAGGAAATATTAGTTAACTGAATCACAAATTTCTAAATCAGAAGGAAACTGAAACATTTCTCTATTGCCATATATGCTGTGGAATGCACATAAGTAGTATCACTGCTTATAATAGAAATGACACCTACTCAGTGCATATTTACCTTCTGCCATATGCCATGCTATTTTTCCTTGTATTATCTCATTTAGTCATTCTAAGTCCCCTTTGAAAGCAATAAATTATATTTATACCTATTGTCAGGTAATAATTTTCTCATATTGAAATTTACCACTGAAATGGAATAAGCAGTAACTTTGAAGGGGCCATAAATTTTCAAATGGTGATAAAGTGTTGACACCATCTTTTTTTTTTCAATAAAGCTAGAAAAAAACCTTATTTTATTTTCTAAAAAGACTAAATTTATTCAATACCTTAGTAAAAGTTTTGGTAAGTACCCAACAGTATAAAAAAGTACAAAACAGATTTTTAGATTTCTAATATATTAATACAAAGTGCATGACTACATACAGTACATCCTACAGGCAAAGAGGGGTGGAAAGGAGAAAAGAAGACTGTGGTTGAGGTCTAGTAATAAATAAATAAATACAGAAGTAGAAATGATCCATATCATAGTATATTCTACCACCAATACTGTGGTCAAAATGTACAATAAAAAAACCATTTCAAATGTAAGTCAGGAAGAAGAGGATAATGATTGGGACTCTTGTAATATACCCTGAAGGCTATGGGCGAGTCAACCCAACTCACTGTGCAGTCTGCATTTGGTGGCATATAGCACGTAGGTTTTTCCAAAAGGAAGAAATAGAGAATCTTAAGTTTAGATTAAGAACTATAAAACTACAGGGTGTCTATAAAAAGAGGCTCATTCCTTATGTAATTTATACTACCCAATTTTTAAAATCCAGTTTTAAAAATAGCACTGAGTCATGTCATTAAAAGGTAGGAGGTAGGCAAAAATGCATCTCCCTCATGAAAAATCTGAAATGATGACATTTTTTTCCCCTGAAATTTTAGAAATGAGGCAATGAGAATACTTTGTTTTGGATTCAAGTGAGGGGCTTTTAATGGAGATTTTAGAATTGAAGAACTCCATGTTCAGGGTTTATCACCTACCAGGTCAACATTCTAAAAGCCTGACTAGAAGAAGCCAAACCAAAAACCAACACACTCAGCATGAACACACACCTCTTTTCTGGTAGAACTTTACCTTAAATATAGCTAAAAGAAAAGAAATCCCTAGTAGGTTAAAACAAGTCAAACACCCATGCTACACAGATAAAACCTTCACAAAAGTCAACTGAAGTAATCCAGAGCTAAAACTGAATTGTACAGATTTTCACTTAAGTCACCAACAGCCACAGAACACAAACAAAAGTAATTACATACAGAGCTGGCAAGGCCTCTAAGAAATGTGCCCCAAGAAGCATTAACCTTTGTTTGGTGCCATCTTGAAGGCTTGCACACTTTATTTTTCAGAGTCTAAGGCTTTTAGTAGTGTGTGTTCTCTACCAGATGCTATTCATACAGGGTCGCTGATCCTGAAGTCTTGCCGCTTCCCAAGAGGAGCTTTGATTCTGCTTTAGAAGCTTCATATAAATCAAAATCTTTATCAAATATTAACATGGAGAGAGGTGACACGGGATGCAACATATACAGTCAAGTTACCTCTCTGCATACTTAATAATTACTTTCTCTTTCAAGGTATTTGCACCGGAAAGCTTAGTCTGTCCTGCTTCCAGAGAGAGTTTTCACTTTCTTTGGTTTCGATGTAGTCTTTAGGCTTGGTCCCGCCCATGCATCTCCCACTTGATTCTTGTTTTTCTTGGGCCCTGCCTGCTGCTTCTTCCATCTCTTCACAAGCAGGACGCAGGCATTGCAGATGTCTCCTGAGGGAGCCTCCTGCAACCCAAAAACAGCCCGAAAGTCCTTTTCACAGCATTTACGGTCAGTGAATTGAGAACTGGAAAACTAAGCCCTGCAAATACAGCAGCCCTCTATACGTCGGTGTATCTTTGGCTTGTGAAAACCAAACATCTTTTCTTCTGGGCAATAGTCTTCCCCACGCAGAAACGCTCAGGAGCTGCGGCGTGCGCTCCGGCAGCCCCCACTGCCTCCCCGGAGCCGCTGGTCTGGAAAGATTGTCCCTGTAATCCCGCAGCCGCTGCCGCCGGCCGGGAAGGTGTAGATTCCGCTCTCCGTCTGCGCACGAGTTGACACCATGTTAAGGAAAATAATTTTTTTTTTTGCTTTTGGATTACCACCATTTTAAATACGTCTATTTCAAGATGACATTTAAAAATTATTCTAATAACAGCAAAATAAATAATCTTGTAATAACAAAAGAGCTAAATTGGAATACACAATGAAGTAATTTTCATTTATTTATAAGAATAAAGCTGTTTATTAAACAGCTCTGTTATCATGATTTTAGGTTTGATTTATTTTTTTTACACTTTTTAAAATTAGTTAATAGATCACAAAGAATGTTACATTAAAAAACACAAGAGGTTCCCATATAACCCACTCCCCACCCCCTCATCCCCATCATTTTTGTAAATTGTGTTTTTTTGAAGATAATATACATCTCAAAAAATGTTACATTAAAAAACATAAGAGGTTCCCATATAACCCCCACCTCCCCACCCCACTTCTCCCACACCAACCTCCCCCATCATTGTGGCACACTCATAAGCAGAACAACTTTGAATAATTATACATCTAATTCTTTTGTTATTTCTTCCCAAGACAATTAAATTAGAATTCCTTAAATAAATAAACAGACCTCCAGACCAAGGCCTGTTATAGCACCCTAAGTTGAGAGCACAAAAGAGAAAGTTGAAAAAAATCAACTTTCTAGTGGATATTCTGGGGGATAAGACCTAGAGTTTAAAAATATGAGTTGGTCATGACTACTTTTTAAATAACTAATAATCAGGTGAAAATTGTGCTATGTTCTCTCTCACCAAGTTCTCTCCACTGCTCCATTAACACATGCAAGTAGTGATTATGCTGGTTGGGAGAGGGCTGGAATTGCCAGAGGACTGGGGCCTTATTACAACTTTGGAGTACATAGAATCTTTGTGAAAACGTCTCTTTCTGTATCTGGATTAAGCTGAGATACTGATTTAATCTCCTCCCCTTCTATTTCCTCCCCTTCTCTTCCCTCTTCCTTTACCTCACTCCTACTCTTCCACATAGAAAGAGAATTGCTTTCACAGAAAAAAAAAATTTCTTAAGAGTCTGTCAACCAAACTATCTCATCTCCATCTTGTTTTGTGTTAAGAAATAAAGGCCAAACTCTAGGAAATATTTGTCTTGGTAACCCTCAAAATATCATCTTCAGTCATTTTTGCCATCAATATTTCATTCATTAATTTAAAAGATTTTTAATTTCTTTATTTTTAAAGATTTAGATTACATAAATGTACCATAAAAATATAGGGGCTTCCCATATGCCCTACCCTCTCCCTCTCCTACACTTTTTCAAACTAATAACATCCTTTGTTAGTGTGGTACATTTGTTAGAGGTGATGAACATATATTGAAGCATTGCTACTAACCACTACAGGTTACACTATAGTTTATACTCTGTCCTGCACAATTTTGTAGGTTATGCTAAAATATACAATGGCCTGTATCTATCACTGCAGTGACATGCAGGACAATTCCAGTGTCCTGAAAATGCCCTTATATTACACCTATTCTTCCCTCTCCCTCCCCTCAGAACCTCTGGTAGCCAGTGCCTTTATATCAATGATAAGAGTTCTTCCATTGCTAAAATAATAATAAGTCTGTAGTAGAATAATGATGTCTACCCTAACCCATTGTTCTTTCCCCAGTCTTGAGGATTTTGGGATGGCGATGCCCACTGTTTCTAAATGAGAGGGGGCTTAGATCCCATGGGGCAGATATATGGAAATATCTTGCTTGCAGATGCAGACATGCTCTGTTCCTTGGGATGGTCATTGTCCAACATCATCCCCTTGTTAATTGTCCTGAATGAATCCAATGAACTGGAGAGTAGGTGTTGCAACTCTGCTGAGATTCAGGGCTCAACTGGCCCATGAGTGGACCTAAGATTTAAGTCTCTGGGACATATATTTGACAACCATAGTGCTAATTATAGGTACAAATAAAAGGGGCAGAAGAGCCATATGCAGGGAAACTATAAATGAATCTAACTCTGTTACACTGGGGAGCATAAATTCCAAAGTAAGTCCTACTGACAGGGTGCCAAATTCCTGAGCTTGTCTGCCCTGCTTATAGTGTCTGGATATCTCTAGAGTCCTCAGGAGCTATTTGAAGCACTGTTTACTGTGGCAGTCAATTAGATCTTGCTGAGACATGTATAAGCATAAACTCTGGAACGATCTCCTGACTCATTTTGAAATCTGTTAACCATAAAAACTCATTCATATTTGATATTTCCACCTTTTGGTCAAGGTGTTTTTCCAGATGCATTGCTAGTTGGTGCTTGGTAATAATCACTTGGTGCCAGGGAGGCTTATCCCCAGGAGTCATGTCCCATGCCAGTGTGCGTGTGTGTGGGGAAGGTAGAGCATTTATATGCTAAGTTTGGCTTAGAGAGTGGCCACATTTGAGTAACAGGGAGGCTTTCAGGAGGTAATATATAATACTAGGCAATATATAATACTAGGTTACATTTCAACTTCAAAAGTAAAGGTTCATACATATAATCATCAATATCAAGGGTTTGGCATAATGGTCTGTCTTCCTTCACTAGGGACTGCCCTCATACTTGGGGGATTCTTGCCATCCTATTAGAGAATGTAGCAGAACTCCCCAGGATAGGAATTCAATATTATTTCGTTTATCATGTGCATATCCACCCACCAAGAAAATGCTCCGTGAACACTTGAACATATTCATATGTTTAAGAGGCATGCCCCAGGTGCACCCCTTCCCATACATTCCCCATCACTGACATCCCACATCAGTTATCATCCCCTGTCACAACTGTGACCCTTCTGTGATCCAAAACCTCTCCAAAAACAAAGCCCACAAGTTAACCAAATAAAATTAATTAAAAAGAAATAATTTTAAAAATAACATAAAATATGAAAAATAAAAAAATTTGGCATAATATAAAAATTTTTTAAATATTGTGTCTTTCATCACTTTAAGATCTGTTGTATTGTATGTATAGTGACATTTTCTTCTGTATATTCCCCCACTGTGTTATTTTTTTTCATTTTATCCTTAAAGAAGCTAGGTTACAGATAAATCACATAGAAAATATAGGTGATTCCCATACACCCAATGCCCTCCCTCTTTTCCACTTTTCCCTATTAATAATATTTTACATGCCAATGGTACCTTTGTTACAACTGAGATTTAACAGTTATTTATCAAGTAACTCCTTTATGCCAGATATTATTCCAGGTGCTGGGGATAGAATGGTAAAAAGAGAGACAAAAACCTATTTCCTGTGACAAAAGAAGAGGTAGCATGAGGGAGTATTGGGTTGGTAGAACTATTCTGTATCCTGATTTTTGAATTCTGTATCCTGATTTATCCATTCTACAGTGATAAAATTCCACAAGCCGAACATCAAAAAAGTTGATCTTACTGATGTTAATTAAAAATAAAATTTTAAAAATAATTCCCATTCCAAAACAAAAATGGATAATAAAGACATGAATACATTAAAAAAGATGATTATGGATGGTGAGGACTTCAAAGTCATAACACAAGTGATGTGACAGAGTGACTAGCAGGTGGGGATGCTTTCACCTGGGGTTGCAAAGGACTCTGAAAATATGACTTCTAAACTATGATCTGAGGTCAAGAGGGAAGTATCCCTCTGAAAGGGGTGGCGTTGGGATAGTGTACCAGACAGAGAGGACTACACATGCAGACTCAGAAACAAGTTGGCATTTAAATAAGTTTTTAAGGTATAGTCCATGTCTTTTACTTTAGTTTTTTTCTCTTCTCTATCTTGGAATAAATACTGAAAGCATTATAGTGCAATATATAACTTGGTTTGTAACTATAAATATTTATTATTTCATAGTTTCTGCAGGTCAGGAATCTGGGCAAGACTTAGTTGGGTGCCTCTGGCTCAGAATCTCTCATAAGGAGCAATCAGGATGTCAGTAGGGTTGTGTTCATCCCAAGACTTGCCTGAGATGGAAGCTTTTGTTTCCAAGCTCACTTATGTGATTGTAGGGTAGTGAGCAAGCCTCAGTTCCTCACTGGTTGTTGGCCAGAGACATGAATGCCACAACACCTCAAACTTTCCAGGGCAGAGAGAAAAAGGGAGCATGTATGTGTGTGCACGAGCGCAAGTGGGCAAGATGGAAGTCTCAGCCTTTTTACGTCTCAGTCTTTTTGTAGCCTAATATCAGAAATGGCATCCCATTACTTTTGCTGTATTCTATTTGTTAAAAGCAAGTTACAGGTCCAGTCCAAAATCAAGTGGAGGGAAAAAAGAAATAAAGCAAAGGGGATTATGCCAAGGAGTGAATACCGAAAGGTGGGATCATTGGGAGCCATCTTGGAGGCTGCCCACCACACCAACCTTCTAGCTGGTATGTTTCAGGCTGATTGGTCTGTAGTGCCATGGGATGTCAGGAGCATTTTCAAAGCCTGGAAGCTGCCCAGTGACTAGGGCGTGCTGCAGTACAACATTGAGACACATGGGGACAGCAGAAGCACATAGGTAGGAAACCATACCCCCTTCTAAAAGAAGTTTACTGAGAGCCTCTTCATGCTAGCCTCTTCATGGATGCTAATCCTGATTCTTTTACCCCACCTTAACTCTGCCCCTTCCCTTGGTGAGCCACAAACCCACAGCCCTAGGACTTCCCATGCTGGTACACATTAGGAAAGAGTTGGAAAATGGCCTTAAGTATATTCTAAAATTTCCACCCCATCCCCAGGGTTCACTGCATCTCTGTCCCCAATTCCTATCCCCACCAGGGTCTGGAGTTGTCTGAACCCAGATGGAGCAAGTCCTTGTGGTCTTTGTTCTCTCAGAGGTAGGGGGAGAGAGAGAAGGGGGCAAGGCAGAGGGTAGGTATTGCATTATAATTAAGTGTAGAAAACAACAAACGTTTATGGAGTCTCTAATATAGGGGCAACATTTTTTTAAAAAAAAGATTTATTTCTCTCCCCTCTCCGCCATTGTCTACTCTCTGTCCATTTGCTGTGTGTTCTTCTGTGTCCACTTGCATTCTTGGTGGCACCGGGCATCTGTGTCTCTTTTTGTTGAATCATCTTGCTGTGTCAGCTCTCTGTGTGAACGGCACCACTCCTGGGTGAGCTATGCTTTTTTTGCATGGGGCAGCTCTCCTTGCAGGGTGCACTCCTTGTATGTGGGGCTCCCCTCCATGGCATGGCACTCCTTGTGCGCGGCAGTACTGGCCATGGGCCAGCTCACCACACGGTCCAGGAAGTCCTGGGTATCAAACCCTGGACCTCCCATATGGTAAGTGGATGCTCTATCAGTTGAATCACATCACTTCCCTAGGAGCAACCTTTTGACAAGACAAGACACAGTGTCTACAGCACCCTTGGGAAGGGGACTAAGACAGGATTCTGATGGGGTCAAGGTGAAAGTGCAGAGACAGAATTGTCAGAGTAATGGGATGTTTAGGTCACTCAAAATTCCCTTAGCAGATATCCATTGAGTTATTTACTTTGTTCCCGACATAGCCTAGGCCTGGGATGTGATGGATTAATTGGTGAACTGATGGACAAAAATCCCTGCCCTTGTGAAGCTAATATTCTAGTGTTATTCCATATAATATAATAATAAACAAAATACGAAAGAGGTGAGCAAGTGATCACGTTTTGGAGTGAACAAAGTAGGGAAGGGGTATATTCCTTTCCTAGACTGCTGTAATGAATTATCACAAACTGGGTGGCTGTATTCAAGAGGTCTACAGGACCATGCTGATGACTTTAAGGAAGAATCCTTCTTTGCCTCTTCTGGCTCATGGTAGTGGCTGACAATCCGCAGCATTCCATGGATTGCAGCTGCATGACTCCAGGCTCTGGCTCCATCTTCACATGGCCTCTTACCCTCTAAAGCTTTGTGCCTGTAGTTGTTTCCTTATAAGGACACCAGTCATAATGGATTTAGGGCCCACCTACTTCAGTGTGAATGACCTCATCTTATCTAATTGCATCTGCAATGACCCTACTTCTAAATAAGGTGGCATTCTTTTGGGGGAACACAATTCAACCCATAAAAGGGGGTAAAGAGTCCTTGAGGGTGTGCAGTAGGCTATAGTTTCTCTTAAATAACTTTATTGAGATAGAATTCATATATTATACATTTGCCCTTTTAAATTGTACATTCTAATTGTCCTTAGTATATTCACAGAGCTGTGCAACCACCACCCCTATTGAATTTAAAAACATTTTCAAAACTCCAAAAAGAAATACCATTATCATTAGCAGTCACTCCCCGTTCCCCAGATTCCCTCTCCCTAGGCTAGGAAAACACTAATCTAGTTTCTGTCTCTGTGGATTTGCCTATTGTGGATATTTCATATAAATAGAATCATATAATATCTTTGTATGATCTTTGTGATCAGCTTCTTTCATTTAGCGTAATGTTTTCAAGGCCACCCATGTTGTAGCAGGTATCAGTCCTTCATTCTTATTGCCAAATAATAGTCTATTATATGTGTAGCAGTTTGATATTATTGATGAACTCCAAAAAGAAATATTGGATTATGTTTGTAAATTGATCTTTTCCTCTGGTCATATTAGATTATATTGGATTCATAGGTTTACTTGATTAAGTAATTCTGTAAAGCTCTTGTGCCAGTAGGGCGTTGAGTCCCTACCCTTTGGTGGGTGGGGACTCACAGATAAGAGGCATGGCAAAGGGCAGAGTTAGGGGCTTTTAATGTTGGAGTTTTGATGTCGGAGTTTGATGCTAAAGCTGACCTTGTGGAGAAAACAGTGGCGCTGAACCCAGAGGAACTCAGGAAGCCTGAACCCTCACAGACATAGGCAGCCAGCTTGCTCCAGCATGTGGAAATTGACTTTGGTGATGCTTTATGGCCTGGTATTTGTAAGCTCCTACCCCAAATAAATACCCTTTATAAAAACCAACCAATTTCTGGTATTTTGCATCAGCACCCCTTTGGCTGACTAATACAATATGCATATACCACATTTTGTTTATACATTCATTACTTAATGGGCATTTGGTTGTTTCTACTTTTTGGCTATTAAGAATAACGCTGCTGTGAACATTAAAAGTATAAGGTTTGTGTACAGGGTTGTAGTTTTAAATAAGTTGGGTTAGGGAAGTCCGGGCTAAGAAGGTAAGATTGGATTAAAGACCTGAAGAAGGTGAGGAAGGGAGCTGTGTGGATGTGGGGGAACGGCATCGCAGGCAGGCAGACAGAACACCTAGTGAAAAGTTCTGAGATAAGAGAGTGCTGGCATGCTCAGGGAACCAGACTGAGGATAAAGGAAGTTTGGAACATTTTAGCAGAGCTAAATAGCGATCTGCTTTCTTATTATTGATAGAACATTGGAGGAGTTCCCAGCAGTGACTAAGACCTTGGTGTACTGGAGCATGCTGGAGGGTGGGGGGTGAGGAAGGATGAAGGAACAATGAAAGCAGGGAGACGTGAGTCATCAGCACCTGGAATGGGTGAATGGCAGGGTCGAAGTGTTACCTTGGGGTCTGTGCCAGCCACAGTGCCACAAGGGAAAGGGCAGACCTCATCTTTGGATAGTGAATCCAGGGCTGCAAGGCCTGGAAACCCCATCGTGAGGAGTTGGAAGCTTGCCCATCCCTCTTCTCCCAGCCTTCTTCAACATCTCAGGCCTGAATTTAGAAGACCTGCCTATAGAAGGCTTCCCAGACTAGTCACGCCCCCCACAGGGTGCCAGTGTTGATAAATGACTTCAGGATTTGTTGAGTTTCAGATTTCCCTGCTAGTCTGGATATTCCTGAGACCAAGGAGGGATGTAACTTTTGTCCTGCTCATTTCTGTGGACCCAGTGCAGAGCAGGCAGTCTTCACTGAGGACAGATTTTCTCTTTTAGTGCCTTGGGGCTTAGGTCAGCTTTGCCTGAGAATTCAGGGAGAAGTTTGAACTGTCAGGAGAGAATCAGGTTTCAGCAAATATGAGGAAGAGCCTCCAGGGAGCATAGAGAATGAGAGGAGGGGAAAGTGAAAAGGAGTTTTTCTTCAGAGTAGGGTGGAGATCCCTTAGTCCAGTGTGGGGCTCGTTAGTAATAAGATCTGTAGCCTCTGCCCCAGGTCTGGTAGAAAGAAGGAAGCTGGGAGGTCCTCTTGGAAAGTAAGTCATCTTACAGCAGTTGTCTGTGCAATCTTGAGGGGTTCCAGGCCTTACTGAGAATCTGATAAAAGCCATTAGACTCCTCTCCAGACCAGTGCACATTCATGGACACTGTGTGATTTCTGCTTGTTTGTTTATTTTTTTCAGTGATTAAGAGCACAGATTCTGAGGTCAGGTTGCCAGGACTGAAATCCCAGATCTACCTCTTGCTAGCTGGGTCATCCTGGGCAAGGATTCTTGGCCTCTCTGTACATAAAGTCTTCTTTATGTAAAATGGGGTTAATAATAATATCAGCCTTGTTAGATAACTGGATAATTAAACACGATTAAACAAGGACAGTGTGTGGTCAACAGTAAGTGCTCAGTAATTATTATTATTGTTGAACCCTATTCATGGGCTTCCTAAGGGTACCTGGACCCCAGGTTGAGAGCTCTGTTTTATGGATGGGGAGGTAGATGAACAAGTTTGGGGCCAGCATTGGATAGTAGGTGGAAGGGGAAGGGCAATTCTGAATTAGAATCTGGTGCTTTTTTCTTCAGCTTGTCTCAAGACGAAGTCTTACCAACACCCGAGGTAAACCCAAGAGGTGCTGATTTAATTGTCTCAAAGCAGAGTTAAGCATACCAGGCTTTTGCACCTTGGGGGCACAAGGGATGGTGGCTTGGGGGCACCCAGGACACAGGGGAAGGCCTCTGCCAGGCTCAGTGGAAGGGGAAGTTGCCCTGATAGTCCCATGGTCAAAGGTCTTTGGAGGTCTGCAGCCCCCAGGAAACACCATGTGGTTAATAAATTTTCCCATCTTGTGGAAATAAAATTGAATACCTGAAAGTCAGAGAACAGAGTGTGGCATGTGTTCTAGTATCTGCTTTCCCTGTTGTAGGCCTCACTGATTCCCTTACTTAGCACCTATGAGGTTCCAGGGAACATGCCAAAGATGTACAATGTCTTGATGGAGTTATGCCAGTGGAAGGAACCCATACGGAGGGACTCTGAGCACAGCCTGCAGGTAAGGCCAGGGAAAGCTTTCTGGGGTTTGCCTCCTGAGCTGAGTTAGCCAGGTGAAGATGTGGGAGGTGGTAAGTACAGAGAGCATTCCAGGCAGAGCAAGCAGCATATATGTGAATGCAGAGGCTAATAACTGCAGTTGCACTACGGAGGAAGTTAGCAGAAACACAGTCTATAAGACTTAGGAATTTCTAAATTAACTAATTAATTAAAAAAGTGCAAAGGAGTTGCTGACCTTTTTCTCCCTCAAGAATAAATTCATGAGAGAAGAGAATTTACGTGTCTTGTCTCCTGTTGTGTCACTAACATCCACAGTAATACCTGGTCCAGGTGAACTAGCAAATGTTGAACAACCAACTCTTGGGGAAGGATTTGCCAGTTTTGTGGTGTTTGCCTGATTTGTAGTGTCTACCAGTTCCCAGGGTATAAATATTCCCATCGTGGCTGATTTCAAGCTACCAATGTGACATTACTGAATGAGGAGATGGGGCAGCTCTCCTTGCAGCTCCTTGCAGAGTGCACTCCTTGCATGTGGGGCACCCCTACGTGGGGGGCACCCCTGCGCGGCATGGCACTCCTTGCTCACAGCAGCACAGCACATGGGCCAGCTCACACATGGGCCAGGAGGCCCTGGGCATCGAACTCCAGACCACCTATATAGTAGGTGGATGCTCTACTGCTCTACTGAGCCACATCTGCTTCTCTACTAGTCTGTAAATGGATTCATCCTTTAACATATATTTACATATATAACAGTGCAACTGCATTTATTAGCCTCTGCATTCACTTTTACGCTACTTGCTCTGCCTGGAATACTCTCTCTACTTACCACCTCCCACATCTCCTGGCTAAAAAGAGCTAATCGTCCAGTTACCAGGAATTTTGTAAGTAGGTTGTTAAACACAGGCATCTTTAAAACTTAAATTATATAAACTTATGGTTAAATATATTATATTAAAAAGAAAGGCAACAAATACTCAACACCTCATAGTATCCCAATTACATTACTACTTTTTACCAATTTCTATGATCTTGAAGCTAAATCTATTTTATCTGTATGGTGGGAATACAGTGCTGAGCTACTCCTTGCTTTTTGCAAGGAGAGCTGCTCCATGCAAAAAGTGCAGCTCGCCCAGGAGTGGTGCCACACACAAGGACAGCTGATGCAGCAAGATGATGCAGCAAAAAGAGACACAAATTCCCAGTGCCCCCTGACAAGAATGCAAGTGGACACAGAAGAACACACAGCAAATGGACACAGAGAGCAGACAATTGGAGGGGGGAGGGGGGTTGTAAGGGGAGAGGAATAAATAAAAAATAAATCTTTAAAAAAAATTTACTAACTAGTGCATACTTGCAAAAATAATCCAGACAATACTGAAACTTAATTAGGAAACTGTGGAGGATGATTTGATGTTTCCTCAGGAAACTAACAATAGTATTGACCTCCTCTCTTCCCCTGCTTACTGAAATAACAATAATACTTTATCTTTCTGGGCATTTTACATAGATAGACAGACATGCATAAATAAAGGTCAGGGGAAGGTGTTTGCTCTGTTTCAGTAGGATATTATCAAATATTTCGTCCACTCCACACCCACCTCAATTCCTATGCACAATTTTTTATTCAACAGGGCACACTGGAAACTATTCCCTTCAGTCCTTCAAAATCTAGTCAGTCTTCTTATTGGCTATACCCAAAGTCTCCCACCAAATAGATCAGGGCTGCATTATCCAGTATGGCATTGACTAGCTTCCTATGGCCATTGGGCCCTAGAAATGCAGCTACTGCCAGGAGGAAATGAATTTATAATTTTGTTTAATTTTAATTACTTAAATTTTAAATTTGAGAGGATTGTGGAAAGATGGCAGGGTAGGGAGCTCCAGGACAGTCTTTCCAACAAACAACTATAATATAGGCAAGAACTGTCTGAAACATCTATTTCAAAACTCTGGTGACCAGAAGAATATTGTACAGCATTTAGGGAAAAGCAGGGGGAAGAGGCTGATAAATTATGGTAAAAAATGATAAATTGCACCTATTTGCACACTGGTGCCCATCCCCTTCTCTCACAGTGGGCCACTGAGAGGTCCATCCCCTGGCTAGTTAGCTGGTGACAGAAAAGGATATAAAACCTTTTGCCCCAAAAACAGGAGTAGCTACAGCTCATCACGACCAAGGCTTTGAATTAGTGAATTAGTGCCTTTGGATTACTGGGGGCTCAGCTCTGAGGGCAGCTGGTTCAATGCATACCAGACAAAGGCAGGACAGTCATTGTTTCAACCCTCTTGAGACAGGAGCCATGGCAGGAAGGGTAGAGACTTGAATATGCAGTACTTTCTCAGGACTGTGGGGGACAGTTGAAGAGCTACATTAGCTGGGCAGGCCAGAAAAACTGAGCTTTGGGGAGCTATCAAAGATCTTGGCACCCTTCCTGATCCCTTCCCAGGGGCACTTTGGAGCCAGTCTAAGCTGTCTTTGTGAGTCCCTGGCCCTATTTTGGCTGGGAAACACAGACTTGGGAAAGTCCTGCCCAGTTGTCCCCTCCCCCTCCTCCTCCCCTTCTCCTTCCCCCTCCCCCAGAATTTGCCCTCCAGGCAAAAGCAGCTTGAGACAACAAAGGAGTGTAAAAAATTATAGAGGCCTAAAGTCAGGGCAAAGACCTGCCATTTGCAAACACCTGGAAGAGGGAGTTCTGTCTCTTGGGGAACAGAGGGAACAACCAAACACTTGTAAACAGGGGAACTCCAAAACAACTAACAAGCAAAGGCCAAGGACAAGACAGAGGCCCAGAAAGTAAGGGAAAACCCTGCATGTGGCATTTGCCTTGGGCATACCTTCCTGATGGGAGGGCTGAAGCACAAGAAAGGCTCTGTTTATCACCAGCTGCTAACAAAATCAAGAAAGAGACATATCAGGGAATAAATTCTAGAATTAAAATTTTAAAATATTTCAAGGTACGGTGTGTAACAAAAGTCGAAGAAAATGTGGCATTGGTATGGAAAAAGTGGCCATGGTGGCTGTTGGGGGTAGGGAGTGGGAGGAAGAGATTGATGTGAGGGCATTTTTGGGAGTTGGAGTTATCCTGGGTGGTGCTGCAGGGACAATTACCAGACACTGTATGTCCTCCCATGGCCCACTGGGTGGACTGTGGGAGAGTGTGGGCTGTGATGTGGACCATTGACCATGAGGTGCAATGGTGCTCAGAGATGTATTCACCAAGTGCAATGAATGTCTCATGATGATGGAGGGGGTTGTTGCTATGGGGGGAGAAATGGGGGGAGGAATGGAGTGAGGGGGTGGGGGGTATATGGGGACCTCATATTTTTTTAATGTAACATTAAAAAAATAAATAAAGACAAAAAAAATAAAGTTTGCAGGACCATCTGTTAAAAAAAAAAAAAAGATAATAGGACAAACAAAGAAACAGGAAAAGATGGCTCATCCAAAGGAAGAGTTTACAAATCCTAAAACACTATCTAAGAAGATTAGAACATGCCAAATAATGCCTTAAAAATTTATCTTATCTGGCATAGATGAAGAAATCTTGTATCTCAAAAATAAGAAGACGAATAACTCATTTAAGAATGGGCAAGAGATTTTAAGAAATACTTTTCCAAAGAGGAAATACAAATGACTAAAAAGCACATGAAAAGGTGCTTGGCATCACTAGATATTAGCAAATCTAAACTGCAATGAGGTATCATCTTATACTTCTACTGTTTGCTATTAAAAAACAGAAAATGGCAAGTGTTGGAGAGGATGAGAAGGAATGGAAACACTCATCCAGTGCTTATGGGAATGTAGAATGGTGCAGGCACTGTGGAAGCTAACAATAGAATTGTCATATGATCCAGCAATTCCACTGCTAGGTATATGCCCAGAAGAATTTAAAGCAGGGACATGAACAGATACATGCACACCAATGTTCATTGTGGCATTATTCACAATTGCCAAGAGCTGGAAGCAACCCAAGCATATATTAATGGATGAATAAACAAAATGTGGCATATACGTATGATGGAATATTACTCAGCTGTAAGAAGGAATGATGCATTGACAAACATGACAACATAGATGAAGCTTGAAGACCTTATGTTGAATGAAGTAAACCAGCCACTAAAGGAGAAATATTACATGACTTCACTGATATGATCTAAGAATATTGAGCAGACTCACAGAGATAGAGTCTGGAAGATAGAATGGGAGTAGAGAGTGGCAACCCAGTGCTAAATCTGGGATAATCTATGATAAAATGGGTGGGGGTGGTTGGCAGTGGATGGGGGTTATGGTGGTAAAGGGGTATGAGTACAGTCAACAACGAGGGAGTGTGAATGTGAGTGGGGTTGAAGGACTGAGCTGGGCTATCCATAGAGCTGTTGGGAGGGCTGGAGGAAGGAACCATTGAACTATGGGGAGGTGGAGGTCTGTGGTTGAGAATACAATTGTAGGAATGTACTTTTGACAAAGATGGCAGGGGAGGGTCTCTGGTGCAGGGTGTTTGTGGTGAGGGGATGTGTGGGGAAGGCTGCACCTGGGGCATGCTTCTATCAAATATGAATATATTCATCTGTAATATGGTGTTATCTAAGTGGGTGGAGACCCACACAATAAACAACAAAATATTAAACTCCCATCCTGGAGAGTCCTGCTTTGTTCTCAGATAGAGGGCCAAGATTCTCTTGAGTACATAGGCAGTGCCTAGTAAAAGAAAACAGACTAATATGCCAAGCCCTCAGTATTAATGCATGTACTTATGAACCTTATTCTTGTAAAAATTGAAACTTAGCTAAACAATAGCTATTGTTTAAGAGTTACCTCCTAAAAAACTCCTTGTTACCCAAATGTGGCCTCTATCTAAGCCAAACTCAGCAAATAAATATACTACCTACCCCCCACCCCCAGAATGGGAAATGACTCCCGGGGATGAACTTCCCTGGAATCAAGGGGTCAATACCAAACACCAACCAGAGATGCATTTTGAAAAAGACTTACGCAAACAGGGAAACATTAAATACAAAAGAGTTTTTATGGCTAAGAGATTTCAAAACGAATTGGGAGGTCAATCCAGAGGTTACACTTATGCATGTCTCAGGTAGTTTTCACTAACTGTCTCAGAAACAAAACCTCAAATAGGGTGCTCCCAAGGACTCTAGAGACATCAGGTCACTATAGGCAAGGCACACAGCCCATTGAAATCAGCACCTTGCTGGTGGGCCTTACCTTCGAATATGAGACAACCTAATTTCCCCACTGTAGCAGAGTTGTACTCATTTATAATTACCATACACCTAATTCTTCTACCCTTTTGATTTGAGCCTATAACTAACACTATACTCATTAAATATATGTCTCAGAGACACAGTCAAGCATCATTGACCCCACTCACATTGCTACACCTCCATCACCCCCATCCACTGCCAAACCACCCCAATCCAACTTATCATAGATTCTAATGAAGATGGACAACACTCATTTGAAAAAAACAGAGAATATCTATAACTGTAAGAAAACATCTTGCAATTTCCTTCCACCTGCCCCATAATATCTAAGGTCCCTTTCAACCTGAAACAGTAGGCATCACCATCCCCAAATCCTCAAGGTTGAGGAATGAACAAACACAAGGTTGGTACATGGACAAAGTAATATTGTAGTAATGGAAGAACATGTAACATTGATAGAAAGATAGTGGTTACCAGCGTTTCGGGGGAGGGGAGGCAGAGAGAGGGAATAATAGGTGGCATATAGGGCATTTTTAGGGCATTGGAATTAAGTGTAAACCACAATGTAAACAATAGACTTGGTTAGTAGCAATACTTCAATATTTATTCATCAATTGTAACTAATGTACCATACTATTGTAAGATGTTATTAATAGGGAAGTTTTGGGAGAGGTGTGAGGTATATGGGAATCCCTCATACTTTAGATATAACTGTTCTGAAATCTAAAACCTCTTTAAAAATAAAGTTTATTATGTAAAAAAGGTCTTAAAATGCTACAGGAGATGAAGAAAATACAGAGAAAGAACTAAAGGATATCAAGAATACATTGAATGAGAATATGAGAATCTCAATAAAGAGATAGAAATGTTGATGCTCAGAGATGAACTTACCAGGTGTAATGGATGTATCACGATGATGGGAGAGAGTGTTGCTGTGGGGGGAGTGGGGGGCGGGGGCGGTGGGGTTGAATGGGACCTCATATATATTTTTTAATGTAATTAAAAAATAATAATAATAAATAAATATTAAAAAAAAAAAACTATTGCAGGGAAGTAGATTTGGCTCAACTGATAGAGCATCCGCCTACCACATGGGAGGTCCAGGATTCAAACCCAGAGCCCCCTAGCCTGTGTGATGAACTGGCCCACGCAGTGCTGATAAGCGCAAGGAGTGCCATGCCACACAGGGTGTTCCTGCGTAGGGGAGCCCCACGTGCAAGGAGTGTGCCCCGTAAGGAGAGCCGCCCTGCGTAAAAAAGTGCAGCCTGCCCAGGAGTGGTGCCACACACACGGAGAGCTGACACAAGATGACGTAACAAGAAGAAACACAGCTTCCCGGTGCTGCTGACAAGAATCCAAGCAGACACAGAAGAACACACAGAGAATGGACACGGTGGGGGCAGGGGGAGGGGGGGAAAGAACTAAATTAAAAAAATAAATCTTAGAAATATTGCAAAAAAAAAAAAAAGAGATAGAAATGTTAAAACAGTACCAAACAGAACTACTGGTATTGAATACAACAATAGCAGCAAGGAAAAATTCCCAAGAGGGTTTCAAGAGCAGACTGCAGTGGGCAGAAGAAAGAATCAGGGTACTTAAAGACAAGACACTTGAAATGAACCAGGCTGAGGAACAGAAAGAAAAATGAATTATTAGAAGAAAAAATAGCCTAAGACAGCTAGGGGACACCATCAAGCATATAATATATACATATATAATATACATACAATATATGTGTATTATGGAGTTCCCAGAAAGAGAAGAGAGAAAGGGGTAGAAGGAACATTCAAAGAAATAATGACAGGGAACACCTCAAACTTAGCAAAAGATGTGATTATGCATCTCCAAGAAGCCCAGAGAACACTAAACAAGATAAGCATGACAAAAATGATACCCCATCATATAATGATCACACTATTGAATGCAAAGGACAAGGAGAAAGTTCTAAAAGCTGCAAGAAAAAAATAATGCATTATGTACAAGGGAGTCCCAATTAGTGCTGATTTCTCATCAGAAACCTAGGAGGTGAGAAGGCAGTGGGCTGAAATATTTAAAGTAATGAAAGAAAACAACGCCAGCCAAGAATTTTACATTGAGTGAGAGTTTCTTTAAAAAATGAGGGTGAGATTAAGAAATTTTCAGATAATCAACAGCTGAGGAAATACATCATCTGCCCTACAAACAAGCTAAAGGGAGTTCTTCAGACTAAAAGCAAAGGACACTACACAATGTTTTGAAGAGGCATAAAGAAATAAAGAACTGTGGTAAAGGTAACCATATGGTTAATCATAAATTGCAGTATTATTGCACTGCACTGATTGGTTTTGTAAGTCTATTTCTTACTTCCTACAGGTACTAAAATGCAAATGCATAGGCGGCGGACTTGGCCCAGTGGTTAGGACATCTGTCTACCACAAGGGAGGTCCACGGTTCAAACCCTGGGCCTCCTTGACCCGTGTGCAGTTGGCCCATGCACAGTGCTGATGCACGCAGGGAGTGCTGTGCCACCCAGGGGTGTCCCCTGCATAGGGGAGACTCACGTGAAGGAATGTGCCCCGTAAGGAGAGCTGCCTAGTGTGAAAGAAAGTGCAGCCTGCCCAGGAATGGTGTTGCACACACGGAGAGCTGACACAACAAGATGATGAAACAAAAAGAAACACAGATTTCCATGCAGCTGACAACAGAAGCGGACAAAGAAGACACAGCAAATAGACACAGAGAACAGATGACCGGGTGGGGGGGAAGGGGAGAGAAATAAATAAATAAATAAATCTTTTAAAAAATGCAAATGAATAAAGAATTATTGTAAATCTATGTTTTTGGATATATAATGTACAATATATAGGTTGTAACAGATACAAAAATGGTGGGGGGACAAAGGAGTATAGGAAAAGTATAAGTTAAGTTGGTATCAAACCAAATATGATTGTTACATATTTAGCATGTTAAAATTTAACTCCAAGGTACCCACAAGGAAAAATGAAAAATATATCCAGATAGAAATGAGGAGGCACTCGATATGGTATAACACAAAAATGAAATAAATTTAACAGTAGGCGTTAATGGAAGTGAGGGACAAAAAACCTGTAACACTCACAAAGGCTAAATAGCATAATGGCAGAAGAAAGTCCTGTATTATCAGTAGTGATAATGGATTAAATTCTCCAGTGAAAAGAGAGAGATTGACAGAATGGATAAAAAAGCATCACCCAACTATGTGCTGTCTGAAAGAAACTCATCTTAAATTCAACGACACAGGTAGGCTGGAGATGAATTAATGGTACCATACAAGTAGGAACAAAAAAAGAGCTGAGATGGCTATCCTTATATTGGATAAAATAGACTGCAACTAAAAAACAGTTATGAGGGACAGAGATGGTTGTCTTTAGTTTACCAAAGGCGCCCAAAGCAAAGTACCAGAAATGATTGCCTTTTATAAAGGGGATTCATTTGGGGCAAAAGCTTACAGTTCTGAGGCTGTGAGATGCTTCTCCACTCTTCCTAGCAGATCCTGGAGTCCTGCCATGTTTTGAGGCAAAATAATGGGTCTGCTGTTCTCCTGCTCTGCTTTCTCCTGGAGCTCAGTCAGGCCCCTCTCCTTGGACTTTGCTCCTTGAGCTTCTTGGGGCTTCTCTGTCTTTCTGAAGATGTAGGTGAACCTGGAGTCTTCTCTCTTATATGGCTGGGTCAAAATGTCAGAGCTCCCTTTTCTGTATGTCTTCTTTTTCTGTGTGTGTGTCTGCTTTCAGTTCTCAATTTATATAAGATCTCAGCCTGAGAGAAAAGACCCAAATTGAATTATGCCTAACTGATGTAGTCCAATCAATTGTGATCTAATCAAGTGAATCAATCAAGGTCCTTACAGAATCTAATGCAATCAAAGGATCTCACATCCAAAGGAATAGATAAGTTCAACACTAATCTTTGCTTGTATTCACAAAAGAACTTCAAGTTGTCACAAAGGTCATTACATAGTGATAGAATGGACAACTCAACAGAAAGATGTAATGATTTTAAATATATGTGCACCTAACAGCAGAGTCCCAAAATATATGAAGCAAACACTGACAAATGTGAAGGGAGAAATTAACAAGTCTACATTAATAGTAGAAGACTTTAATGTACCACTTTAAAAAATGTATTTTTTTTTTTTAAAAAAGATACTTAGATTACACAAAATTTACAGAAAAATATATAAGGGATTCTCATATAGCCCACTCTCTGCACAGCCCACCCTTCCCCACATTAACAACTTCTTTCATTAGTGTGGTACATTTATTGCAATTGATGAACACATTTGGAGCATTGCCACTAAGCATGGATTATAGTTTACATTGTAGTTTGCATTCTCTCTCACTCAATTCTGTAGATTATGGCAGGATATATAATGGCCTGTATCTGTAGTTGTAATGTCATTCAGGACAATTCCAAGTCCTGAAAATGCTCCCATACTACACCTCTTTTTCCCTCTGCCTGCCTTCAGCACCTTGACTGGCCACTGACTCCAAATCAGTGGTATAATTTCTTCCATTGCTAGAGTCACAATAAGTCCACAGTAGAATACCAGTAAGTCCAGTCCAGTCCATATTTTATTCCCCAATCCTGAGGATTCTTGGATGGTGATGCCCACTTCACCTCTAATTGATAGGGGACCTTGATCCCATATAGCTGATAGATGGGACTCTCTTGTTTGCAGCTGTAGACTCTCTCTGTTCCTTGGTATGGTCGTTGTCCATCCTCACCTCCTTATTAGTTGTCCTGGGTGAGTCCAATGAACTGGAGAGTAGGTGTTGCAACTCTGCTGAGGCTCAGGGCCCAGCTGGCACATGGATCCCAAAGATTCAAGTCTCTTGGATGTACATCTACCAATTTCAGCACCAACTATAGGTTCAACTAGAAGGGACAGAAGAGGCACATGTAGAAAAGTCACAAATGAATCCAACTCTGTCACACTGAGGAGCACAAAGTCCAAAGTAAGGCTCACTTGGAAGGCACCAGACTCCAGAGCTATCTGCCATGACTGTCAGACCTGGGTGACTCCAGAGCCCTCAGAAGCCCCACTATTTGGGGTAGGGCCTACTTTGGCAATCTATGAGATCCTGCATAGATGTGCATAAGTGTTACCTCTGGGATGACCTCCCAACTTACTTTGAAGTCTCTTAGCCATATAAACTCATTGTCTTTACCTTTCCCCTTTCATTCAAGGCCTTTTTCCAGTTGCACTACTAGTTGGTGCTTGGTAGTAATCTCTCAGTGCCAGGAAGGCTCATCCCTGGGAGTTATGTTCCATGCTTGGGGGAGGGTAATGCATTTATAAGCTGAGTTTGGCTTAGAGAGAGTAATGCACCACTTTTTATAATGGCTAGAGCATTTACTCGGAATGTCAATTAGGGAGTACAAGACTTGAATGACATTCTAAACCAACTAGAACTAATAGTCATATGTAGGACACTTCACCCAACAAAAACAGAATATGCATTCTTCTTAAATGCACATGAACCATTCTCCAGGATAATCATATTTTGGGTCAGAAAACTAGTCTCAATAAATATAAAAATATTGAAATCATAACATGCATATTCTCCAAAGACAGCAGAATGAAGCTAGAAATCAATAACAGAGCGATAAATGGAAATTCACAAATGTGTGGAAATTAAACAACATGCTCTTAAACAACCAAGGTGATAGAGAGAAAATCACATGCAAAATTAGGAAATATCTTGACACAAATGAAAATGAAAATATAACATAACAAAACTTACCGAATGCATCAATGTTGGAGATTTGGACCTGAAGGGTATCGGGAATGAAAGAAAGAAAAAGAGAGAGTGAAACAAAGAAAGAAAGAAAGAAAGAGAGAGCTGGGATCAGGGGGTCTGCGAGTAGTCACTCCTCAGACAACTTTATTTTCTACATGTGGCATTATATATACTCAAACTATCGAGATAACAAGCAGTGTAACTATCCATTAACAAGACTCATAAATTAAAGAACTTATCTCAAAGTACAAAGATTTAGTATTTCTTTCAAACTACAAAGTGTGTTTACTCGTATTTCTCCCTGTGGGACAGCTCTGTCCTGCTGACCGAAAGGCTTAATTGCTGCATTTCTATGTTAAAAGCGTAGCCATGGAAACAGCACGTCTCCCTTTGTGAGACCACCATGCCTCAGTTTCCAACACATCAAAGGCAGTGTTGAGAGGAAAATTTATAGTGCTTAATGCTTACATTAAAAAAGAAGAAAGATTTCAAATTAGACACCTAACCACCAAACTGGAAGAACTAGAAAAAGAAGAGCAAAGTAAACATGAAACAAGTAGAAGGAAGGAAATAACAAAGATTAGAGAGAAGAAAAATGAATTAGAAAACAATAAATCAACAGAATCAACAAAACCAACAGTTGGTTTTTCTAAGAGATCAATAAAATTGACAAACCTTTAAAGGTTTCATCTAGACCAATAAAGAAAAAAAGGAGAAGATATAAATAATTAACATCAGAAATGAAAATAGGGGCATTGTCACCAACCTTGCAGAAATAAAAAGGAATATAAGGGGATATTATGAACAATTATACACCAACAAATTAGATAACCTAGATGAAATGAACAAATTCTTAGCAACAAACAAACTACCTACACTGACTCAAGAAGAAATAGAAGATCTCAACTAATTATTAGTAAGGAGATTGAATCAGTAATCAAAACCTCGCAACAAAGAAAAGTCCAAGAGAAAGTCATTTCAAAGGAGAATTCTATGAAACATTCCAGGAAGACTTAACTCCAATTCTACTCAAACTCTCCCCCAAAACTGAAGAGGAATGACTACTCCCTAATTCATTCTACAAAGCCAACATCACAATCACTCCAAAGCCAGACAAAAATACCACAAGAAAAGAATACTACAAATATATCTTAATAATATTATGCAACACTCTTCAACAAAATACTAGCAAACCAAATCTAGCAGCATATTAAAAGAATTATATGCATCATCAAGTGGGATTTATCCCTGGTATGCAAGGGTGGTTCAACATAAGAAAATCAATTAATGGAATATATCATGTTAACAAAATGAATGAACAAAACCACATGATTATCTCAATTGATGTCTCTTCTGTCACTTTTACTCAATGTGTGGTTGGTGCTGGGGTTGATGTATGCCCAGGAGACTTGAATTGCTGGACTGTCCACTTCCCAGCTGGGCCCTGAGCCTCAGCAGAGTTGCAAAACCTACTCTCCAGTTCGTTGGACTTACCCCAGTCAGCTAACAGGGAGGTGAGGATGGCCAACCACCAACTAAGGAACTAAGAGAGTCTACAACTGTAAGCAGGAGAATCCTATTCATCAGCCATATGGGATCTAAGCCCCCTCTCAATTTATAGCGGAGTGGGCATTGCCACTCCAGGATCCTCAGGATGGAGGAATAAAATATGGACTGGAATGGACTTACTGGTATTCTACTATAGCATTAGTGACTCTAGCAATGGAAGAAATTATATCATTGATGTGGAGACAGTGGCCTTGGGAGTTGCTGAAGCCAGGGAGAGGGAAAAAAGAGGCATTTTCCGGACTTGGAGTTGTCCTGAATGATATTGCAGGGACAGATGCAGGACTTTATATATCCTGCCATAACCCACTGAATGGACTGGGAGAGAGTGTAAACTACAACATTAAACTATAATCCATGCTGTGTAGCAGTGCTCCAAAATGCATTCATCAAATGAAATGAATGTACAACATTAATGAAAGAAGTTTTTGATGTGGGAGGAATGTGGGGTATGGGAAATAGGGTATATTTTTGTGTGATCTACGTATCTTTAAAAAAAAGATAATTAAAAAGAAAAAACGATAAAAAATAAAAGCCATTTGACAAAAATCTAGCACTCTTTCTTGATAAAAACACATAAAACTCTAGTAATAAAACGAAACTTCTCAACATGATAAAGGGCATATATGAAAAACCCACAATATACTACTTTAAAAGGAAGGGTGAAAGCTTTCCCTATAAGATTAGCAACAAGACAAGGGGGATGCCCACTATTACTGTTACTCAACACTATATTGGAAGTTTTTGCCAGAGCAAAACTTGGGCAAAGAAAAAGAAATAAAGGCAATCAAATTGGAAGTGAAGATATAAAACTTTCCATATTTGTAGATGATATGATCCTATGTTCAGAAAATCTTGAAAAATCCACAACAAAGCTTCTGGAGCTAATAAATGAATTCAGCAGAGTGGTGGAGTACAAGAGCCACATGCCCAAATCAGTAAAGTTTCTGTATATAAGCAGTGAACAATTTGAAGAAATCAAGATAAAAATTGCATTCATATTAGCAACTAAAAGAATCACATTCCTAGTAATAAATATAACAAAGAATATAAAAACTTGTACACAGATAACTATAACACATTGCTAAAGGAAATCAAAGAAGACCTAAAAAAATGGAAAAACCTTCTGTGTTCATGGATTGGAAGACTAAATATCATTAACATGTCAATCCTACCCAAAGAAATTCATAGATTCAATACAATCCCATTCAAAATTCCAACAACCTTCTTTGCAGAAATGGAAAAGTCAATCATCAAATCATATGGAAGAGTAAAAGACCCAGAATAGTTAAAGACTTCTTTAGAAAAGAATGATGTTGGAGGAAGCACACTTCTCAATCTTAGAACTTATTACAAAGCCACAGTAATCAAAACAGCATGGTATTGGCACAAGGAAAGATAGAGACCAATAGAATCAAATTGAGAGTACAGAAATCAACCCTAACATTTACAACCAACTTATTTCTGACAAGGGGTAAAGACCACGCAACTGGGAAAGAATAGTCTCTTCAACAAATGGTGCTGGGAAAACTGGATCTCCATTTGTGAAAAAAATGGAGGACCCTACATCACATGATATACAAAAATCAAGTCAAAATGGATCAAAGACCTAAATATAAATACTAGAATTATCAAATTCTTAAAATAAAATGTAGGGAAGCATCCCCAGGACCTTGTGTTAGGCAATGAATTCTTAAACTTTACACCCAAAACACAAGCAAAAAAATTAAAAAATAGATAAATGACACCTCATCAAAATTAAAAATTTTCTGCTTCACAGGACTTTATTGTGGAAGTAAAACAACCTACACAATGGGAGAAAATATGTGGAATGAACGTATCCAATAAGGGTTTAATAACCAGAAGCTATAAAGAAATCCTTTAACTTAACTACAAAAAGACAAACAACCCAATTAAAAATTGGTCAAAAAGACTTGAATAGACATTTCTTCAAAGAAGATATAACAGTGGCCAGAAAGCAAATTATAAGATGCTTGATATCATTAGCCATCAGGGAAATATATTAATAAATCAAAACCATAACAATGTGCCATTTTATACCTATTAGAAAGTCTGCTATTAAAAAAAAAGGAAAATAAGTGTTAGAGAGGATGCAGAGAAATAGAAACACTCATTCATTGCTGATGGCAATGTAAAATGGTGCAGCTGCTGTGGAAGAGTTTGGTGGTTCCTCAGAAAGCTATGTATAGAAATACCATACGGCCCAGCAATCCCACTGTATTAGTCATCCAAAGGCATGCTGATGCAAAATACCAGAAATTGGTCATTTTTAATAAAGGGTATTTGTTTGGGGTAGAAGCTTACAGATACCAGGCCATAAAGCATAAGTTACTTCCCTCACCAAAGTCTATTTGCAGCAAGGTGGCTGCTGACATCTGCAAGGGTTCAGGCTTCCTGGGTTCCTACATTCCTGGGGCTTCCTTTCTCTGGGTTCAAAGTTCCTTTCTTCCTGAGGCTGGCTTCTCTTTCCTCTGCATGCTGACTTCCCAGGGCTCCAGCTAGTCTTCAGCATCAAACTCCAACATCAAGACTCCAACATCAGAAACCCTCAACTCTGTTCTTTGCCATGACTTTTATCTGTGAGTTCCAACCCACCAAGGGGTGGGGACTCAATACCCTAATCATAACTCAGTCATGCCCAGGTACAGATCTGATTACAAATATAATCCAATATTTCTTTTTGGAATTTATCAATAATATCAAACTGCTACACTCCACCCTCTGAATTCCAAAAAGACATTACAATATTTTAAAAAATGAATCTTAAATCAGTTACAATGTAAGTACTAAATCATATCACAATCAATTTAAAGAAATCCAGTTTGTCTTGGGGCAAAGTCCTGTCTGCTATAGACCTCTGAAACTTACAAAACAATTTATCTGTTTCCAATTCACAAATGGACAGACATAGGATAAACATTTTCATTACAGTAAGGAGAAATTGGGAGGGAAACATGAGTCATGTGTCCTCTACAGTTCAGAAAACCTGTAGGACATTCTCCTTTCAATTTCAAAGTCTTAGAGTCATTCTTAAGAAGATGGTTTCTTCTCCTTGGGGCCATATGGGGACCCACCCTTTCCACAGTCTTTACCAATGGCCATTTTCTTAGTTCCACCCTCATCAAGCATTTGGGTGTCAACCAAGCTCCATATCTCTCCCTCCAAGAGTGTTGGGGTGATTGCCCCACCTCACCCAATCTGTGAGTTAGAGTCTTAACCCCCCTAGTACAGTGATGTGAAGACAATATTCTCCCTAACCTTTAGCATACAGGCTCAACCCTCTCAGAGCAACAAGTTGACAACCTGGCCTACCCTAACCTTTGGGGGACAGGTCCACCCCTCTTAGACCTGAGGGGTGTTGACCTTAACTGCCCTAATCCTTGGGGAATGTGCTCTACCTTTTCTGTACCCTAGGGTGGCAAAACTCTCTCAGAACATCGGGTGGGAACAGTCACCCTCTTCAGTTGCTGGGGCAAACTCACCCTCTCTGTATACATGGGTGGGGTTCCTCTCTTGACCCAAGGTGATGTCCTAATTCCAGACCTCACCTTCCATAGTTTACCTCTTGAAGTTGTTTCCCCTTCAATCTCTCCTTTCCATGTCCTTTTTATTCCAGGCTGACAGTGGTTTTGTTCATACAGCTCTCTCAAAAAGTCTGTTGGTTTAGCATGCAGGAAGTAGGGGTCCAAGCCATCAGACAGTAAGACTTTCCACAAGTCTTTCCAACATAACTGCATCTTAAATCCTGATTGACAAGTTCCAAGTTTAGTTAAGTTCTCCAATGGGGCACTTTCATCTGGGAGCTTGATCTCTAGAGGCTTGGAATTTCCAGAATCAGTTTCTGTTTTCTTTGTGCACAACAGTTCCACCCTCACCATTTCTCTCTCATCTAGCATTTTGCTATAAGCTGCAAGCAGAAGCTAAGCTGCATTCTCCAGGTTTACTTTGGAAATTTCTTCAGCTAAATGTCCAGGCTCGCCATTTTTAATTTCTGCCTTCCATACAACACCAGGAGTTAATCTTGCTAAATTCTCTGCAACTTTAAAACATGGATCACCTTTCCTCCAGTTTCCAATAATAGTTTCATCATTTACTTCTAAGGCATCATAAAATGTCCCTTTAGTGTTCATATTGTTATCAACAGTCTTTTGAAAGTGATCTAGGCCTTTCATAACTAATCGTAACTCAATTATGCCCAGGTACAGATCAGATTCAAATATAACCAATACTTCTTTTTGGAATTCATCAATAATATGAATTATTGCTCTGTAAATATTACTGCTATATATATATATATATATATATATATATATATATATATATATATTACTGCTATTACTGCTATACCCACTATTAGGTATCAAGGTATATACTCCAAAGAACTGAAAGCCAGAACTTGAACAGATATTTGCACACCATTGTTCATAGCAGCATAATTCACAATTGCCAGAAGATGGAAACAACACAAGTGTCCATCCATCAATGAATGGATAAATAAATGTTTCATATCAAAGCAAGTTATTGATGGTGGGTGGGTCTTGTATTTTATGCATGATTGTTCTGTAAACCCACAGCTCTCTAATAAAGAAAAAAATATTAAAAAATGAAAACAAAACTTGGAAATTGAAAATTGCCTCTTGATTCAATGATTGGAAATTTTTAAAAAGTTCTTATTATAGCAGTTGTAAGTTTACAGAAACATATTCAGAACCTTTCATGTGTACCCACCTCCCTCATACATACAGTTTTCCCTATAATTAACATTTTGCATTAAAGTGTGTTTTAGTTTGTTAAAGGCTGCCAATGCAATATACCAGAAATGGGTTGGCTTTTATAATAGGAATTCATTAGGGTAAAAGTTTACAGTTCTGAGGCTGTGAAAATATCCACAAGTCAAGGCATCATCAGACAGGCTGTCTCACCAGATTGCAGCAGAGGGCCATCAGGCACATGGTGGCATCATCTAAAGATGCTTTTTCCTCAGAGCTCAGCAGTGGGCAGCCAAGCACCTGGCAGGGCATAAATGGTGGCCCATTTGTCTCCCCCCTCTCCTCTGGGCCTGTGGCTTTCAGCCTCAAGCAGCTCCATGAGCCTAGCCTCTCGGCAGTCTTGTTGCTTCAACTTTGTAATTCTGCTGATTCCAGTGTCTGGCTTCTCTCTTCACCTCTAAGGGTTTCTCTCTCTCTGCACCTGCAGGTGATCCTGGAGTCCTCCCTCATATGGCAGCTCTCTTTCTCTGTAGCCTTTTTTTCTTAGTGTGCCTGTGCTATCAGCCCTCTGTTTATAAAGGGTTAGCAGGAGGGCCAAGTCCTGGGTCATACCTCACTGATGTACTCCAGGCAAAGATCCCCAAGGGAATTCGACCACATCAAAGGTTCCCACACCCACAGGAGTGGATTAACTCCACAGTAGGATCTTTCCTGGGATTTAGAAAAGCGTCACCTGTCACAGTATAGTAGTTTTGCTACAACTGATGAACCAGTATTATGCTATTTATATCATTAACTGTAGCCCATAGTCTGCATTAGGGTTCACTCTTTGTGTTGTACAGTTCTATGGGTTTTTAAAAAAACTTTTGTTCTGGTAACCTATACACAACCTACAATTTCCCATTTTCACCACTTTCAAGGATAGCTTTCAAGTACATTTGGAAACAACTTGGGTATGTGAATCTAATGTTTTCAACTGTAAATTCATGAAATTTAAATTCAGATATATTTTAAATGAAAATTTAGCATACAAATTGAGATGTGCTGATGCAGCAAGATGATGCAAATTGAGATAAGCTGTAGTGTAAAATATATGCTGGACTTTAAAGACTTTGTATAAACAAAATAAAAAACAAAATATCTCATTAATAATTTGTTATATTGATTACATGTTGACATGATACTGTTTTAATATATTATGCTAAAATACATTATTAAAATTAATTTTACTGGTTAGTTTTTACTTTTTAAAATGTGGCTACCGGAAAAGTTTATATTACATACATTGCTCACATAATATTTCTATTGGACAGCACTGGATTACATGTTTCCTGCTCTGTTTGTAAAGACAAATATATTCTGGAAGGGCAGAAATAAACTTATGTGCATTACTAAAATATACCACACACCAGCATAGATACTTTTGAAGCCAGCTAGTAAGACAGGGAATCAATAGATGCATCTGGAACCTGACAAGAAGTCCACGTGGATGCTGATACCCCCAAGATGGCTGCTGGAAGACCCCCACACAAGATTCTGCCATTCAGAACAAAAGTTCCTCAGGAAGCCAGGAGAAGCCCAAGGACTTTGCCATTGGGCCCTCCTGGGGACTGATGGGTGGGGTAATCAATCAAAACAGTAACAGCTGGGACGCCTCCTTTGCCATTAGCAAGGGTTGGAAAAATTAACAGTTCAAAAAGCAGGCACAAGGCCTGAACTTGCTCTTGCCTTGGGACCCCAATTCTGCCTGCCTTCTCCCCCGCACGGATTAACATGCAAGTAAAACCTGGGCATTTCTAATCTATAATAGGGAATTGTAATCTGTAAATCAGCCCACTTTATCACTTTTCAGCCCTTTTCTCTCTAGCTGGGACCCATGATCTGTTATTTTCTCCCATTTCTCTTCCCTCCCTACCTGAATAAATTACTGGCCTAACTCACCCAACGTGCTCTTGAAATTCATTTCTGCAGCATAGTCAAGAACCTGGACAAAATTCGGTAACACTTTTATAAATAATAGTAATTATAGTGTGTCTTGAATAATTAATTACTACTTTGTGTCCCAGGACTTCTCCACCCCATCACTCCTGACATTTGGGGCCAGATCATTTGTTGCTGTGGAGGATGAGCCTGTGCATTATAGGATGTTGAGCAGCATTCTGGACTCTACCCATTAGATGCCAATAGCATTCCCCCTCCAGTTGTGACAACAAGAAATTTCTCCAGATGGTGTCAAATGTCCCCTATGGAGCAGACTTCACCTACCACCTCCCTCCCAAACCAAACCAAACAAAAAAACCCGAAACCACACTGCTTTTGGCTAAAGGTGCCTTATGGAATTTCTCCCCTTTGAAGGTAGGAAACCGAGGATCAGCCAGGTAAGGTGACTTGCCATAAGTCACACAGCAGGGTTACAACCCAGGCTTGTCTGAGCTTCAGTTTCCTTGTGTGGAAAGTCAGCCTGCACTAGTCCCTGCCTTCCCTCAGGTGCGGTGAGAATAAATTGGATTCATAGGAATAAGGGCAGGAAGGGCAGGAGTCAGTTTTCTTGGTGTACTCCTGCTTTTATAAATTAAAGCACACACAGAGCAGGTATATTATGTCCAGACAGGGCTAACTGCTTTACCCAGCCCCTTGTGAGGTGGCCTTCCTTATCCTCATTGGCAGACAAGGAGTCTGAGGCTTAGAGAGATTGAATAACTTGCCCAAGGTTACACAGCTAGCACTGGAGAGACTCTGGATTTGAATTCTGGCATCAGGCTCCCGAACCCGTACTCTTAACTGTTGTGCTTCTTTGAGGCCCACGTATGTGGCAAACACACCTGAATCCCTTTCCCCTTTGCCCAACTCCGTGGCCCCAGTTCTACTGGGCGAGGACCTTGGGAACACACCACTAGTGGCTGAGCAGTCAGTCCCCCTCCCACGCCATCTTCCCAGGCATTTCCTGTGGTCACGTGAGGAGGGGACAAAGGCACAGCTCAGTTACTAAAGCAGCTTCTGGGCACAGTTCCTGCATTCCCCAAGGTAGAGGACGGCTGGGGCACTCCCAGTGGCTCAACGGAACTGGAGGAACCACAAATGAAAATCTTCACTCCAGATCAGCAGGATTCTGGGCCTGGTTTCGCCTAAAACAGTCATCATGCTAAGGGACCCTGGTCATTGGGTGCTGCATTTGAAAAGAAGAGTCTGGGAGGCCATAGAAAGCACAAAGGAATGTAGTGCCTCCTCTGGGTGGCCCTCCTTGATTTCCCCTCCACTCAAGCCAACTCCATTTTAACTGAATACTTACGTTCATTCATTCATTCTTCATCCATTCATGTGTTTATTCACTCAGCAAGCAGATCCTAAATTCTAGGTGCTGGAGTAAGCAATAAAGCAGAGCTTCTGACCTCCCTTAGCCACACCCTCTTTCTTTTTTTTTTTTTTTTTATTGACTTTGTAATAATATTACATTAAAAATATATATGTGAGGTCCCATTCAACCCCACCCCCCCACCCCGCCTCTCCCCCCCCCAGCAACACTCATTCCCATCATCATGACACATCCATTGGATTTGGTAAGTACATCTTTGGGCACCTCTGCACCTCATAGTCAATGGTCCATATCATGGCCCATACTCTCCTCCATTCCATCCAGTAGGTCCTGTGAGGATTTACAATGTCCGGTGATTGCCTCTGAAGCACCATCCAGGGCAGCTCCATGTCCCAAAGACGCCTCCACCTCTCATCTCTTCCTGCCTTTCCCCATACCCATCAGCCACCATGTCCACTTTTCCCAATCCAATGCCACCTCTTCTATGTGGACATTGGATTGGTTGTGTCCATTGCACCTCTATGTCAAGAGGAGGCTCAGATTCCACATGGATGCTGGATGCAATCCTCCCACTTTCAGTTGTAATCACTCTAGGCTCCATGGTGTGGTGGTTGTCCTTCTTCAACTCCATCTTAGCTGAGTGTGGTAAGTCCAATAAATCAGATTGTAGGTGCTGGAGTCTGTTGAGGCTCAGGACCTGGCTATCACATTGTCAGTCCAGAGATTCAAATCCCCTAAATATATCTTAAACCCCAACATTAACTGCACCTCCAGCACATTAGCGTGAAAGTCTTATGAAGGAAGATCCCATCTGAGTCCAGATTCATCACACATAAACACCATTTCCAAAGAGGGGCCATCTGACCTGGTAGTTAACCCCATCGGCCATGACCATAACTCCCATGGGTCTCTTTAGCCCTCAAAGGAATCAATATCTGGGGGTTGCATCTGCTTTATCTGTCTCTCTGACTCTGCTCAGTTGTGCATGAGGGCAATCCTTCTGCCAGCCTCCAGACTCTTTTTTAGAAACTCATAGCCATATAAACTCATTTCTCCTTTCCATTTCCCCCTTACTTTAGGTCAAACAGCATTTTAAAGTCATGTTATTTTATGTAGACAGGGATATTCTGCTGAGCCGCATTGAACCTTCCATTTAAGGTCATTTTCCAGTTGCATCATCAGTTGGTAGTTGATAGTGGTCCCTCGGTGCCAGGGAGGCTCATCCCCGGGAGCCACACCCTCTTTCTGTGGTTCTCTCCATTTTGTTCCCTCCTCTCTAGCCAGGCTGGCCTCCTTTCTGTATCAAGAATGCGCTGCCACAAACCCACCTCAGAGCCTGTGCACTTGCTGTTCCCAAGCTATCTGGACTTATCACATCCTCAGAGGTCTTCCCTGACCTCCTTGCCTGAAGTGCCCCCTCGGCAATCCCTTCTGCTTTGATTAGTCCTTCGTTAATTCTCCATTTCACTCCCTTCTTTTCTAAAACATATTTTTAACTTATTTTTTAAAGATACATAGCTCACATAAAATGTTACCATAAAAAAAAAATATATATATATATATAGGAGATTCCCATATGCCCCACTCCCCACACCCCCACTTTTCCCACACCAACAACTTCTTTCATTTAATTGCATTTGATGAATACATTTTGGAGCACTGCTATGCAGCATGGATTATAGTTTACATTCTTTCCCAGTCCATTCAGTGGGTTATGGCAGGATATATAATGTCAGCATCTGTCCCTGCAATATCATTTGGGACAGCGCCAAGTCCAGAAAATGCCCCCATATCACACCTCTTCTTTCCTCTCCCTGCCCTCAGCAACTCCCATAGGTACTGTCTCCACATCAATGATACAGCTTCTTCCATTGCTAGAGTCATAAAAATTCTAGTAAGTCCACTTTAGTCCATGTTTTATTCCTCCATCCTGAGGACCCTGGGGTGACAACATCCACTCCACCTCCCAGTTGAGAGGGGACTTTGATCCCAAATGACTGGTGGATGGGATGAGGCTATCACACCTGCAGCTGTAGACTCTCTTGGTTCCTTGGTGTGGTGGTTGTCCATCCTCACTTCCCTGTCTCCAATGAATGAGAGAGTAAGTGTTGCAACTCTGCTGAGGCTCAGGGCCCTGCTGGGACATGGACAGTCCAGAGATTTAAGTCTCCTGGGCATACACCAACCCCAGTGCCAACCCCAGATCCAATAAAAGGGACAGAAGAGGCATGTTCATTCCCTTCTTAATAGTTATCTATATCTGACTTTATTTTGCTTATTTTTATTGGCTTGCATAGAATTTATCTCTCACACTAGGCAGAGATGTTTATCTGTTTTGTCCGCTGCTGTGTGTTTCAAGGTGTGTCCTATGAATGAATGGATAGGTGAATGGCTGAGTGGAGCTCACCGGCTTGAGGCAGAGCAGGTGCAACAAGGGAGCTCAGCTGGTCAGAGAGGGAAATGACAGCAACGTGCTAACAACCTGGGACAGTAAGCAAATTCTTAAGTGGACCAAGGGGGAAATCATTGGGTATGGTAAGTCAAGCAGCCATTTGCTAAGTGGGTTATGGAATGGCATGCCAGACAGAGAGAATAAAAGAATCAACATGTTGGGTTTGGGGAAGGCCAAGAGGTTTAGAACTTTGGTGCATAAATAGGTTTGTGTGTAAGTGTATTAGTCAGCCAAAGGGGTGCTGATGCAAAATACCAGAAATTGGTTGGTTTTTATAAAGGGTGTTTATTTGGGGTAGGAGCTTACAGATACCACACCATAAAGCATAAGTTACTTCCCTCACCAAAGTCTGTTGCCACGTGTTGGAGCAAGATGGCTGCCGACGTCTGCGAAGGTTCAGGCTTCCTGGGTTCCTCTGGGTTCAGCTCCTCTGTTTTCTCCACAAGGTCAGCTGTAGACTATGAGGCTCTCTGGGCTTTGCCTCTCTCCACAAGGTCAGCTATAGACTATCAGGTGAATGGTTCTGTCTTTTTCTCTGGGGTTTCTGCCATGTCTTCTAAGGAGCTCTCTATTCCTTTGTGTTCTTCTCCTGGCTCAGGTCCTCTCTTTCTGTGTCTTGCTTCTCTTTCCAGTCTCAGAATTCCTCTCTTCCCAGGGCTTGCTTCTCTCTGGGCTTAGGGTTCCTCTCTTCCCAGGGCTTGATTCTTCCTGGACTCAGGGTGCCTCTCTTCCTGGGGCTTCCTTCTTTTTCTTCTGTGAGCTTACTTCCCAGGGTTCCAGCTTAATGCTTCAGCATCAAACTCCAACATCAAAAACCCTCAACTTGTCCTTTGCCATGCCTTTTACCTGTGAGTCATGCCCTAATGTCATGGCACAATCAAAGCCCTAATCATAACTTAATCACGCCCAGGTACAGACCAGATTACAAACATAATCCAACATCTATTTTTGGAATTCATAACTATATCAAACTGCTACAGTGAGTGTTTGTGTGTGTGAGAGAAAGAGTGAGAGCAAGGTGGGTGATGTGAGTCTGCAAAGATAGCAGAGGCCACCTTCTGTGGACAGGATTGCTACATAATTTTCCCAGGGCCCAGTGCAAAATAAAATGCAGGGTCACTCATTCAAAAATTATGAAGTATTTTAAGACAGCAGTAGACCATTAAACCAAGCAAACCTGCCTGTGCTGTCTTGTTTGATGACTAAAGAACCAGGACTTTGTCCTGGAGGTGATGAGAAACCATGGAATGTTCTTAAATTGGGCAGTGACCAGATATAAGTTTATATGGGGCAGATATGGGGGAAGCAGGGGAGCCCCCAGGCCCTTGGGCCAAGAGGACTCTCATCTTAGTGCCTTCTTTTTTCTCTCTCCCTGTTTCTGGGGCTCCTCTCTTCCACCTTCCTAGCACCTGTTCCCTTCCCTCCATCACCACCACCAGGACCTGTTAGGCTCCATTGTGCCTTCCCTAATTCCAGCAGTCCCTCACCGCTTCCTCTGTCTCTTTCTTCCCAGGACCATCAAGGGCTTTTTCTAGAATCCCGACCTCACTCTGCACTGCTCTGTTTAACACTTCTCAGCTCCTGTCCAGTCCTTTTGAGTTCTTCTGCCTGAGGTACAGGGCCCTCCTGATCACGCTCCAGGTGGGCATTCTGCAGAGCCTGGCCGTCAAGAGACCCTGCAAGCAGACTGTTGTCATTCCAGCCCCGACCCTTCCTGGATGTGCAAGCTTGGGGGAGCCGTTAACCCCTCCATGCCTCAGTTTGCCTACTCTGAAAAATGGGGATAACTATTTTATCTACCTCCTGGATACTCCAAGTGTATCCACCCAGGAGAGTGTTAGAAATGCAGATTCTCAGACCAGCCCCAGACTGAGTGACTCAGAATCTGCATTTTAACAAGATCCCCATGTGACTTGCATGCACATAAAATTTGAAAAGCTTTGCTCTACACAAAAGGTTCTGGCAAGGATTAAATGTCCAGAGCTTTGTGTTTGGCCTAGTACACAGTCTATGCTCAACAAATGAATGCTAGCTAGTGTGAGTACTACCTCTCTGCCCACAGCCGTCACCACTTTTATAATATGGGACTAATTACATTTCCTGGACTATTTATTTGTTTATTAAATACTGCTCCATAGTGCTTTTTAGAGCACTATGAGTTGTTCTAAGAATTTTAGAAATAACTTCACCCAGCCCTGGGAGGGAGATGCTATCATTATCCTTATTTTACAGATAAGGAAACTGAGGTTTAAAAAGGTTGCACTCACTATACCCCTTTGTTCTGCTCTTTTCCTGGAGAGAGGTGGCACAGGACATGATCAGGTGCATGCGCTGTGGTACCTGCCAGGCCTGCATTCAAATTGGCTGTGTGACTTTTTTTTTTTATTGTATTTTCTTATTTTCTTTTTTTAAAAAGATAAATAGATCACACAAAATCATCTGTGTGACTTTTTTTTTTACTTTTTTTTTTTTTTAAGATAAAGAAATCACATGAAATTGGCTGTGTGACTTTGGTAACTTACTCAACCCCTCTGTTTTGACAACTGGTCCTTGATCAGACAGGTTTGGGAAATGCTGTGTTTAATGGGTCAGTTCACTTTGTGAACTTTTAATGTGCATTCTGAGCCTCTCAAACGGGTCTATTGGATTTCCTGAAGGTGTCTGACCCCTTGCTTCCTTCCAAGGGAGCATTTCTCAGGAATTATGGCCTGGGAAGAACTAACCTACCTCTTAGGCACAGAAGGCATACTACCTGCGGCCATGATACCATTAGGGGCTCAAGAAAAGGTTTCCATTTCTTTGAAAATCAGAAGGACAAAGATGAATATAATCCAACCAGGATTATAATAGGTACATGCCAATACAGACTAAAACTATTAAAAATGTTATTTTTTAATAGGTTTAAGAGAGGAAAAGTGCCCGGGGATCACAGAAGTCATGGCGCAGCCCTGGGAAGGGGGAAGTACTGTCTGGTACAGCCTTTCCCTGACACCCATGGTTGATCCTGTGAGCCACCTTCCCACCCCCATGCCACCCTGCCTCCATGGGAACTCAGGCAGGCTCAACCAAGGGCCAGAGGAGCCAATCGCGGCCTGGGAACAGGTGCAGGGGCCCTTCCCAGCCCTGCCTGGCCTCCAGGGGATTAGGCCAACAGGGCACATCTGATACCCAGGAGCTCAGTCACCTGGCCACCTAGCCCTGGAAAGGGGGTGCTGGACATGTCTGTGAGCTCGGCCAGGGGGCCGGACAGAGGGCAAGGAGTGGCCTCGGAGTCTTCCTGATGCAGTGAATGGCCGGCCGGTGGCAGGGCCCCCCTGGAGGCCGGCAGTGGCTCCTGGTGCTGCTGGTGCTGGGATACCTGCTGCCCACAGGTAAGGGCCTCTGGCTGCGCTCAGTCCTCTGGGGAGGATGTGAGACGGCTGTGTGCAGTCTCAGGCCCATTTATGAACAACCTTGGGTGTCAACCCCTGGAGTTTCCCAACTGGGTCTTCCTTCTCAGCTTGGGTCTCTGCCCAAGTGTCACCTCTTCAGTGTCCCCAAGTGCCCCACCCAAAGAGCTCCCCTTCTTCTCCTTTACCTTATCATCCCTCACCATCCGACATTAATAGTTCACAACTTACTTGTTTGTCGTCTCTTTGCTTGTGAGATCTGCAGACACCGATTGTTCAGTGATGTGTCCCAGTGCCTAGAATTGTGTTTGGCACAGAGTGGGTCCTTGATAAATATATATCTTGCGATCTGGATTCAGTCTGGCTCATGGTGGGAAGCACAGCGGCCAAAGGCTCACATTTGGGAGTCGAATCCCATCTTAACCACTCATTGGTTGTGGCTCCTTAAGCCACTGAGTTTGCTCTTCTGAGCCTCAGTTTTCCTTGTTTGTAAAATGATGATGATGATGATGATAATAGCACCTAGTTCACAGGGCATGTTGGGAGGATTTGATTAGATAATTTAGATTAATGCCTGGCACCATGAAAGGGTTCAGTGAGCAGTGACTGTTAAGAAGTGGGAGAGGGAGCAGATGTGGCTCAAGCAGTTGAGCACCCACCTCCCACATGGGAGGTCCTGGGTTCGGTTCCTATTACCTCCTAAAGAAGACAAACTAATAACAAGCAGACATTGAGCAAAAAGAAAAAACCAACTAAAAAGCAAAACAAGAAGCAGATGAGAAAAAACAAGCAGATAATGAGCAAAAACAAACAAGCAGGGAGCAGATGTTACTCAAACAGTTGAGCACCCACCTTCCACATGGGTGGTCCCAGGTTCTGTTCCTGGTGCCGCCTGAAGAAAAAAACCCTGACAACAAGCAAAAAGCCCCACAGAAAAACAAACAAACAAAAAACACACAAAAAAACCCTGAGCAGACAATGAGCAAACAGATGAGTGGGGGATGGGAGGGGAAGAAGTGTGTGTGGGAGAAATGGAAGGGCACAGAATGGATGAACTGTGTGAAGTGCTCTCTGTGAGGCACCCAGAAGAAACTGCATTTTCTCTGGAGGCATTTTTAAGGGGTGGCAGGTTGGATTTACAAACCCACATGGGGCTTAGAGATATGGCTTTGTCTGATGACCCCATTTTATCAAGAAAACCAGGGTTCAGGGAGGTCAGGATTTGGCCAGGGCCATGCAGAAAGAGGGAAGGGGCCTGGACAGGGTCTCCCTTAACTCTGATGCTTCGCTGCCTCCTCTGGGAGGGTCACTAAGTCACTCAGTATGCATTTACTTGTGGAGTCCCTGCCCTGGGCCTCTGCAGGCTTTGGGACACAGTGGGCCTGTGGCACATGGCACTTACAGGGAAAGTAGGCAAGGAGAGGGGAAGCACATGGGGCAAGTTGGGGGGGCAGGGGTCTGACTATGCGGAGATGCGGGGTGGGAGAGCAACCTTCCCCAAGGCGGAGGGGTTTCTTTCAAGTGAGCCCTGAAGGAGGCTAGCCACAGATGGACAGGGTTAAGTCAGAGGATCAGCTGAGTGAGGCTGGGATCTGCCCACACCACCCCCACCGGCTTCCCGCGTTTGCAGAGAAGCCTGAGGTGAGAGAAGGAAGGGACTGTAAGAAAGAAATCTTCTTTTGGAAGAAAATAAGGCTCGCCCGATTGTGGAGGAGAAAAGAATTTATTTTCAGTCTTGCAAGAAGGGGCGCACAACCAGAAAATGTGGCCGGCGCCCCAACGGAGAAAAATGGCGTAATTTATACCCCTAAGTCTAGCATGCAAGCTCTTCCTCTGTTTCTCTATAGATTGGACACTGCAGAGGTTACAGCCTGTCCTGAGAAGTCTAACCTTCCCGTGCAAAAGTTTTTGATTAACCGCTTCCCCCATCACATTCCAACCATTTACCTGCTCCTTTTGCCAGTAAGGAATGGAATTTAGTGCTGAATTGGTATGACTTAGCTCTTTCTTATGCATCCTTTTTATTGGCTATAGGACTGGCTTAACCTGGGAGTGGGAGACTGAGGCAGTAGGCTGCCAGGTTACATTAATTAATATTTTTTTCCCTTTATGTGCAAACTAATCTCCGTTTCTTACAAGGATGTTTATATTAGTGGTTCTCAAACTTGAGCACATCAGCACCCCTGCAGAGCTTGCTGAAACACAGATGCTGCTTTTAACTAAAACAGTTTCTGGTTCAGTTCAACTACAGTGGGTCTCAGGAGTATGTGTCTTTAACAAGTTCTCAGGTGATGCTAATCTGCCAGTAAGGGACCACACTTAAAGTGCCATATAACGTTGTCTCCTTTCTACTTTTTAAATGGGAGCAATCTAAAGACTGAAAACAAAATGGAAATTGAAAACAAATCCCCCTTTGCATCTGGGCCAGCCAGATATGCCATAGAAATGGGTCTTCAGAGGCCTTCCTTTTTTTTTTTCTTCTTTTATTTTTTAAATGTTACATTAAAAAAATATACCTCCCAGCCCCCTCACCCCACTCCTCCCAAATCAACAACCTCTTTCATCATCATGGGACATCCTTGCATTTGGTGAATATATGGAGCACTGCTGCGCCACATGGATAGTGGCTTACATTGTAATTTACAGTCTCCCCCAGTCCACCCAGTGGTCTATGGCAGGACATACAGTGTCCAGTATCTGTCCCTGCAGCACCACCCAGGACAACTCCAAGTCCTGAAAATGCCCCCACATCGTATCTCTTCTTCCCTCTCCCTACCCTCAGCAGCTACTGTGGCCACTTTCTCCACATCAATGCTACAATTTCTTCCATTACTAATCACAATAGTCCCATAGTAGAGGCTTTCCTTTTGAGCCACGGTGTCCTGGTTTTGCCCACCATAAGAACCACCTGTGTATGTGGAGCAACGCTGTAGAAATCCAGATTCCTGGGCTCCACTTACAGAATCAGAATTTCCAAGAAAGGAGCCTTGGGCTAGTCACTTTACCATCCATGCCTCCTTTCCTCATCATTTAAATGGGTTTGTTTGGAGGATTAAATGAGCTAACAAAGGGCATCTCAAACTGTAAAGCACATCAGAATCACCTGGGGGCAGGGGGAGTCTTGTTAAAACACAGAGCGCTGGTGATCTGATGTAGTAGGTCTGGGGTGAAGCTTGTGGTCTGGGCACCACTCTGAGAAGCGCTGTGAGGCATGGAAAAGCTGGTGGAACAGTACCTGCACAAGGTAAATTTCATAAGAGAAGTTACATTTCACAAATACCCCCGGGTTTTCTAACAATCAGAAAGACACTCCTCTAGGAAACTGTGGGACTAAATTGACTAATAGTAAAAAAGCAATCACCTCTAATTGGTGCTGAAGGCAGGGAGAGGGAAAAAGAAGTGTAATATGGGGGCATTTTCAGGACTTGGGAATTGTCCTGATTGGCATTGCAATGATAGATATATTCTGCCTTAACCTACAGAATGGAGTGGGAGAGAATGTACACTACAATGTAAACTATAATCCATGCTGTGTGGTAATGATCCAAAATGTGTTCATCAATTGCAATGCATGTACCACACAAATGAAAGAAGTTGTTAATGTGGGGAAAAGTGGGAGGTGTGGGGAGTGGGGAATCCTTTATATTTTCTTAATGTAATCTAAGTATCTTTTAAGAATAAATATAGGGAGGCGAACTTGGCCCAGTGGTTAGGGTGTCTGTCTACCACATGGGAGGTCTGCAGTTCAAATCCCGGGCCTCCTTGACCCATGTGGAGCTGGCCCACGTGCAGTGCTGATGCGCGCAAGGAGTGCCCTGCCACACAAGGATGTCCCCCACGTAGGGATGTCCCCCACGTAGGGATGTCCCCCACGTAGGGATGTCCCCCACGTAGGGGTGCCCCATGCGCAAGGAGTGCGCCCCATAAGGAGAGCCACCCAGCGCGAAAGAAAGTGCAGCCTGCCCAGGAATGGCACCGCACACACAGAGAGCTGACACAAGAAAATGCAACCAAAAGAAACACAGATTCCCGTGCTGCTGACAACAGAAGAGGACAAAACAAAATATGCAGCAAATAGACACAGAGAACAGACAACTGGGGCGGGGGTTGGGGGTGGGGGTGAGGTGGGGAGAGAAATAAATAAATCTTTAAAAAAAAAAAGAATCTTTAAAAAATAAATATATTTTAAAAAAGCAATCAGAGCAGGTGTAGCTTAGTAGTTGCATACCTGCTTTGCATGTATGAGGTACTGGATTCAATCTCTGGTGTAGTGTCACCCCACCCCAAAGCAATCTTATGGTAAGGACAGCAGAACACAGGATGGTATGGTTGGGTGGTGGAACTCAGGACATCTGTTTTCAAAGTGATACTGCTTAAAAAGAATTAGCCCAGTGCCTGCACATGATCACCATTAAATGGTACCTTTTTATTGAGAATGTAGACATCATTACGTTATTAATATTAGGACTTGGCTGGGTGCTAATCCAAGGAATGTTAGCTATTCTAAATGTGTGGTGGTTATTTATATTATTATTAACTAAAATGTTTTACTCTGTGCTGGGATCTGTGCTAAATCCTTTCACCCCATTAGTCCTAGTGGTAATCCTCCATAGCAGGTGCTGCCACATATGCTATAACTTGTAAATCTAGTTTGCCAAAGGGGAAACTCAGGCACAGAAGTTGAGTGGTTTGACCAGGGCCACAGAGGATTTGAACCCAGAATTGATGACAGAGTCTACCATCTTGCTATAGAATCATAGCAACAAACAAGACTGTCTCTGGCTTCCTGGAACTCTTAGGGCTGATGAAATAATGTAAGCAGTGGCGTGACATGAAGCCAAAGGGTCTAATACGGAAACAGAAGGGGGAGATTTTGGGGTAGTTTGCCCTGCTTTTGTCATTATGTCAGGCTCTGCTCTTTCTGGAGCAGTTCAAGCCGTGCGGGCCTCAGGTCCTTTGCATGTACCCTCTGAGCTGCCTGAGTGTTCTCTGCTTAGCAGCCCCCAAGGCTAAATCCTTCTCATTTCAGGTGTGACCATCCTGCCCGAAGCAGCCATGTTGTAGAATTTGAGAGAGGTTCAATTATTTGTGTATAGAGAGGCCAGGACTCAGGAATGATTTTGAGAAGGAAAAATGGTTTATTGACGGCCCGCCGGACTCAGGAGCCTTCTGTTTCAATCCTGAGTCCTGAACAATACTTTCGAGTTTCTTTTATACAGAGAGGAAAGGCCAAATGGTCCCTTTGTTTCAGTTCTCAATAGGCTTGAATTAGCACATATATCTTCCACAGCTTAGGTAACCTTTTAGCATGGACTTCATACTTTCTAGATAAGCTTTTAGCATATTTGGTTTGCATTTCCCCTGAATACTTAAAGTCTATAGACCTTACATTGTTAAACTGTTTCCTGGGACTGGAGTCGTTGCCATGGTCACAAAGGGCAGGACTGTAGCCTCTTACCATCTCACACCCACAAGTCAGACAGCTTAGGTTATCTCTAAAGAGACAAAGAGCCTCCCACCCATAGCCCACATCAGCCACACACAGCCCCTCTCAGAAAAATAATACAGTAAATACCCAGTTTTATTACCTTCAGAGCACTTAAATATCTGACTTACTGTGTTTGTTTAATTATGTTTCCCCCACTAGACTGTATGCTCCATGAGGGCAGCAAGATGCATAGTGATAAAGAACATGCGTCTGGGGCCACACTGCAGGTTGGAATCCCAACTCAGCTGTGTGATTTGGGACCAAAAGAAGTGTCTCTGAGCCTTTATTTCCTCAGCTATAAAATGGGAATAACTAGAAGAGTTACTATAGTGTAGTATAGTATAGTGTAGTAGCAGAGAAGTTGGGTGTATGTGGTATCCAAAGCCAGGATGCGAGAATTCTAAGACGATTTATTTCGACTGGCTGGACTTGGTGGACTCTTGTCCTGATAAAAACTGAGCCCTGAATAGAATTTTTGGGTCCCTTTTAATACAGATGAAATAAAAGTGGGAGTGAAACGGTGCTTGCGTGCAAAAGGACTTTTTGTTAGTTTCTTCAAGTGTTTTATCTGAGCATTAAATAGGTTATTTCCTCCAGGTAAGCTTGACTTGACATACATCCCCCACATTCCAGGTAGGCTTTTGGCATGAACCCCCACATTCCAGGTAAGCGTGACACATTTGGCTTGTATCCGCCCTGAATATCCAAAGCCTGTAGAGTTTATAATTCTCAATTGGCTTTTTAGGCATATTTGGATATAAAATAAGTTTGAATTTATGCATAGGCTATATTAATAGGAGTCAATGAACAACTCCTAGAACATATAGGGGCACAAAATAAGGACCTTCGTGTGTTGGATGTTTTTGTTGTGGTGCTAAGAATAATAATAATATTTTTGTTAGCTTCCAGCACAGAATTGGCCTACATTAGATATTTAGTAGGTATTTGTTGGCTAGGTGTAAAGACCGATGGCAAGTTTTTAAGCAGAAAAGGTCAATATCAGAGTTTGGCTCCATGGGTCAAAACTTTTCCAAGTTCTAGAAAAATATTGTATTAAAACCGGGGAACCCGGTGGTGGGGCTTGGGAGGGGGAGGGTGAAGTTGGAGTGGGGGGCTGCTCTGCCCACTCCGCCCAGGTCTTTCTAATTTATACCCCCAGCCTCCAAGCCTCTCAACTTCAGGGCTCAAATATCAATAAACAGAAATAATGTAAGTAAATGTGGTCCTGTTAGTCTTTGAGGAGCTAGAATCTAGAAACGGATTTTATTTTAAAACCAGTACTGGGCTGACTCAACTCTCAGCAGCTCCAGGCAGGGTGCAGCCCTTGGCTCAAAATCAGAAAATTACCACATGAAAGCCTCTACTTACTCCCACCCACCTTTTCCCTCCCTTCCAATCACAGAAGGAAAAAGAAAAACAAAAAAAACAAAAAAAAACCACGTTGACTCACAGCGGACCCTCCCCACCCCTCCCCTCCAACCCCCACATTGTTTTTCCAACTGGCTGCTTTTGTGGTATTGCTGCAGGAAATTATCTGGAGATTTCCTCAGGCACTGAAAGCCTCCTGACTGACCCTGTTTGGATAGGATTAGCAAATGTCTTGGCGCAGCGCAGCCTTTAACTGGGAAGTTATTTATTCACTCAATCTCCAGGTCTCCCCTGCCTCAAGGCTCAAATATCAGTGAGTGGGGAGAGACAAAGGGTGAGGATAAAAACAGGTTTGCCCTCTTGCCTTCCCACCTCCCATTCCTTCGGTGGGGTGTGGGGGGATGGGAGGCTTGGCTTTGGAGTGGAAGATGGAAACAGAAAAGCCGGATGGAGAGAGAAGAGAGAGGAGGGAGGGGGAAGAGAAGAGGGGGAAGCAGGGCAGAGATGGGTAGAGAGTAGGAGAGAGGGAGAGAAAAGAAAAAGGGGGAGGAGAGGGAAAGAAGGAGAGGAGGAAGAGATAAGGAAATAGGGGGTGGAGAATGGAGACAGGGGAAGAGAGGGACTAGAAAGTAGAGAGGGGGAGAAAGGGTGAGAGGATAAAGTTGGAGAGAAAAAGAAATAGAGCCAGGGATAGGAAGAGAGAGAGAAATGAAGTGAGGCGTCTGTTTCCTGTATTTCTCTCCTGTTTATTGATTGCCCACTTTGAACTTGTCACAAAATATGGCGCATGGGTGTTCAAAACATATTTAATGGACGGCGGTGTCACTGGATTTTATCTAGGTTCTTTGACTATGCTGTAGAAATGAATTTCAAGAGAACACTGGGTGAGTTAGGAGTAATTTATTTCAGGTAGGGAGGGACGAGAAATGGAAGGAAATAACAGATCAGGGGTGCTAGGTAGAGATGAAGGGGTTGAAAAGTGATACAGAGGGCTGATTTATAGACTACAATTCCCCATTATAGGTTTTATTTATTTTTATTTTTTATTTATTTCTCGCCCCTTCCCGCCCCCCCCCCCCCCCCCCCAGTTGTCTGCTCTATCCATTCTCTGTTTGTTCTTCTGTGACCGCTTCTATCCTTATCAGCTGCACCGGAATCTGTGTTTCTTTTTGTTGCGTCATCTTGTTGTGTCAGGTCTCTGTGTGGGTGGCGCCATTCTTAGGCAGGCTGCACTTTCTTTCATGCTGGGTGGCTCTCCTTACGGGGTGAACTCCTTGTGCATGGGGCTCCCCTATGCGGGGGACACCCCTGCGTGGGGGGGCACTCCTTGCGTGCATCAGCACTGTGCATGGGCCAGCTCCACACGGGTCAAGGAGGCCCGGGGTTTGAACCACGGACCTCCCATGTGGTAGGCAGATGCCCTAACCACTGGGCCAAGTCTGTCCACTATAGGTTATAAATCCCCAGGTTTACTTGCATGGCCACATGGCAGAAGAAAAATGGTGAGAGCGTTGTGCAGGGGGCAGGAGCTTGTCCACAGGCTAGAGAGCTCACGAGGGAGCGTGCATTCAGGCCCCCACCTGGCTTTTTGAAGTGCTAATTATTCCACCCCTTTGCTAATGGCAGGGGAGGGGTTCCAGCTGTTTGCTGTTTTGATTGATTACCCCACCCATGAATCCCCCATGAAGACCCAATGATGAAGTCCTTGGGGAATATCTGGGGCTTCTCCTGGCTTCCAGGAGTCTCTATTCTAAATGGCAGAATCTTGGGGGAGGGGATCTTCCAGCAGCCATCATGGGGTTATTGATGTCCACGTGGACTCTGCCAGGTTCCAGATCTACCTGTTGATTCCCTATCTTACTAGCCTGCTTCAGAGGGTTCAAGTCATTTAAGCCAGTGGTTCTTAAGCCTGACTAAATATCTGAGTCCCCTGAGAGCTTTAAAAACAAATTGGTGTTTTAAAAAGCATTTCTCAGGAGACTGTAATGCACAGCCAGGACTGAGAACCATTGATTTAAGTTACACTTTTCCAAATAATGGCCTGGGTGCCAATTCAGACTCAAAGATGTATGTCTTTTGCTATATAGTCTTAAAAATATTTGCATTCGTTGTCAATATTTTTAAATCCCACAGTTAGTAATGTTTCCAGATTTCCAATTTCATTTAAAAAGCTTCATGTTCCAGCCACCTTAAATCCAAACCCCAGCAGAGGCTGAGTAACAGCTTACCCTTTAGATAGAGCAGGAGCTCTTTGATTTGCCACAGGCCCCACCATTCCCTATTACTTCCCAGATGATGAGTCTGAGCACCTGATTCCCTTCATCCTCACACTTGTGTGCCTCTTATCTTCTTGGAGTAAATCTGAGAGGAAGGGGAAATAGTCAAAAAGAGGTAGCATCTCTAAGTCAAGCAGAAAGTGAGAAACAGAATGGGAAGGCCCTATATTCCCAGGAGGAAGTATTTCTTTCTGGAAGTCAAGATTGCTCCGGTACATTTGATATACAAGGAATGCTTTTCTTACACCCAGCCCATTCACTCATGGATATTATTACATGTCAAGGGTTAAGTGAAAGAGCCTCAGAGCTGTGAGCTTCAACATGTAGCTCCTTTTCCCATTTGGCTATTTAAATTATGTTAATTAAAATTAAATAAATAAATAAATTAATTTCCTCAGCCACAGTTGCCTCTTTTCAAGTGGCTAGTGGCTACCATTTTGAATGGTAAAGATATAGAGCATGACCATCACTGCAGCTACGTTCACTGGTCCACTGGATAGTGATGTTCTAGAATGAGACTTCCAGGGCTCAAAATCAGGCTTTGCATGACGTTGGACAGGTTAATCTATCTCTCTTTAATTCAATTTACTCACATGTAAAATGTATTTAATAATAGTCCTGTAGTCAAAGGGTTGTTGTGAGGATTCCATAAATTAATAGATATAGAGATTTTGGAACAGTATCTGACACATAGCCAATGCTATGCAAGCAACACCTGTTATGCTATTATTAAAATTAATGCTATTTATTTTACTATAATAATTATTATTACCATACCTTCACAGGTTTCCCATCTCTTTTAATCCTCATTCAGTATCTATAAGATGTACATTATCTACATATGGGGAATCTGAAGCTCCAAAAGATTTTGTCACTTGCTAAAGATCAACAGCATGCAGGAGGTGAAACTGGCATATAACTGAAGGTTGTTAGATTCTGATGCCCATACCTATCCACTCTACTGTGAGATCTCTTGAGGCAGAAGCATAAGCAAACACCCTTGGATAGACATCACTGGGTGTGTCTGGAGCATGATGCATTGTGCAGTTTTGATGGAATGCAGGGTACGTGGAAGGGAGGAGTGTGTAAGGAGGAGTGAGAAATAAAACTAGAAAGGTGAGTGGGAGACAAACATTGAGTAATAGCCTGAGCATTTGGGGCTTCATTTAGGCAATAATGGGTGTTCTAAAAAGGATCTGATCTGATTTAGCCTACCCCTTAGCTCATACTAACAAAAATAGCATCCCATTTTTATTGAGCACAAACTATTTTTGGGTAACTGTGCCTGGTCCTCATAGGAACTTTTTTTCTTAATCTGTTGTGGTAAAATATATATACCACATATTGTGTACTTTTAAGTACACAATTCAGTGGTGTTAATTATATTCACAATGTTGTATTAACTATCACCACTATCCACTACCAAAACTTTTCCATCATTCCAAACATAAATTCTGTAACCATTAACATTAACTTATTTCCCACCCCAACCCCTTCCCCTGGTGCCCTCTAATCTACTCCTCACAAGAACATTTTGAGGGTGGTTTTATTATTATTATCCCCCATTTATAGATGAGTTAACTGAGGCTCAGAGAAGCCCACCCAGCTAGTTTGGTCAGTGGTGGAGTTGGGACTTGAACATCAGTGCTTCCTCAGGGGTCTTGCTATGGCATTGGTGAGCCAGGCAACCGCCTTGCCTGTTAATTCAGGAAGACAACTCTGGGGAAGACTGGCAAATTCTCCAGCAGACTATGTTAATTTCCTCTGGGAACCTTTGCATGACTAGGATGTTGAGAGGTCTTTTGGACTCTTAAGTTTTAAGGTGCATGACATCATGAAGTCAGAAGATGGCCAAACAAGGACTGTCCCTCTCCCCAGGACTCCCCATGCCTTCCCTTTTTATTTTCTTCCTTCTTCTGAACATCTCACTCAGAGAAACCTTTAAAGGCTTGTTTGAGGATTAAATGAGTTAGTTAATATGTATATAAGTGCTTTAAAAGGGACTGCTGCATAGTAAGTGCTCAATAAAAGTTGGCTGTTGATAATAGTAATATGTTGTGTGTTAGAGAAAATACAGTGCTTACTGGGACACGGAGACTGATTGACTGTAGACAAAGAAAGATTTATTGAGAAGCTCTCCCAATGGAAGGGGTCTGAAGAACAGACTTCAGCCCCCTCCACCAGCATGGTGGTATTCTGATGAGAGACTTCAACCCGCCCCTGGAAGGGGGCATTTGGATTTATACAGAACTTTCCTAGGCAGGGAAATGATTGTTGGTGGGAGGAGGTTGAGGGTCTGAATGAAGAGCAGGGGCCAATGGGAAGCCCTTAGAGGTGGAACTTTTCCTGATAGTGACTAGAAGATATGGGTTAGGGAGTTATGGCTTGGTGGAATGCTGCAGGAGCAGATGTTTCTTTGTTCTGTAGGAATTTTATCTCCCCTGATATGTAGGTAGGGAAGGTTCCGATTTTCCTTTACTCCCATCTCTATGTGGTTTCTTTAACCTGTAGGGAAGCACGGTGCCCTTCAACACATAGGCTTATGGGGGATGGGGTTGGCCTTTCCCCAGTGCATATCAGGGGAAACTGAGCTACAGCTTGTTAATTATTGCAAACCTCTAACATTGTGGATATTATCATCACTATCCTCACAGGGTAATGACCAACCTCAATTTTAGGAGGTAGATGAGGAGAGAGTGGCAAACTCTTGAGTGGGTCATGGGACCTGGTGCCTAAGAGGTCCTTGAGATGTTTGAGAAAGAAGAGCCTGTGTGGGAGAAATCACACAGCAAAGTGTTTTGAGTAAAGGGACTATGAAAGGAACTTTGAATCTCCTGAATTAAGTGTAATACTATATGTGTCTGCAATTTTTTCAGAGAGAGGGCTAATTTTTGTAGAATTCTCACAGGAGTCTTTGATCTCCCCCCACAAAATTTCAATAAGCATTCATTTATCCAGACAATAAATATTTATTGAGTACCTACAATTTAGAATTCAATATAAGAGATGATATAACTTATTATTAATGATTGTATTAATCATTGTAATTATTAATCATATTTAGATAACAGTTATCACTTCAACAGCTGCTTCCACCATTTATTTGTTCTTTACACTGTGATAGTGTTGTAGAAGTTGAGAGAGGTTCAATTATTTGCATATAGAAATGCCAGGACTCAGGAATGATTTTGAGAAGGAAAAAATGATTTATTGGTGGACAGCCAGACTCAGGAGCTTTCTGTTTCAAACTGGAGCTGTGAATAAGATTTTTGAGTTCTTGTTATACCGAACAAGGGCCAAATTGTTCTTTGTTTCAGTGCTCAATAGGCTTGAATTAGCATATATCTTCCACATCCTAGGTAAGCTTTTAGCATGGACTTCATACATTCTAGATAAGCTTTTAGCACATTTGGTTTGAATTTTCCTGAATATTTAAAGATTATAGAGTTTGCATTGCTAAATTGTTTCTCTGGGACTGGAGTCGTTGCCATGGTCACAAAGGGCAGAACTGCAGCCTCTTACCATCCCACACCCTCAGATTAGGATACAGACAGCTTAGGTTAGAGAGAAACAGCCTCCTACCCATAGCCCACATCAATAGCATCATCCAGAAGATCCCCATTAATCCTCTCAATAATCCTGTAACATCAAAATTTCTATTTGTGTATATTTTGTAATAGAGAATGTAGGAGATGAAGTGGGATTTGAGGATTTGGATGGAGGGGGGATTCCACACTCCTCAGCAGCAGCTTGAGGTTGATTTTTCAGTGGAAGGAGAAAGGGGAGGGGGCGTCTTGGGGTAGATAAGGGGAGTGGAAAGATCTGAGGTGAAGGGGAGAGAGGAAGATTTAGGAGAAGCCCTTTTCCATCATTTATGCCTTCCAAAAACATTTATTAAGCAACTTCCATGTGCTAGGTACTACAGTAGAGATGAAGTGGTGAGAAAAACAGGCATTTCTTTTGCCTTCCTGAAACAGATTTTAGAGGGGAAAGAGCCAATAAATAAGCAAGGGAATACACCATGTCTGTTTATGTAGCCAGATTTTGTCTAGGTTCTTGACTAAACTGCAAGAAATGAATTTCAAGAGCAAGCCACGTTGATTAGCCAATAATTTATTAAGGTAGGGAGGGAAGAGAAATGGGAGAAAATAACAGATCATGTGTCCCAGGTTGAGGGGAAAGGGCTGAAAAGTGATAAGGGGGGGCTGATTCACAGACTATAATTTCCCATTATGGATTATAAATCCCCAGGTTTATGTGTGTATTGATCCAGGTGGGGACGAAGAACCCAGAATAGGGTACAAACAGGCACAGGGACAGGGTGAAGGCAAGAGAGCAAAAGGCCTTTGCACTTGCTTTTTAAACCATTCATTATTCCGCCCCTTTGCTAATGGTAGGGGAGGAGTTCCAGCTGTTTGCTGTTTTGCTTGATTACCCCACCCATCAACCCCCCCAGGAGGACTCAATGATAAGGCCCCTGGAGAATATCTAGGGCTTCTCTTGGCTTCCAGAGGAAATCTCATTCCAAATGGGGATTCTCATGAGGGTCTTCCAGCAGCCATCTCAGGGGTACTGAAGAACATGTGTTCAGTGGCGGCATTTTTTTCTGCCAGGTTCCAGATCTGTCCATTGAGTCACTATCTAGCCTATTTTGGTTATAGTAAATGCTATGGAAAAAAGAGAACAGGAGATAGTGGGTGATGGTGGGAAGGGGTGGTGGTCAGTAGAGGCTCTTCGAAGAAGTGACATATGAGCAGAGGTCTGAAAGAAGTGAGGAGTGAGCCATTTATGTATTGAGTGGAAAAACATTTTCGGCAGTTGGTGCAGTACCTGCAAAGGCCGTGGGGCAGGAGTGCACTTGAAAAACAGCCAAGAGATCAGAGTGACTGAAGCAGACTGAAGAAAGGGTAGAGAACAAATGAGGGCAAGGTGACAAGGGAGTAGGTCCTTGTAATAGTAGTAGGGAATTTGACATTTACTCTGACACACATGTGGAACCAAGAAAGGATTTTAAGCTCCGGCTGATGTGCACTAATTCACATTCTTAAAAAATATATTTTTACTGGAGAAGTTGTGAACTTACAAAACAATCATGTACATGTGTGACTGTCCATACAACAACCCTCCACCAACACACTACATTGTTGTGGAACATTTGTTACAGATTATGAGGTAATATCACCAGACTATTACCACTTACTATGGTCTATGGTATACATCTGGTATGTTTTTTCTATAACCCCCTATTATTAACACAGTACAACTTTGGCATTGATGCAAGAATATTACAACAGTATTGCTTTTGATTATAGTCCATAGCTTACATTAATTGTATTTTCCCATGCTTCTCCATATTCTTACCATCTTGCAATAGTGATGTACATTTGTTCTAGTTCATGGAAGGACATTCTTGTGTTTGTACTATTTTTTTTTAAAATTATTTATTTATTATTTAAAAAAATATGAGGTCCCATTCAACCCCACTGCCCCCGCCCCCCACTCCCCCCACAGCAACACTCTCTCCCATCATCATGACACATCCCTTGCACCTGGTAAGTTCATCTCTGAGCATCACTGCACCCCATAGTCAATGGTCCACATCATAGCCCAGACTCTCTCACATTCCATCCAGTGGGCCCTGGGGGGATCAACAATGTCCGGTAATTGTCCGTGAAGCACCACCCAGGACAACTCCACGTCCCGAAAACGCCTCCACATCTCATCTCTTCCTCCCGTTCCCCACACCCAGCAGCCACCATGGCTACCGTTCCCACACCCATTCCACATTTTCTCTGTGGACATTGGATTGGTTGTGTCCATTGCACACCTATGTCAAGTGAGGGCTTAGATTCCACATGGGTACTGGATGCACTCCTTCCGCTTCCAGTTGTAGACACTCTAGGTTCCATGTTGTGGTGGTTGACCTTCTTCAACTCCATGTTAGCTGAGTGGAGTAAGTCCAATAAATCAAAGTGTAGGAGCTGAAGTCTGTTGAGGCTCTGGGCCTGGGTGTCATATTATCAGTCCAGAGATTCAAATCCCCTACATATATCTTAAACCCAGCTCCAACTACAATTCCAATAAAGTAGCATGCAAGTCTTGTGAAAAGAGATCCCCTCTGAGTCCAATTCCATCACGCAGAAACACCAGCTCCAAAGAAGGGCCATCTGTCATGGCAGTGAACCCCTTCTGCCATGACCATAGAACCCGTGGGTCTCTTTAGCCCTCAAAAGAACCAATACCTGGGGTTGTATCTATCTTATCTGTCTCTTAGACTCTGTTCAGTTGTACATAGGGGTATTCCTTCTGACAACCTCCAGACTCTTTTTTAGAGACTCACAGCCTTATAATCTCATTTCTCCTTTCCATTTCCCCCTTACATTAGGTCAAACAGCTTCCTGAAGTCATGTTATTATATGTAGACAGGTATATTCTGCTGTTCCGCATTGAATCTTTAATTCAAGGTCATTTTCTAGTTGCTTCTTCAGCTGGTATGTGGTAGTGATCCCTCGGTGCCAGGGAGGCTCATCCCCGGGTGTCGTGTCCCATGCTGGGGGGAATGCATCGCATCTACACGCTGAGTTTGGCTGTGAGAGTGGCCACATTTGAGTAACATGAAGGCTGTCAGGAGGAAACCCCCAGGCACAATGCTACTCTAGGCCTTGTTCTTATTGCAGGTGTATAGGCTCAAAAGTGTAGCCATTAGTATCAAGAGCCCACTGTTGGGCCCTCCTTCCTTCCTGGTTCTTGCCGTTGCACCTGGAGGATTGCGGCTGCTCTCCCAGGGCCCACAACAGTGACCCCCCGGCCAGGAGCCCAGTACCCCCCCAGCTGTTGTTTTTAATTGTTTCCACTATGAGTATATATAGACATTACCATATACCCTGGGCATATGCCCTGTATAACTCCCTGTCAACCATATATATCCTGTCAATAACATCCCATATCGGTATTCCTCCGCTGCCATTGTTGAACCACTCTGTGATCCAAAACTTCCCGTAAAGTGAATCCCAACATAATGTCAGCTTCAGAAGAGTCTTAGATCACCAAAATTCATATATACAATATACAGTATTTCCCCAGATCCACCATAAAACCTTTTCCCTTCCACAGCAATAATCTTTTAACTTATTCATATCATATTTCCTGAAACTGATGTACAGATTCCGAAACTATAGTTTTCAAACAAGGTGACATTTGTGCTTACTATGTGGTCCATACTTTAGGTTGTACAGTTTTCTAAATTTTTTAGTTATCCTATGTTTTGTCTTATGGTTTTCATTATTAGTCTGTTGTCCCCTATATGTTTTTGGTGTAATATTAGCTGTTTTATATTCATCCTTGTGTACTCTCACATAACTCCTCTTTTGCCCCCTTATTTACCTTTGTTCCATCCATTCCACATCCATTTTCCCCCTCCCCTTAGGGCCCACAACGCCTGCCAATCTAATGCCCTGGGAGCCGTCCTTTCTCACGAGAGATACAGTTCTCTCTATTCGACGGCATTAGTCTTCCCCAGGATATGGGTCCACCCCACCCAATGGTAGAACCCACCTTGGCAAAATGAGTGTTCAGCTATTCCCTCCGGAGTCCGTCCCACATCAGACCATACCCCCTGAGCGTCCTAACCAGGTTACCCTCCTACTTATACTTTGATACGTTTTACTCAACATTTAGTTCTCAACGATCTTCTGACACTCTCCCATGTTCGTATGTTGCCCCTCCCTCCCACCTATTTCTTGGACAATATTACCCCTCTTTCCATCCCCAGCCCCCCTCAAACCCAGAAAACCCCACCCGAAGGTAACCCCTTGCCCCCATTTTGTCCCTTCTTTGTGCTCATACTTACCGCCAGCTCATCACAGATTCCACCCCTGCAGACATTAACTCACATCCTTCCTCCACCCCCCGATTTCCTGTAAGCCACTTTTCCAGACTCTAGCTCTCTGAGGCAGTTAACTTATTTCATATCATTGAGGTCATATAGTATTTGTCCTTCAATGCCTGGGTTGCTTCACTCAACATAAGAGTCTCAAGGTTCATCCATGTTATCACGTGCGATTGTAGTGTATTGGTTCTTACAGCTGAGTAGTATTCCATTGTGTGTATATACCACATTTTATTGATCCACTCATCTGTTGATGGACATTTGGATTGATTCCAACTTTTGGCAATAGTGAACAATGCTGCTATGAACATTGGTGTACATATATCAGTTTGTGTCCTTGTTTTCAGATCTGATGGGTATATACCCAGCAGTGGTATTGCTGGGTCATATGGCAAATCTATGGATAATTTTTTGAGAAACCGCCAAACTGTCCTCCAGAATGGTTGGATCCTTCTGCATTCCCACCAGCAATGGATGAGTGTTCCCCTTTCTTCACATCCTCTCCAGCATTTGTATCCTACTGTTTTTTTCATGGCTGCCAATCTTATGGGAGTAAGATGGTATCTCATTGTAGTTTTGATTTGCATTTCCCTGATAGCTAGAGATTTGGAGCATTTTTTCATGTGCTTTTTAGCCATTTGTAATTCTTCTTTGGAGAAGTGTCTGTTTAAATCTTTTTCCCATTTTTTAAATGGGTTGTTTATCTTTTTGTTTTCGAGATATATGAGTTCTTTATATATGCAAGTTATAAGTCTCTTATCAGATATATGGTTGCCAAATATTTTCTCCCATTGTGTGGGTTCCCTTTTTACTTTCTTGACAAACTCCTTTGAGGTGCAGAAGGCTTTAATTTTGAGGTAGTCCCATTTATCTATTTGTTCTTTTGCTGCTCGTGCTTTTGGTGTGATATTCATGAAGCCATTTCCTATTACAAGGTCCTGTAGATGTTTCCCTACACTGCTTTCTAAGGTCTTTATGGTCTTGGCTCTTATATTTAGGTCTTTGATCCATCTTGAGTTGATCTTTGTATAAGGTGTGAGATGGTAATCCTCTTTCATTCTTCTACATATGGCTATCCAGTTCTCCAGGCACCATTTGTTGAATAGGCCATTCTCTCCCAGTTGAGAGGGTTTGGTGGCTTTCTTGAATATTATTTGGCTATATACATGAGGTTCTATATCTGAACTTTCAATTCGATTCCATTGGTCTGTGTGTCTCTCCTTATGCCAGTACCATGCTGTTTTCACTACTGTAGCTTTGTAGTAGTATGTTTTGAAGTCAGGAAGTGTGATTCCTCCTATTTCGTTTTTCTTTTTCAATATGTCTTTGGATATTCGGGGCCTCTTTCTATTCCAAATAAATTTCATAGTTAGTTTTTCTAGTTCCTTAAAGAAGGCTGTGTTGATTTTTATTGGGATTGCATTGAATGTGTAGATCAGTTTTGGTAGGATAGACATCTTAATAATATTCAGTCTTCCTATCCATGAACAGGGAATATTCTTCCATTTATTTAGGTCTTCTTTGATTTTCTTGAACAATCTTGTATAGTTCTCGATGTATAAGTTTTTTACCTCTTTAGTTAAATTTATTCCTAAGTATTTGATTTTTTAATTTACTATTGTGAATGGTATTTGTTTCTTGATTTCCTCCTGATCTTGCTCATTATTGGTGTACAGAAATGCTACTGATTTTTGCGCATTGATCTTATAACCTGCGACTTTGCTAAACTCATTTATGAGTTCTAGGAGCTTTGTTGTAGATCTCTCAGGGTTTTCTATATATAGGATCATGTCATCTGCAAATAATGAAATTTTGACTTCTTCCCTTCCAATTTGAATGCCTTTTATATCTGGTTCTTGTCTCAGTGCTCGAGCAAGTACTTCCAAGACAATGTTAAATAGGAGCGGAGACAATGGGCATCCTTGTCTTGTTCCTGAGTTTAGAGGGAAGGATTTCAGGATTTCGCCATTGTAAACAATGTTGGCTTTAGGTTTTTCATATATACTCTTTATCATGTTCAAAAAGTTTCCTTGTATTCCGATCTTTTGGAGTGTTTTTATCAGGAAGGGGTGCTGTATTTTGTCAAATGCCTTTTCTGCATCTATAGATATAATCATGTGGTTTTTTTCTCTCAATCTGTTTATGTGGTGTATTACATTGATTGATTTTCTTATGTTGAACCATCCTTGCATACCTGGAATAAATCCCACTTGGTTGTGGTGTATAATTCGTTTAATGTATTGTTGAATACGATTAGCAAGTATTTTGTTAAGTATTTTTGTGTCTAGGTTCATTAGAGAAATTGGTCTGTAATTTTCCTTTCTTGTGGTGTCTTTGTTTGGCTTTGGTACTAGGGTAATGTTGGCATCATAGAAGGAATTAGGCAGTGTTCCTTCTGTTTCGATTTTTTGGAATAGTTTCAACAGGATTGGTGTTAGTTCTTTCCGGAATGTTTTGTAGAATTCACCTTTGAAGCCGTCTGGCCCTGGGCTCTTCTTAGTTGGGAGATTTTTAATGACTGATTGTATCTCTTTGCTTGTGATTGGTTTGTTAAGATCATCAATTTCTTCTTTCGTCAGTATGGGCTACTTATGTGTTTCTAGGAATTTGTCCATTTCCTCTAATTTGTCATTTTTGTTGGAATATAGTTTTTCAAAGTATCCTCTTATGATAGTCTTTATTTCTGTGGGGTCAGTGGTGATATCACCTTTCTCATTTCTTATTTTGTGTATTTGCATCTTTTCTCTTTTTTTCTTTGTTAGTCTCGCTAAAGGTTTGTCAATTTTGTTGATCTTCTCAAAAAACGAGCTCTTGGTCTCGTTTATTTTTTCAAGTGCTTTCTTATTTTCTATCTCATTTAGTTCTGCTCTTATCTTTGTTATTTCCTTCCTTCTTCTTCCTGTTGGGTTACTTTGTTGTTGTTTTTCTAATTCCGTCAAAAGTGCAGTTCTCCAATTTTTACTCTTTCTTCTTTTTTGATATATGAATTTATGGCTATAAATTTCCCTCTCAGTACCGCTTTTGCTGCATCCCATAAATTTTTGTATGTTGTGTTATCATTATCATTTGTTTCAAGGTAGTCATTGATTTCTTTTGAGATTTCCTCTTTGACCCACTGTTTTTCTGAGAGTGTGCTGTTTAATTTCCAAATTGTTGTGTGAAGTCTGGGTCTCTGTCCCTTGCAAATTTCCAGCTTCACTCCACTGTGGTCAGAGATATTGTTTTGTATGATTTCGATCTTTCTGAATTCATTAAGCCTTTCTTTGTGGCCTAGCATATGGTCTATCTTGGACAATGATCCATGTGCACTTGAGAAAAATGTATGTCCTGCTGTGTTTGGGTGTAATGATCTATATATGTCTATTAGATCCAGCTCCTCTAATATACTGTTCAAATGTTTTGTTTCTTTAGTGATTCTCTTTTGAGATGTTCTGTCCAGAGTTGATAGTGGTGTATTAAATTCCCCCACTATAAATGTAGATGCATCTATTCTTTCACTTAGTTTTTCCAGCGTTTGCCTCACATATTTAGAGGCGCCCTTGTTAGGAGCATAAATATTTATGATTGTTCGATCTTCTTGACAGATTGTCCCTTTCACTAAAATATAGTATCCTTCTTTGTCTCTCACAATTGTTTCGCATTTAAAGTCTATTTTGTCCGATATTAATATAGCTACTCCTGCCTTTTTTTGGTTGTTGTTTGCTTGTATGATTGTTTTCCAGCCATTCACTTTCAACCTCCATGAGTCTCTCGGTCTAAGATGTGTCTCTTGTAGGCAGCATATAGATGGGTCGTATTTCCTTATCCAGTGTCCCAGTCTGAATCTTTTGATAGGTGAGTTTAATCCGTTGACATTCAGTGTTATTACGTTTAGAGAGTTATTTATGGTAGCCATATTTTGGTTGGATTTGTGTTTGTTATATTTTGTTTGTATTATTTTATTTTCCCCTTCTATTTTTGTCTTTCTTGTTGCTTTTACACTCTCCTCCATCTCTGACTGTCCTGTTTTTTCCTTTCTTCCTGCAGAACTCCCTTAAGAATTTCTTGAAGGGGAGGTTTCTTGTTGATACACTCTTTCAGTTTCTGTTTATCTGTGAATATTTTGAACTCTCCATCATTTTTGAATGCTAGTTTAGCTGGATAGAGTATTCTTGGTTGGAAATTTTTTTCCTTTAGTATCTTGACTATATCGTACCACTGCCTTCTTGCCTCCATGGTTTCAGATGAGAAATCAGCACTTAATCTTATGGAGTTTCCCTTGTATGTGATGGTTTTCTTTTCTCTTGCTGCTTTTAGAATTTTTTCTTTGTCTTGAGCATTGGATAATTTGACAAGTATATGTCTTGTGGTGGGCCTTTTGGGGTTTATGACCAGTGGAGTGCGCTGTGCTTCTTGGATATGTACATTTGTCTCTTTCAGTAGATTTGGGAAGTTTTCATTATTTCCTGCAACACTCCTTCTGACCCCTTTCCCTTCTCTTCTCCTTCTGGAATGCCTATAATACGTATGTTTGAGCGTTTTGCGTTATCATTCAGGTCCCTAAGTTCTATCTGGATTTTTTCTACCTTTTTATTGACCACTTCTACTATCTGTTTGATTTCCAATGCACTGTCTTCCACATCACTAATTCTCTGCTCTGCCTCTTCTAGTCTGCTGATATTTGCTGCAAGTGTATTTTTGATTTCTTGAATTGTGGTGTTCATTTCCATCATATCTGTTATTTTTTTGTGCATGTCTGCAATTTCCCCTCCAAGTGTTGTCTTCATGCTGTTAACCTCTTTCATTATTTCATCAAATTTGTCGGTGATAAATGTTCTGAGATCTTTCATTGCTTGTGCGAAGTCCTGCCCCCCTTCCTGATTTTCAGTTTGTTGATTGGATTCAGCCATGTTTTCCTGATTACTGGTTTGGTTTGTAGATTTTTGTTGCTGTCTTGTCAACATTTTTTCTTGATGGGTTTAATCAGTTCCTTAGCTTCTTTGTCTAGTCTTGAAGATTAATTAGCTGTTGTTTTTGCGTAAGTGTTATATCTTCTCTTTGTCACTTTGTTCTTCTTATTCCAATTTCTTATTGCTAGTTAAGCTCACTTTAAAGGAAAGTATTAGTGCTGGGGAAAGGCAATTGTGTAAGGAAGGAAAAAGTGTGAAGTAGTAGTGGTGATATATGTTAACAAAGCAACAATATGAGTTCTGGGAGGATGGAGGTTAGATCATGTAAATTGTGTAGAGTTATAGTAGTAGGAAAGTACCTATAATGAGGTAGATGACTCAATATGGGAGGAATGTGGTACGTACTAAGAGGCTATTGTTTTCTTGAGAGAGGGAAAGAGAAAAGAAAGGTAATAGTTTCAGGGACGAATACCAGATGGAAAACTAAACAAAGGTATTAGAAATTAAGAGTTATACACTTTGTGGATCAAAGAAAGGGAGATGGAATATAGGAGAGATAGCAGATGGTGGAGGATATCAAATTGTAGGGGAAAGGGGATAGTGTAGATAGGCTAAATCTATTCACAGAGAAATGAGGCAGTAGAGGGTGAGGAAACCCAGCAAATGTGAGGTATTTCCTGTAGGACCTATTGTACTGTTAAGATAAAATAGTATAAGAAGAATATTGGGGACAAGAAAGAGAGGATTAAAAAAAACAACAACAACAAAAAAAATAAAAAATAAAATTAAAAAAAAAAACAAAAAACAAAGAACCGAAACCCCGCCGCCAGGCTCGGCTGGGCTCGGCTCCCCCGCCCGCCGCCCGCCGCGGCTCAGCTGGGCTTGGCTGGGCTCGGCTGCGCTCGGGTCCCCCACCCGCTGCCCGCCGCGGCTTGGCTCAGCTAGGCTGGGCTCAGCTCCCCCGCCCGCTGCGGCTCGGCTGGGCTCAGCTGGGCTCGGCTTTCCTGCCCGCCGGCCGCCGCGGTGCAGCGTGGCTCGGCTCTCCCACCCGACGCGGCTCGTCTGGGCTCCGCTCCCTCACCCGCCGGGGTTCGGCTGGGCTCGGCTGGGCCCGGCTGGGCTTGGCTTCCCCGCCCGACCCCCGCCACGGCGCAGTGCAGCTCGGCTCTCCCGCCCGCTGCCCGCCGCGGCACAGCGCGGCTCGGCTCTCCCGCCAGCCGCCCACCGCAGCGCGGCTAGGCTCGGCTGGGCTCGGCTCCCTCGCCCACTGCCCGCCGCGGCACAGCGCGGCTCGGCTCTCCCGCCCGCCGCCCGACGTGGCACGGCTGGGCTTGGCTGGGCTCGGCTTCCCCGCCCGCCGCCCGCCGTGGCTTGGCTGGGTTCGGCTGGGCTCGGCTGGGCTTGGTTCCCCCGCCCGCCGCCTGCCGCGGCACAGCGCGGCTCGGCTCTCCCGCCCACCGCGCGCCGCGGCCCAGCCAGGCTACCCTGGCCACCGCCCGCTGGGGCTCGGTGCGGTGCTAGCTGCCTCGGCTCTGCCTACCCAAGGAGGGAATCCTCCACACGTAGCTGGGATCTCCGTGTATATTTCACAGACGGATCCTCTCTGTTACCTTCCCTCCAAATTGATGTCCAGACACCTCCGGACCAGGAAAAATCCCGAAACAGCCCAGTCCCAAAGAGTCTCCAACACCTCCCAGCCGATTCCCCCCAGGAGCTAGTAACCGGGAAGTTCACTCAGCCGCCATCTTGCCTCAAACCCCCTCTGTTTGTACTATTAACCACAATTCTCATCCACCTCTGGGTTCACTATGTTATTCAGTCCCTAAATTATACTCTAGCTTTCTTTCAATTGGCATTTACATCCATAGACTACCCTTTTCAGCCACAGTCTCATTTATAAACCAGTTGTGTTAATTTCTACTCACTATAATGTGTTACCATCCACTCTATCATTTCCACACTTTTACAGTCAAGTTAATTAAAACTTCTACATGCATTAAGCATCAGTACCCCTTCTCTGTATTCGTTAGAGAAATGGGTCTGTAAGTTTCTTTTTTCAAAATATCTTTTTCTGGCTTTGGTATTATGGTGATATTGGCTTTATAGAATGAATTTGGTACCATTCCTTTTTATTAAAGTTTTTTGAAGAGTTTGAGTAAGATTGGTATTAAATCTCTGTTGAATGCTTGGTAGAACTCGCCTGTGAGATCATCTGGTCATGGGCTTTTCATTTTGGGGATTTGCTTGATAATGTCTCAATCTCTTGTGATGAGTTTGCTGAGGTCTTCTATTTCTTCTAGGGTTAGTGTAGTTTTTTTTTTTTTTTGTTCCATTTCATCTACGTAGTCTAGTTCATTGGCCTACAGTTGTTCATAGTATCATTTTATAATCTCTTTTATCTCTGTAGAGTCAGTAGTAATGTCCCTGTTTTTATTTTTTATTTCATTTATTTCCATCTTCTCTCTTTGTCAGTCTAAGGGTTTGTCAATTTTGTTAATCTTCTCAAAGAATGAACTTTTGGTTTTGTTAATACTCTATTTTTTTGGTTTATTTTGTTGTTGTTCTCAATTTCATTTATTTCTGCCTTGATCCTTGTTATTTCATTCCTTTTGCTTTCTTTGGGGATAGCTTTTTGTTCTTTTTCTGGTTCCTCCAGCTATGTAGTTAGGTCATTGATTTTAGCTCTTTTTTGTCCTCCTCCTCTTACTCTTCCTCCTCATTCTTTAGGAGGTACTGGGGATTAAACCTGGGATTGCATATATGGGAAAAATGCTCAACCACTGAACTACACCTTCTCCTCTTCTTTTCTAATGTAAGCCCTGAGGGCTATACATTTCCCTCTCAACACCACCCAGGACAACTCCAAGTCCCGAAAATGCCCCCACATCACATTTCTTCCTCCCACTCCCTACCCCCAGCAGCCACCATGGCCACTTTCTCCACATCAATGCCACATTTTCTTCGATTACTACTAATCACAATAGTTCATGAATAGAATATCAGTAAGTCCACTCTAATCCATACTCTATTCCTCCATCCTGTGGATTCTAGAATGGCCATGTCTACTCCACAAGAGGGGACTTAGATTCCACATGGATGCTGGATGCAATTCTCCTGCTTTCAGTTGTAGGCACTCTTGGCTCCCTGGTGTGGTGGTTGACCTTCTTCACCTCCATGTTAGCTGAGTGGGGTAAGTCCAATAAACCAGAGTGTAGGAGCTGCAAGTCTGTTCTTTAGCCACCTCATTGATTTATTAAGGAGATTTGTTTGAACATCTATGATTAGTTGTCTCAACTCCTTTATGTCATCTAGAGGCTTATTTGTTTCTTTGACTGGACCATGTCTTCCTGTTTCTTGGTATGGATTGTAATTTTTTGTCGGTATTGTGGCATCTGGTTTACTAGATGTATTTATTCTGGGTGCAGTTTCTTTCTTTAGGGCTTTCTTGCCCTTTCTCCATTGCTAGTTGTGTAGTAGGAGCTGAGGTTGTAGTTGGTGGTCCAAGCTGTGGAGGCTGGAGCTGCCCATGTTGCTCTGTTTACTGAGCTTTTCCCACCCTTATCCCTTTGCCTGCCAGAGGTAGGGACAGAGCTGTAGCTGTGTGCAGCAATCCAAGTCATGCAGACGAAGTCCATCTGTAGTTTCCCAAGAGACTTATGAAGCTTCATGCCTCTTTCTCCCCTGCCTGGGGTGGGGATGGAAGGTGCAGGTGTGGGCAGCAAACTAAGTCATGTGAGTCAAAACTGACCACAGTTGCCCACCCTTCTCCCCTGCCAGAGGTGGGAATGGACCCTTCTAAGTACCTAACAGTCTAATCTGTATGGGCCAAATGTATGTGCAGTTGTCATGAGAGACTGAGGAAGTACTGTCCCTTCTGCCCTTTAGTGGGTGGGGATGGCACTACAGGCACCCAACAGTCCAGTTTATGCAGGCTGAAAGCACCTGCAGTTGCCTGTAGGGGCTGAGGAAACACCAGCCCCCTCCTATATTATGGGAGGAGTGGGGATTGAACTGAAGGTGCTCAACAAACCAGATCATGTGGGCCCAAAACACCTGCAGTTGTCCAGTGAGACTGAGGAAACATAGCTCCCCTCCTATCTTTTTGGGGTATGGGATGGAGCCATATGTCTGACTGTCTAGTCTGTGCTGGACAAAAGTGCCTGTAGTTGCCTGGAGAGGTTGGTGCAGGTATCCCCAGCTTCCTCCCTGCCAGAGGTGGGGCTGGAACCTAAGCTAGGGCTGCTATCTGATCCGGGTGGAAAGATGCTGGTTTATACCATCACTGTGATTTTCAATGAGCCCCACTTCCCCTCATGCTGGGGACAGAATTAATGGCAGCTACTGGCCTCTTTCCAACTTGGACTGTTTCAAACCCTAGCTGTTCTTAGGATTATACTTTAGCTAGCTAAATTTACTAATCAGTAGCTAGAGTTGGTGCCTGACTATCTCTCCCTCTCCCATTTTTGGGAAATGGAGTTCCAGCTCTAACCATGGAACAGCTGCCAAGGTAGCTTGTGCTACCAGTGGAGCATGGGCACAGGTCTCCATGGTGTGGAGTTCTCTACTCATGAATCTTCACTGTATATGGGCAGTCTACTTCTTCCATTCTTTCAAGGATGGTGCAGTATGCTCCTCTGGTCTCCTGGGCCCCCCAAACAAGTGCATAAGATAGTTCTGGGTGATTACTAACTGCTCTGTAGAATGAGCTGACCCTTGGAGTTCCTTAGTCTGTTGCCATCTTGTGCCTCTTTTTCTCTGATTCACATTTTTAATAGCCTTTCTCTGAAGCTGCATGTAGAACAAACTATATGTACAGAAGCACAGAGAGTGGGAGTATGATCCACCTCCCCACCCTTGGATCCCTGCATTCCTTTCTGGAAAGTTGGCAGCCACAGAATCCTTGGGGCAGGTGAAAGTGTGAGTGTCAGAATGCCTAGTAGTATTTTCAGAGAGTGCAAGTGGTTCTGGAATTCCATAGGACCTTGTATTAGTCAGCCAAAGGGGTGCTGATGCAAAATACCAGAAATCAGTTGGTTTTTATAAAGGGTATTTATTTGGGGTAGGAGCTTACAGATATCAGGCCATAAAGCATAAGTTACTTCCCTCACCAAAGTCTATTTTCATGTGTTGGAGCAAGATGGTTGCCAACATTTACGAGGGTTCAGGCTTTCTGGGTTCCTCTGGGATGAGCTCCTCTGCTTTCTCCACAAGGTCAGCTGTAGACTATCAGGCGAATGACTCTGTCTCTCTCCCTTGGGCTCCAGCTTCAGCAACTCAATATCAAAAGTCCCTTAACTCTGTCCTTTGCCATGCCATGGGGACTCAACGCCCTACTGGCACAAGAGGTTTACATGATTATTTAGTCAAGTAAACCTATGAATTCAATATAATCTCATATGCCCAGAAAAAAAGGCCAGTTTACAAACATAATCTAATATTTCTTTTTGGAATTCATCAATAATATCAAACTGCTACAGAGCTCAAATAGATAGGCAAATGGGACTGCCCAGTTAGGCGATCCCAGCCTAGGGTCTCTATAGGAGGATTCATGGATCCAGTTGACACTTTCTCCAGCAAAGTGAGAGCAGAGAAAGAGAATGAAGGTGCTTATCCCCAGTTTGGGAGGGTATCTGTTCCCCCAGGTGTTAGGAGGAGAGTCTTTTCACTCATTTAACCTACCTGTGCTAACTTCTCTCTGCATTCAATTAGGTGTTGATGAGCAGTAGTATTTTCAGAAGGGCCTGGTGGGGAAAACCCCAGTTGAGGAGAGGAAGCAAGCACTGTGTTTTCTCTTAACCATTTATATGGAGGCAGGAAGACAGGGTCTTTGCTCCGGCATGGTGGGAAATTTCCCCAGTCTGGGCAGTGGGTCCGAGAGGCTGGTAAAAGGAACTTCTGAGGTCAGGTGAGGGTGAAGAAAGATGGGACCTGGGTGGAGGAGGGAGATGTGGGGTAGGGAAGAGGAGATGTAAGAAGGATGACAGCTGCTATTTTCTTGAGCGCTTAGGGTAGGGCCAAGCACAAAGAAATTTTAGGAAGTTATTCATTCATTTAAAGGCCTCTTCAGTCTGTAGTGTGGAAGCCATGTTCATCCTCCATTTCCAGATGAGTCAACTGAGTTAGAAGAACATTAGAAAAGCACACAAGTTAACAGCCCTTCTGGGTCAAACAAATATACATGGTATTTGCATTCCTGGACATGAAATTCTGGAGGGGAGACAGACAGACAGTGGAACTAAGAGTTATGACAAAAAAGAAAAGGAGAAGAGTGGGTGTGGTAGTTTAAGGCTTTTGTGGACCCCAGAATATTATGTTCTTGAATTAATCCATTCCTGTGGATGTGAACCTGTAGTAGATGGGACCTTTTGATTGGATCACTTCAGTTAAAGGCCTTTGATTTGATTGCTTCAGTGGGGCATGACCCAGGGTGAATCTTCATCCTTTTGCTGGAATCCTTCCTAAACTACATGGATTTGGAGAGTCAGATGGAGAGAAAAGACTCAGGGGCTCAGAGAGGAACCCACAGAAGCTGAGAGAGAAAGTCATGAAGGAGCATCCAGAAGCTGAAGGCAACAGAGCCTGGAGGAGAAGGCAATGACTGGCAGATGCTGCCATGTGCCTGATTGCCCACAGCTGCATCTCACAAGAAAGAAAGCATCTCCTGATGATGCTTTCATAGCCTCAGAACTGTAAGTTTATTTGTTAATAAGGCCCCATTGTAAAAGCCAACCCATGTCTGTTATATTTCCTTGACAACCTTTAGCAAAATGAAACAGTGGGTAAAAGAAGGGAAGTGGAATGAAACTTGTTAGTACCCCTGAAGCAGGTATGCTGGAGGCCAGGAGGGTTCTGTGTGAGCATTTCCACAACAGAGTTCCTAGGAGTAGAATCACTGGATCAAAAGTTAGGACCTTTTGATTTCTGATAGCACCTGGCCAAATGTATGGTTGGTAAGTGCTAGCCCTGGAGAGCTGACACTTTGGGTGGATGCTTTTCTCCACTTGGTAAAGGATGGCTCTCACCCTTCATCAGGACGGACCCCTTCTCTCTCACCTTGGTCCAGCTTGACCTGGCCAGCTCCCTCCATTGCCAGCTTGACTCATTCCCTTGGCTTCTCTATGATGGATCCTCTGTATCTTTATGTCTGCATCTTTGGGTCCTCCTATAAATTGGTTGTGTCCTCCCACAAAACATGTTCAAATTCTAATCCCTGGTCTTGTGAAGGTGATCATAATTTGAAATAGGATCTTGGAAGAAATTATTAGATAAGGCAAGGCCACACTGAATTGTATACTTGAAAAATGGTAAAAATAGGAAATTTTGAATTGTATTTATGGTACTACAATACATTGGGGAAAAAAAGTATTATGGAGGTGTGTTGGGCAGATAATTCTTTTAAAACAGTTATTTTTCTTTTATAAAAAGAGGCCAAACTGGATTACAGTGCACCCTAATCCAATATGACTGGTGTCTTTACAAGAAGAGGACATTTGAAAACAGACAGAGAGAAGATTGTCATGTGAGGGAGGCAGAGATTAAATTATGCCATAAACAAATGAATTCTAAGGATTGTTCACAAGTCACCACCAGAATCCTGCAGACTTCAGAGGGAGCATGGCCCTGCCAATAACTTAATTTCAGACTTCTCACCTCCAAAACTGTGAGAGAATAACTTTTTGTTGTTTTAAGCCACCCACTTTGTGGTACTTTGTTACAGCAGCCTTAGCAAACCAGAACAGGTCCATTTGCTAGATCTGTGCTGTCCAATATGGTGGCCACTGTCTGGCTTCTGAGCTTTTGAAAGTGGTTGGTCCAAATTGAGATGTGCTTTAATTGCATTAAATACACACTGGATTGCAAAGGCATAGTACCAAAAATTACAAAATTTCACCTTAATACTTTTTTTTACATTGATTATAAGTTGAAAGGATACTTTTTTTTGATGTGGTAGGTTAAATAAAACATTATTAAAGTAGATACTATCTGGAGCAGTTTGGCATTGTTTATGAATTCTAAAAATGGTTATTGGATTATGTCTGTAAACTGGTCTGTCAGAGGTATAACTTTTAATTGATTAAATTATGATTAGGACTTTGATTGGACCACATCAGTAGGGCCTTGAGTTCCCAAGGGATGGGGACTCACAGAGAAAAGACATGGCAAAGGACAGAGTTGGGAGTTTTGAGCTGGAGTCCAGGAAGTGAACACAAAGAAGAACAAAGAGGAATAGAGACGGCTACTTAAACATGGTAGAAGCCCTGGGGGAAGAGGCAGAGCTGTTTGCCTGATAGTCTGCAGCTGGCCTTGTGGAGAGAGCACAACAGCTGAGCCCAGAGAAATGCAGCCCCGGGGAGAGAGGAACCCAGGAAGCCTGAACCCTTACAGGGGTTGGCAGCCCTCTTGCCCCAACATGTGGCATTAGACTTTAGTGAGGGAAGCAACTTATGCTTTATGACCTGGTAACTGTAAGCTTCTACCCCAAATAAATACCTTTTATAAAAACCAACCGATTTCTGGTATTTTGCATCAGCACGCCTTTGGCTGACTAATACACTATCTGTTTCTCTTTACTTGCTTTTAAGACATGGCTAATATAAAATTACATTGTGGCTTGCATTGTATTTCTGGTGGATGGCACTCCTTTAGGGAGTGGGGCAGCATCTGCCCCTCCTATCCCAGGGCTGTCCAGATCCATGTAATTGACAACCATGAACATTAGCTCGTTTTTTACCTTCCATCATTGGTCTGCCTCTAGCATCTGGTTAAACTCTTAGCTAAAGTTAATGCCGGCACAATGATTTTGAGATACTCCTCATTCTTTCATTCATTCATTCATTCCATCAATGACCTAGCTAGCTTCCCTGTGCCAGGCTTTGTGCAATGCCCTGGGGTTATGATGATAAACATGATACATGATATCATACCTCCAGAAAAGGGTTTCCCAGTGTGATAGGGCAGCTTTAGATGTTAAATAAATGTTGATGGCTTTGGCTGAGAGGAAGAGAAATACTTTGGTGGCAGTGGGGAATCCAAAATTGTGTTTATGGACATCCAAGTGGAAATGTCAAGTGGGCATTTAGTAGGTGTCTGGAGCTCTAATTCTACCTAACCAGATCTGGAGAGGTGATGGACCAAAGTACAACCCAAACCTATCAGATCCTGCACCATCTGCTCATGTGCCCTCTATGACTAATTCTCCTCTGACTCTCCTTCTTGTTCACTCCAACCACACTGCCTCCTCTCTGTTCCTCAAAATAATGCACTTTACGGCTTTTTTTGTCTTGTTCAGGATCCTATCATTGCATTGCATTCAGTTGTCATGTGTCTTTATTCTCCTTCAATCCTGAACAGTCCTCAGTCTTTGTTTTTTATGATGTTAACATTTTGAAGAGTATAGGCTATTTGTTTTACAGAAACACGCTTCAATGTGGTTTGTTTGCTGTTTTCTTATGTTGAGACTCAGGTTATGCATTTAGGCAGGAACCACAGAAGTGATGCTATGTCCTCCGTGCACATCATATCAGGAAGCACACTGTGTTGAGTTGTACCATTACTGGTGATTTAATATGGATCACTTGGTTAAGATGGTATCCACTATATTTTTTCATTGTATATTTACTTTCCTCTTTGTAAGTAATAACTAATCTATGGGGAGACCAAGTAAATGTCTGCTATCAGAACCACCCTAATATTAATACCCTGCTTTGGTGTGGTATATTTGTTACAATTGATAAAAGCACATTTTTATATTGTACTATTAAATATACTCCATGGTTTAACTTGTAGTTCAAGTTCACTATTTGTGTTTTGCATTTCCATAGATTTTTAAAAAATTTTTGTTCTAGTAACATATATGTAACACAAGGTCCATACACTGTATTTAGATGTTGTAGCAGTTTGATATGGTCTTGAATTCCAAAAATAGATATTGGATTATGTTTGTAATCTGGTCTATACCTGGGTGTGCTTAAGTTATGATTGGGGCTTTGATTGGGCCATATCATTTGGGTGTTGGTGGGTGGGGATTCACAGATAAAAGACATGACAAAGGACTGAGTTGAGGGTTTTTGATGTTGGAGTTTGATGCTGAAGCCTTAAGCTGGAGCCCCAGGAAGTAAGCACACAGAGGAAAGAGAAGCAAGCCCCAGGAAGAGAGGAACCCTGAGCCCAGGAAGAGGCAAGACCCTGGAAGGCAGGAATCCAGGAAGCCTGACCCCTGGCAGATGTCAGCAGCCATCTTGCTCTAACATGTGAAAATAGACTTTGGTGAAGGAAGTAACTTATGCTTATGGCCTGGTATCTATAAGCTCCTATCCCAAATAAATACCCTTTATAAAAACCAACCAGTTTCTGGTATTTTGCATCAGCACCCCTTTGGCTTACTAATACAGCTCTTTATTTACTTTTAAATTATATAACAGATGGGGTAGATCTAAATTTCAGGGGTGTTCTGCAGATCCGTTTCTCATTGCGTATTTCCTTGGAAGGGACGCAGTTGTAGGGCTGAATAACTGGTGGTATATTTCTTAGTGTGTGGTCATGGGCATGTCACTGGGTTTGTGTGACGAACCTGTTGAAATATGCCTCTTAGTCTCTGTGTCCTTGAGGGAACATACAAGTGGCAGGGTGAGGGCCTGTGCGTGATGGCATCTGGGTGTATAGTGTAGGCTCTGGATGGGTGAGTATGGGTGTGAGTATCCCTGGCCGTGGATCAGTTTAGGGGTAAGATTTTAGTGATAGGAGAGTGTGGCTCTAGACAGGAGGGCTCCAAATGTTCTCTTTTGTCTTCTTCTTAAGAGGCTGGCTCCTGATGTCCCAGAAAGAGGCCCAAGTTTTGAGTTCTACTTACCCTGACCAGCTGAGGACACTTGATGTCCCTAGCAGCTAGGTGGGGTTTAGCTCTGTGCCTGGGTCCATGCTCAGTTTTACTTACTTTGTTCTTTTTTGAACTTATTTTTATTTTTAATATACATATTTTTTATTTTTAATATACATATTTTTTATTTTTAAAAAAGTTTAGATTATATAAATCTTACACAAAAAATATAGGGATTCCCATTTGCCCTTCCCACACTCTCCCAAATAAACAACGTCCTTCATTAGTGTGGCACATTCACTGCAATTGCTAAATGCATCCTGGGGCATTCCTGCTAAGCATGGACCACATTGTAGTTTACACTCTCCCACACAATTCTGCATGTTATGGGAAGATATAAAATGGCCTATATCTGTTGTTGCAATGTCATTCAGGACGATTCCCAAGTCCCAAAACAACCCCCATATTACACCTTTTTTTTCCCCCTCTCCTGGTGCCCAGAGCCTCCAGTGGCCACTGCCTTCACATCAGTGTTGTCATTTCTTCCATTGCTAGAATCACAGTAAATCTACAGAAGAATACCAGTATGTCCACTCCAGTCCATTCGGTTTCACTTTAAACCCAATCATTGAGAAACACAATTGTTTTGTTTCACACCTTAAATTTTTCTTCCATTTGATGCTCTTGCCTGTGTGACCGGGTTCCAGGTGAGGATGACTGAGATCATGGTGGGCAGGAATTTAGAAAGGGGACAAGCCTGGCATGTTGCTCACCTCTTGGCCTTCTCTGTCCCATGCTAACCCTCGGAGGTGCAAAGGCTCCCTCTTCTAGGCAGGGGGAGGGGCTGTCTCTGCTCCTCAGCTTCTCCATCCCACAAGCTCCCCTTACAGTTGTATGAGAGCTGGGGGATCATAACCCTCGGCAACATAGGCTGGTGTCTAATGGTACTATCTCTGGAGCCACAGGATCTGGATTCAAATCCTACCACTCATCATCTGTGTAACAGTGGACATGTTTCTTCACATGTGTCTGTGTCTCAGTTTTCTCACCTGCTAAACAAGAGTAATTGTAGTATAGCATTGTCCATTAGAACTATAATGTGAGCCATATTAATTGTTTTAATTGTTCTAGTAGTCACATTCAAAAAATAAATAGGTGAAATTAACTTTAATAATATATTTTCTTTAACACAATATAGCCCAAATATTATAATTTCCATTGTAATAAAAATTATAAATGAGACAATTTACATTCATTTATTTTTGTATCAAGTCTTCAAAATTGGGTTTGCATCTTATATGTACAGCACATCTTGATTTGAACTCATTATATATTTATTGGAAATACTTTATTTTATAGTTAAAGAGGTTATTCACATACCCAAGTTGTACCAAATCTACTTGAAAGCTTTCTAGTAACTGAATCAAATTTCCATTTTAAAAGTTAACTCATTAAAATTTAATCAAATAAAACTTTGAGTTTTTCAGTGGTTCAAGCCGTATTTTAAGTTCTCAGTGCAACATGGGGCTGGTGGCTGGCATACTGGGTAGTATAGTTCTAGTACATACTTATGGAGCTATTTTCAGTATTATGAGTCAATACCTTTAAAGCCCTTAGAATAATACCTGGTTAGATGGTGAGCTCTATATAAGTGCTTGTTAAACAGTAAATATATGCAACTTATTGAGCAAGTACTGTATTAGATGTTCAGTAAGTTGGCCCAGCCTTTCCCTCTTAGAGCTTACAGTCTGGTGAGGAGGTAATGATCTCAGTGTGGAGGTAGAGAAATCCTGAATTAGAGATATAAAGAGAGGAGAGGGACATGTTTTAGGGGAAGGAGAGAGTGCTGTGAAGGCTCAGAGGACAGCAAGAAGCACGAGGTCTGTTTTAGGACCTGCAAGAGGCCCCCTATGTTTGTCCCGGCATACATTGGTTACATGGTGTGTATGTGTGCCTTTGCAGAGGGGAAGCTGAGTTACGGGGGTGAGGGTGCAGCATTCGGCTGAGTCCAGGGAATCCTTTAGGGCCTTGTGGGCTGTTGTGAGACATTTGTGCTTTCTCCCAAGAACAATGGAAAGCCCTGGGAAGTTGTGGAGCAGCATCCCTATTTTCTCTGATGCAGTCCAGCTTTCAGTTCATTCTGTTCTGACCATACAGAGATGGTCTTCCTTTCTCTCATGCATGTAGGACCCCTGTGCTTGGTGATGGACGTGTAGATTAAGAACCTACCTAAAAATACTCAAAAATGCCTAGAGTTTCCCACCAGATGCACTGCACTGAGACGGATGATGCAGGAACAGGGGAATAGAGCCAAGTGAGATCATCACCCCATCAAGGAATCACATGGGGCTTTGGATGCAGCTGTTTAATTGTAGAGGACCAGGATGGCTTCTTAGAGAAGGTGATACTTGCAGATAAATAGAAGTTTGGTAGTTGAAGAGAAGGGTTTGGTATTGGAGACAAAGGAGTGATCCAGGCAAGGAAAGGAGGAGAGGGGGAGTGTGGTATGGGGTGTCATTGGGCACCAAGGTACAGTGGATTGTGCTGGAGAAGTCAACAGCCACCAGACCACAGAGGCTTTGTGTGTCTGGTTTACTGACTTGGATTCTACTTGAGGAAGGTTCTAAGAGATGAATAAGAAATTCAGATTTGTGTTTGAGAAAATATTGTTTTTAAAATGTAAAGCTGAAACAGAAAATTCTTGCAAGAAAACCTGAGCTAAGGAACCCTTGCTAACTCTGACAGAAAGCCCACAAACCATAAAAAATAGAAGATCCGTCTATGCAATAAAAAGTAAACATTTGAGAATGGGAAAAAGTACTGTAAACAAAGTCCCTAGAGCAGTGGTCAGCAAACTTTTTCTTAAAGGGCCAGATAATAAAGATTTTGGGCTTTATGGGCTAAAAGCAAAATCAAAGGATATTATCTTGGTACTTATTTAACAGTAGAGAAAGCTGATTTCCACAAATTTTAAGTGACAAAATTAAAAATATAACTATAATTGCATACGTTTTGTAATACAGATCTACTAATGAAAAGAAGAGAAATATTTTATGAGAGAGGGTAAAACATTGTTTTATTGGGGTTCAAAATGCACATTCTTTATCCTCAAATTCAATTGTAAGTGTTCATCTATTAATGCTGATCTGTAATTGAGGTTTTAAGTATTTTATTCTTTTATTGTTTTGCTCTGTTGGTTTCCTTTTTTAAAATATATTTTTATTGTAGAAGTTGTGAACTTACAAAGCAATCAGGCAAATGTGTAAAATTCCCATACAACAACTCTAGAGCTAAAGGAAGATGTTGAAATAAAAAAGAAAAAACCCCAAAATTGAGAAGATGCTTGTAATGACATTATGCTGGCAGATGACAATGCTTAATGATACTCTCTGTTCCTTAAGATGGGCGTTGCCCATCATCATTTCCTTGTTAGTTGTCTTGGGTGAGTCTAATGACGTGGAGAGTAGGTCTTGAAACTCTGCTGAAATTCAGGGCTCAGTTTGCACATGGATGGATCAAATATTTAATTTGTGAGACATATATTTATCAAATATAGTGCTAATTATAGGCTCAAATAAAAAGGGCAGAAGAGTCATATATTGAGAACCCTCTCCTGTACTTATCTCACTGGATCAAAACGACCTCCCATCTGAGGTCCCACTGGACTTCAAACTTCTCAAGAAGACAGTTTGTCTTTTCTGCCTATAAATCCAGTGCTTAATGTCTAAAAATAGTATTAATAGGTACTTAATAAAAGCTCCTGAATGGATTGAAGGCATGAATGAGCAGATTCAATGACCTATTTCGTGCTGGGCAGTCTTGTAGTCACTGGGAACCCATAATCAGCTTATTTGCCCTAAGGGAATTCCCCAAGATGTGAGCAATATTTTCTCTTTTTCTTTTTTCTAACACCCTTTTATTCTTCAATAAAGTAATACAAAATGAGGTATATAATATGATTACAAACAGGTTAAAATAAAATGTTCTCAAGCACCAAAAAGACGTAAGGAGAAAATATTTGGAAACCACATATCTGATAAGGGTTTAATATCCAGAATATATAAAGAAATTCTTAACCCAACAAAAAAAGACAAAATGGGCAAAAGACTTGAATATACATTTCTCCAAAGAAGATCTACAAATGACCAAAACTCACATGCAAAGATGCTCAAAATCATTAGCCAAGGGGTAAACACAACTAAAAACCACAATGAGATACCATTTCACATCCACTATAATGGCTGCTATTTAAAAAAAATTCCAAGTTTTGGAGAGATGTGGAGAAGTAAGAATACTCATTCAGTGCTGGTGGGAATGTAAAATGGTGGTGTGGAATACAGCTTGGCAGTTTCTCAGAAAGTTAAATCTAGAATTACCATATGACCCACCAATCCCACTTCCAGTTATGTACCTAAGAGAACTGAAAGCAGGGATTCAAATAGATAATTGCACACTGATTTTCATAGTGACATTATTCACAATTGCCAAAAGATGGAAGCAACCCAAGTGTCCATAAACTGATGAATAGCTAAATAAATTGATATATATACCCATAATGGAATATTATTCAGCCATAAAAAGGAATGAAGTTGTGATACATCTAACAGCATGGATGAACCTTGAAGACTTCATGTTGGGTGAAATAAGCCAGGCACAAAGGACATATATTGTACGATCTCACTGAAATACCTAGAATAAGCAAACTTATAAAAAGAGAATCTAGAATACAGGTTACCAGGGGATGAGGTGGGGGTAGGGAATAGGGTATTAAGGATTAAAATATAGTGTTCATATTTGGAAAAATGGAAAAGTGTTGGTATTGGATGGTGGTGATGGCAGTACGACATTGTGAATACAACTATCAGCACTGAATTATATATCTGAATATGATTAAAAGAGGAAATGTTAGCTTGTATGTATGGTACTAGAATAGAAATTAAAAATAAATATATAAATAAAATTAAACATTCTCAAACATGGAAAAGACACAAGTGCCTACAAAGGGATAATACCAAAGGATAACAATAGTTGATTGCTCTAGGGTGGTATGGCTATGATTTTTTCTCTTTGTTTTTAGAAATTTTAAACCTTAAATTCCTTGAGGGTGAGGGATCCCATCTCCAGCTCAGTGCTTGGTGCTGATTATGTTTCTCACTTTGCATGGCTTCAGAGTCAAATTTACAGCCAATCTCTACCTACTATAAAGCACCTTATAGCAAGAAATGTTGGCACCAAACTTCTTTTGTTGGATTTCTTTAATTCTTAATTTTTTTTCCTTTTTATCACTTAAATAAGTCTTGGCTTGTTGTATGTAACTTTTCACCTTTGTTACTTTGAATGAGGAGGGATATAATTGCATAAATACTATTGTAATGAAAATTGCCTGAAAGATACACAGTTTATCCATTTCTGTAGATTAAGGGCTCTTAGGCTGAAATCCATAAGTACCTGGGAGGGCCATAAATGAGCCTCAGAAGTTCAGAGATCTTCCTGAATATTTGGGAAGTGGGTGTGGGATGTCTTTACCCCCAGAAAATGAATAGATTTCATTAGATTCTCAAATGGAGCCTTGATCCCAAATATTTATGCACCTCTGTTCTAGATAGTATAAATTTAATTTCTAGATCAAACTCGACCACTGTAAAATAGTTTGTGTCCTTCCTCACTCTGGTGACTGTCAACATACTTTACCTTGCAGTTCTTAACTAGGGTGACTTTGGACCCTCCCAAGAAGGCATTTGGCAATGTCTGGAGACATTTTTGGCTTTTTAATTGTTGCAAATAGGAGGGCATCTAGCCTGTAGATAACAGGGATGCTGCTACACATCATACAATACACAGGCTGGTCCCCCAAAAGAATTATCTGGCCCACAGTATCAATAGTATTAGGTTCATAAACCCTACTTTAAATTATCTGTTGAAATCTCAATCCAGGCTTGCAACTAGGCACATTACAGACACTAATTATTTAAAAACCAACCTTGAAGCAAAGTGACATCATCAACATGGCAATATAAAACATCCCCTGAAAAACCCTCCCCAGCGATTTAGCAAATAAAAAGACAAATCTCACTCAGATCTCTGAAAGACGGTAGAGACTGGAGAAGGACTCCACAAATCCTGATCAAAGATAAAGAAAAATAGCAGGTAAGGCATTTCAATCTTGGATCTGCCAGTCCACTTCTCTTCCCCTTCTTCAGTCCCTCAAAACTTGGTTGTTGCTCAGAGGCAGTGGCCTGGGTCCCTTCCACTGTGGACACAGATTATAAAGCAGTGAGTTAGAATCCCATGTATATTCACGCGTAGGGAACCAAGTCCACAGAGACCAAGGGCTGAACACAAGCTGCTGAGGAGTGCTGTATACCAAAGGTCCCAGGGGGGGAGGCAGGGAAGAGAGAGCCCATGGCAGAATGGCTGGCAATTGATGAACTTACTAAAATCAGTTTCTGTTGGCTGGACCAACTAAACACAAAGCAAATTTCTGGAGTGTTCCACCTTTCTAGATTGACCCATTCTGGCTCCCTGGAGCACAGTACTCTAATAGGGAAGAAACTGCAGGGAGAAAACTTTCACAGATGAAAGAAAAGCGGGTGGTGGTGGTTAAACCGAACTGCTGTAAAATAGGATCATCCAAGAACTGAAAAGTATAAGCAAAATGGGGCACTGAAAGAAAGAGAGACTTTAAAGAACTCAAAGAGCTAGGGAGAAAATTCTGCATATAACCAAACAGAATATATCAAGATTCCCAGAGAAGGAACAGAAGAAAAGAAAATTTGTCCTAAAGGTGAAGCAATTGCACAGAAAGTACAATCTTAAAAATTGAACCATATAACCAGGGCAAGAGGAAGACGAAGAAGGGCTGAGAAAATCTAATAAATTAAACTTTGGCTACTCCAAAGTTATAGAATAAGTTGGACTAAGTGTAAAAGAAGAACCTTAACACAAAGCTGGTCAACAATAAAACCCTAGACAAGAGGGAGAAACTGACCTTCAGAGCTAACTCATCAAGGTAATCAAATGCCTAGACATCAGCAAAAATTCCAAGTTATACTAAGAAACAGTAATATATGGCTCAATGGAACAAATTTAAACTTCAGAGGAGATGCAGAATTTGGAAAACTAATCAAACTAATCTCCTACATCAATTCAAGGAGATGAAGGAAAATATAGCCAAAGAGATAAAGGATATTGCGGTCACCCCTCGGGCTGAGGTGTGGTTTGCTGGCCTGGCGGGGGAGTAGCCGCGGCAGGCCAAGCCGCTGCCCCCATAATAGGGTGGCTGGTCGGACTCACCGCCACCACTGAAGGGAGCTCGGCATGGGCGCAGAGTGCCCTCGGGTCTCCCCTTCTCGGCAGCCATGCTTCCGCGGCTGCCCCTCCTCCCGGATGGCGCCACACGATGCCTGTGGGGCGGCACCCTTCTTCTTTCTCCCTGCGCAGGCGCAGGGCGGAAAATTCCAGTCTGCCCTTTTCCCCTCCCCCGACAGCAGCAACAGCCAGGCGTGGGCAGGAAACTCAAGTCTGCCCTCTACCCCAGCAACAGCAGCCACCAATCACTAAGCCCTGCCACTTCCCCCAGCAACAGCAATAGCCAATCCCTAATCACCACCCCTCCCCCGTCCAGTACCTCCCACTGACCTTTCGCCGGCAACCAATCAGAACAGGGCGTGGCTTCGACCAATCAGCCTTCCCCAGCCCCTATAAAACTGTTGCCTCTCCCTCAATAAAGTGGACTTGCGTGTTTACCTTGTCTCCACAGTAGTTTTTCTGCCATGCGCCCTCCAGTCCTGAGAGCCCCCGACAAGGGCCTGGCCTCCCTTGTCCCCAGTTCGTCGCCTGCCTCTCCGGGCGACCCCTTTGTCGCCGGCTTTGCCGGGCGACCCCGTCAGCCGAACCGCGCAACCCCTGTGAGACCGACCCCTCGTCTGCTGCCGGACCAACCCCTCGTCCCAAGTGGGACCGACCCCTCGTCCCAAGCGGGACTGACCCCTCGTCCAAAGCTGGACCGACCCCTCGTCCGCAGCCAGACCCCACCTCTACCAACCGAGCAAGCCACCGCAGGATATTAAGAAGACAATGTGTGAGCATAAAGAAGAATTTGAAAGTCTAAAAAGATACATAACAGAAATTACGGGGATGAAAAGCACAATTGATGGATGAAAAGTACACTATAGGCATACAACTGCAGATGTGAACAGGCAGAAAAATGAATCAGCAAACTAGAGGACAGGACAATCAAAATCATACAATAAGAAGAACAGATAGAAAAAACAGAAAAAAATGAGCTGTGTGTCAGGATTCGAGTGACAGCATGATATAACACAAACATACATATCATGGTGTTGCAGATGAAAGAGAAGGGAAAAGGGGCAGAAAGAATACTTGAGGAAATAATGACCAAAAATTTCCCAACTCTTATGAAAGACATAAGTATACATGTCCAAGAAGCACAGTGTACTCCAAACAAAATAAATCCTAATAGATTTGACTGGGGCACATATTAATCAGAATGTCAAGTTCTAAAGATAAAGAATTCTGAAAGCAGCAAGAGCATAGGAATTCATCACTGTACAAGGGATCCTCAATAAGATTAGGTGCTGCTGTCTCTTCAGAAACTATGGAGGTGAAAAGGTGACATTATGATATATTTAAGGTACTGAAAGAGAAAAGCTGCCAGGCAAAAAAATCTTTATCCAGAAAGACTATCCTTCAAAACTGAGGTAGAGCTTAAAAAATATTCACAGATAAACAGAAAAAGAGAGTTCATCAACAAAAGACCTGCCCTATAAGAATTACTAAAGGAAGTTCTGCAGGTTGAAAGGAAAAGACAGTAGAGAGTAGTTTGGAGTAGTGTGAAGAAATGAAAATTATCAGTAAGGGTAACTAAAAGGGCTAAAGCAAAACCCCACAGTAGTCTATCTTTAATATATAACTCTACTCTTTAATTCCTGCAAGAGTTAGAATACAATCGAACAAGAAGAAGGCATATTTCCTGATAATGGACATGCAAAATATAAAGTAGTAAAGTCGGAAAAAAACAACATAAAGAGGAAAACAGAGGGGTAAGGGAGCAGAGAAAACAGCAACTATAGAAGCTAAATGGATATCTTTTCGTATCAGTAGGTTTTATTTTTTTAAATTTTTTTAAATTTTTAAATTTTTTATTTTTAAAATTTTATTCATTTTGTAAAAATATTACATTAAAAAAATATGAGGTCCCATTCAACCCCACCACCCCCACCCCACCACTCCCCCCCCCCCAGCAACATTCATTCCCTTCATCATGATCAGTAGGTTTTAAATATAAGTTGTATAATATATACCCCAGGGTAACCACAAAAAATGTATTTTAAAAATATACAGAAACATAATTGAGAAAGAAATCTCTCAGATAGTCACAAAAATCTATACAGAAAATAAGGTTACAATAAAGGAAAAGAAGGACAAAAGAAAGATATAAAATATAACCAAATTATAAATAAATGCCCAAAGTAAGTCCTGCATTTATAGTGATAACACTGAATTTTTAAAATGATTTTAAATTTTATTTTCGTATGAATGTCACAAGTTACTCCATTAACACAAGATAAAAACGACAATAATAATAAATATGCTTAAACCCATGGCTATACTCCTCCCTTATTTTTGTTCATTTCTCAACCTGGATAGATTTGGGAAGATGTGCACTCTGATTGCTTCAGGCTGAGTAGGAACATGGATATTATGGGGCAGAGGAAAGGAATTGTTTTGCCTGCCTTCGAAGATACCCCTTGTTTTTGGGATGGGACTGGTCCATCATCATTGTTTTGTTAGTTGTCCAGGATAAGTCAGAAGAGAGTAGGAGTTGGCTGCAATTCTGCTGGGTTTCAGGGATCAACCAAATATGAATATTTAAGTCTCTGAGAAATATACTTAAAAGGTACATTGAAAATTATAGATTCAAATAAAAGGAGTAGAAGGATCATGATTAAGGAAATTATTAATGAGTATAACTAAGTTTTATACACACAGTAAATTTTCAAATATTCCCAGATAGGGCCTGTTGAGGCGGTGTTGATTCGTGAGGCTGTATGGCTGGCCTATAGTGTCCAGATGTCCCTAGAGCCCTTGGGAGCACTTTTGTTTGAGGATTTATAACACTGAATTTTAATGGATTAAACACCCCAAAAAAGACACAGATTGGCAGAATGTAAATAAAGGCATGATCCAACTATATTGTTTACAAGAGACTCAACTTAGACCCAAAGACACAAGGTTGAAAATGGAAGGTTTGAAAATATGCAAATATTAACCAAGAATGAGCTGGGATCTTGGGGTAGCTATAATAACATTGGACAAAATAGACTTTAAGTCCAAAGCAGTTATGAGACAAAGAATGATGCTATATTAATTAAAGTGTTATCCACCAGGTAGAAAAAATTATAATAAATACTTATGCACTTAATCATGGTGGCCCAAAATACACGGGAAAAACTGGCAAAATTGAAGTAAGAAATTGAAACCTTCACAATAATAGTAGGAGACTTGAATACATCACTCTCACATATTGATAGAAAATCTAGACAGAAGCTCAATAAGAGAACTTGAATAATATGCCAAATGGAGTAGTCCTAGGAGACATATACAGAACTTTTCACTCCCAAGCAGCAGGATATACATTCTTCTCAAGTGCACATGAATCGTTATCCAGGATAGACCTTTTGTTAGGTCACAAAACTAGTGTCAATAAATTTTAAAAGTTTGAAATTATATAAAGCATTATCTTTGACCATAATGGAATGAAGCTGGAAATGAATAAGAGGCAGAGAATGTGAAAACCCACAAATATATGGAAGTTAAATACCACACTCAAAAAATCAAGGGGTCAAAGAAGAAATTGCAAGAGAAATCAGTAAATATCTTGCAACAAATGAACATGAGAACACAACATATCAAAACTTTTGTGATTCACCAAAGGCAGTACTGAAATTGATACCCCTAAACTGCTCACATTAAGAAAGAAAAAAAAAAGCTAAACTCAAACACCTAACTGCACACATGGAGGAACTAGAAAAAGAATAGCAAACTTTTCTCAATGCAAGCATAAAGAATTATGTAACAGATTAGAGAAGAAACAAATGAAATAGAAAATTTTAAAAAATAGAATTAACAAAATCAAATGTTATTTCTTTGAAAAGATCAATAAAATTGCCCAAACCCTAGCTAGACTGACAAAGAAAAAAGACACAAATAAATAAAATCAGAAATGATCGGGAGACATTACTAATGACCCCACAAAAATAAAAAGGTTCATAAGAAGATACTATGAACTACAGTGTGTCAACAAATTAGACATCCTTTATCAAATGGGGAAATTCCTAGACACACAAACAACCTACATTGACTGTAGAAGACTTCAACAAACCAGTAACAAGTAAAGAGATTGAACTAGTCATCAAAAACATCCCGACAAAGAAAAGCCCAAGACCAAATGATTTCACAGGTAAATTGTACAAATCATTCAAAAATTCAAAGAATGCTCAAATTCTTCCAAAAAAAATTGAAGAGGAGGGAACACTACCTAATCCACTCTATGAGGCCAACATCACCCTAATTCCAAAGTGAAATATAGATACTACAAGAAAAGAAAATTATAGACCAATTTTATTGTGGATACAAAAATTCTCAGTAAAATACTTGCAAATGGAATCCAACTGGATTATTAACAAGTGGGTTTTATCCTAGGTATACAAGTTTGGTTCAACACAAGAAAATCAATTAATGTAATACACCACATTAATAAAACAAAGAGGAAAGTCACGTGATTATCATGATTGACGCAGACAAGGCATTTGATTAAATCCAGCATCCGTTCTTGATGAAAACACTTAGAAAAATAGGGCTAGAAGGAAAGTTCCTCAACATGATACAGTGCATATATGGAACATCCATAACTATCATCATCCTAAATGATGAAAGACTGAAAGCTTTCCTCTAAGATATGGAAAAAGACAAGGATGCCCACTGTCACTATTGCTATTGAACATTGTACTGGAAATTTTAGCCAGAGCAATTCAGCAGGAAAAAGAAATAAAAGGCATCCAAATTTGGAAAAGAAGCAAAATTTAACTTTTTGCAAATGACAAGGTGCCATAAATAGAAAGCCTCAAAAAACTACAACTAAAGCTACTAGAGCTACTACACAAATTCAGCAAATTCCAGTGTACAATATCAACACACAAAAATCAGTAGTGTATATTTACACTGGAAATGAGCAACCTTAGGAGAAAATCATGAAAAGTGTTCCATTTACAATAGCAACTAAAAGAATAAAATATTTAGGAATAAATTTAACCAAGGATGTAAAGTTTTCTGTATACAGAAAACTATAAAACATTGCTAAGAGAAATCAGAGAAACCTACGTAAATGGAAGGCAATTCCATTTTCATGGATTGGAAGACAAAATATCATGAAGATGTCAATTCTACCACAAATGATTTCCAGATTCAATGCAATCTGAATTAAAATTCCAAAAGCCTAAGTTGCAGAAATGGAAAAGCCAATTATAAATTTTATTTGGAAGGATAAGTGGCCTTGAATAGCCAAAAACATCAGAAGGAAAAAAAAGGAATGAAGTTGGAGGACTCACACTTTCTGGCTTCAAAGATTATTACAAAACTACAGTGGTCAAAATCACATGGTACTGGCACAAGAATAGCTATACTGACCAAAAAACTAAATTGCGAGTTTAGAAACACACTCTCACATCTATGGCTAATTGATTTTTGACAATGTTGCCAACTCTTCTCATTTGGGAAAAAGTCTCTTTAACAAATGGTTCTGGAAGTACTCTATATCCATTTGCAAAAGAGTGAAAGATGACTCCATCTCACCCCATATAAAAAATTTTACTCAAAATGTATCAAAGACATAAATATAAGAACAGGACTATAAAACTGCTAGAAGAACATGTAGGGAAGCAGCTCCAGGATCAGGTGTTAGGGAATGGTTTGCTAGACTTTACACGCAAAGTATAAGCAATGAAAGAAAAATAATTGGGGCTTCCTCAAAATCAAAAACTTTTGCGCACCAGAGGTGTTCATCGTGAAATTGAAAAGACAACCTACTTTATGGGAGAAAATATTTGGAACCACATATCCTATAAGGGTTTCCTAACCAGAATATATATTAAAAATCCTACAACTCAATAATGAAAAGAAAAACAGCTCAATTAAAAATGGACAAAAGACTTGAATAGACATTTCTCTAGAAAGGATATAAAATGGTTAAATATTAATATTATATGAAAAGATGCTCACCATCATTCCCTATTAGGGAAATGCTAATCAAAATCACAGTGAGATATCATTTCAAACCCACTAGAATGGCTACTATTACAAAACAGAAATCTACAAGTGTTGGAGAGGATGTGGAGTTATAGGAGCACTCATTCATTGCTAGGGGGAATGTAGAATGCTGTGTGTGGAAGACAGTTTGGAAGTTCCTCAGGAAAGCTTAGGATAGAATTACCATAGGACCCAGAAAACCCAGAAAAATTGAAAGCAGGGACTCAAACAGATATTTGTACACCAATGTTCATTTTGGCAATCCAAGTATTCATCAACTGATGAATGGATAAACAAAATATGGTGTATATATATATATATAATGGAATATTATTCAGCTGTAAAAAGGAATGAAGTCCTGATGCATGAAACAACATGGATAAATCTTGAGGACATTAGGGTGAGTTTAGTATGCCAGATATGAAAGGACAAATATTATATGATCTCATGATATAAACTAATTATAATAAGTAAACTCATAGAGTTAGATTCTAGAATATAGCTTACCATGGGATAGACTGGGGTTGGAGAATAGGGAGTTGATATTTAATTTGTACAGAATTTCTATTTCTGTTGTTTTTAAAGGTTTGGAATATTATTTTGAGTGCAGTTAACAGCACAGAATTACATAGGGGAATATGGTTAATAGGGAATATTTATGTCATATATGTTATTAGAATAAAAATTAAAATATAAAAGGACTGTTTAACACAGTGAACCCTATTTTAGACTATGGACTATAGTTAATGGCACAAATATGGGAATGTTCTTTAATGAATTAGAACAAATGTAGACACTATTACAAGGTGTTAATAATAGGGTGGTATATGGGGAAAATATACCTAATGTAAACTATAGACACTGGTTAATAGTACTATTTTAAGAATCTGTCATCAATTGTAACAAAGATATTACTGTTAAAAATATTGCAATTATAAAAAAGTGCTACAACTAATTGTAACAAATGTTCAATACCTATGCTAGGTATAGATCATGGGGTGGTGTATGGGAATCCTCTATTTTATGCATGAGTGTTCTGTAAACCACGACTTCTCTAATAAAAAAATTAAGAAAAAAACAACATTGCATTTATAATACAGAGATCTCAGTACACATATCTGTTGGATAATGCTCACCACCCCATTTGGCCCTACTGCAATGAATCTTCTGACAAAATTTCATAATTCAACCCCAGCCAAAGCTTGGCCTCTCTTAAATAAAAAGTATGAATTAATTTCAAGATACTGGGCATCTTTTCCATTAGTATGTGTTTACTACCTACATGCTCTTTGCTAGGCACTGTCTTGGGCCCTAGGTTCAAGCAGTGAACAAAATAAATTTATTCCCTGCCCTCATAAAGGGTACATTCCTGTGAGAAGACAGAGTAATTAAACTGCATGTTATATAATTAGTAGCTATAAGGGTAAAGAAAGATTTCCCTGGGCAAAGGGGTACACAGGTGAAGAAGAGTTTCCTGCTCAGAGAGAATGATCTATGCAAAGGCCCTGGGGTAAGAAAGAGGCCTGCATTATGGAAGGACCATTGGCAGGCAGAGAGCAAGGTGTGTGGTGTAAAAATCTGGAAAGGTGAATGGCAGCTGGATCTTGAAGGCCAGTCCTGGGAGGTTGTGGCAAGGCTTTCATTTTTCTCTTAAGATGGAAAATTAGGGAAAGTTGTAAGCTATGAGGAGGATGAATTGCAGAGGGCAAGATTGGATATAGGGAAACAAACAGGGGACTTTACAGTTGTTTGGGAGCCGGGTGGGGGGCGGGGGTAGGCAGGTAATGATTACTTTGGCTTCTTAGAAGCTCAAAGTCAAAATTTCCACTCATCTTTCTTAACCATTTAGAGTAGAGTGAGAGGTGCAGACTTCGGTGAACTAGAGGCAGAGGTAGGGAGATTATGATGGGGGTGGATGATGACTTCAATTTCGGATGCTGATTTTTTTTTAAAGATTTATTTGTTTCTCTCCCCTTCCCTGCCATTGTGTGCTCTCTGTTTCCACTCGCTGTGTGCTCTTCTGTGTCCGCTTGCATTGTGAGGTGGCACTGGAAAACTGCGTCTATTTTTTGTTGTGTCGTCTTGCTGTGTCAGCTCTCCGTGGGTGCGGTGCCACTCCTGGTTGGGCTGTGCTTTTTCCCCGTGGGGTGGCTTTCCTTGCAGGGCACACTCCTTGCATGTGGGGCTCCCCTATATGGGGGTGCTCCTGCGTGGCATGGCACTTCTTGTGTGCGGCAGCACTGCGAGTTGGCCAGTTCACCACACGGGTCAGGAGGCCCTGGGGATGGAACCCTGGACCTCCCATATGGTAGGCAGATGCTCTATCAGTTGAGCCATGTCTGCTTCTCTCAGGATGTTGATTTTTAGGTGTGCCTTAATTCATCTCTAAATACCAGCTCTGCACAAAGTCCTGGCTAGAAATTATTCTAGTGATAAGAATTGTGAAGATTGTTTGGGAGGAAGAATGTCTACAATAAATGGCAGTGCTGCTGTTTTTTAATTTTTATCTTTTGTTATTCAGCTTCCTGAAGTGGAATGGTGGGGACTGTGTTTTTTGCCACGTAGATCATTTATAACCAGAGGGTTTATAACCAGTGCTCTCTTTCTGACATCTGTCTTACTTTGCCAGCTTCTTTTCTCTCTAGACTTTCCTCCTTCTTTGTTAATGTACTTTATTTTTAGGCTCTGTGTTTTGTGAGTGGTCTCAATTTCTTTTAGAGTACAGTGGGATGCAAATACAAAAAAATAATGCTTAACAACAAAATACTGAGTAGCCATGGACTAATAGATAATGTTAACAATAATTAAGATGTATTGAGATCCTACTATTGGCTGTACACTTTATGTGTATTATCTCTGATTTTTACATGAATTACTGGACTCTTTGTACAGTAGAACTCAGAGGGCTTAAAGCTCCTTGCCTGAGGTCTCTCAGCCAGGTAGAGGCAGGATGCAGCACCAGCCCAGGTGATTCCAACATTACCTGAGCACCACTATGTGCCCATCCTTGGGACAGACCTGGAAACCCCCAGAGAGGAACTCCTGTGTGAACTGAAGACTGGCTTTGTTGTTCTAATCTGGAGTGATATTACCCAACATTCTTCTGTTCTTCCCATCTTCAGACCTTTTTGCCAAGTCTGAATATCATCTATTGAGGTGCCATCCAATAGAATAGAATGCAAGCTACATCTGTAATCTAAAATTTTTGGTAGCCATATAAAACAGAAGTAAAAAAAGTAAAAAGAAACAGGTGAAATTAATTTTAATATATTTTGGTTACCCAGTATATCTAAAATATAATTATTTCAACACGTAAATCAATATGAGACAGTGTAGTTCTACGGAGTCTACGTCCTTGGTACTTTGCATCCTCAGCCTCCTCCCACAGCTCTTCACTGCCCTCAAAGTAAATTCCAAAGTGCTTCATCATCTTACAGTCTAAGCCTTGTTGATTTTCCATTCCAGACCCTCACCATGGTACCCTTGCAAAATGGTTTTAGCTGTGCCAAAATGACCATTTATCACGCAGGTGAGGCTGTGGCTTGCCTCCATACTTTTGCTTTCACAGGTTCTTCTGCTAGGAATATCTCCCCAAGAACCTGTCTGCCCAGCTAGGATGCCATTTTCTAACACTAGTTAATGCTAATTAATGTTAGATTGTGCTTGTTATTAGGAACTTATGATGTGCCTAGCCCTCATTTGTTCTGGGAAAAACCAATCATGAGTAAACAAATACACTTCATAAGCTGGTGGGGAAATGTTTTTCTTTTATATGATTTCTTCCCATCCCAAATTATGGTACATATGTCCCTGATGACATATTGGATACTTTGGGACACTTCAGAAATACTTCTATGTTAATATCTTTTATGGTCACCTTCAATTTATGGGAAAAGATTTCAGTGTTCCTTTTAAGATAGTGATAGGTTTCCTTTTCAATATTCACTTATTAAGGTAAAGGAGATAAATAAAAGAAATAAATATGAAAAAAAAACCTCAATAGTAAATTAAAAAAAATAGATCTGTGTTCTACAATCCCTTAGCCCTAACCACATGTGGCTGTTGAGCACTTGAAATGTGGCCAGTACGAATTGAAATGTACTGAAATTGCAAAATAAATACCCAGTTTTGAAGATGTAGTAAGAGGAAAACTAACGTAAAATATCTCTTTAATACCTTTTAAAATATTGGTTAGATATTGAAATGATTTGATTTTGGATATATTTATTTATTTATTTATCTGTCTTTATTTTTTTTGAATGTTACATTAAAAAAATATGAGGTCCCCATATATCCCCCCATCCCCTCACCCTACTCCTCCCATACCAACAACCTCTTCCATCATCATGGGATGGATATATTTATTTAAATACAATATATTCTTAAAAATAATTTCATCTGTTTCTGTTTACCTTAACAGGTTACCAAAATTTTTAACATGATATATGTGGCTCTTATTTTATTTCTATTGGACAGTGCTGCTCTAGAACACAGTGGTTGATTGGATGGGGAGTGGGGGAAATAAGGAAGTTGAATATGACCCACAGGTGTCATGTTGAGGTTCCTTACAAGATGAGACCAAGCTTGAGGCAGAGATGTAGAATTGGGGGAAGATGATGGTGGATTTGGATTTGGATGGTGCTTTTGAGGGGCAGATGTTGAGTTGTCTGTCCATCCACGGGTCCGTCTGTCCATCCATCCATCCATCCATTCATCCATCTGGCAGTCATTGAATGCCAATTTTACCTGAAGACTTAAATATTTGCTATACAAAGTATGGTTTATGGAACAACTTCATTGCCTGGGCACTTCTTAGTTTTGAAGACTGTTAGCACCCCTCCTCCATGACCTACTGTATTGGAATCTGCATTTTGACAAAATCCACAGGTGATTTCTACATAGATTAAGGTTTGAGAAGTGCTGCTATAAATGTTACCAATACTGACAAGGGTTGTCATAAAGATTGTCTAGGAGTAAGGATACAGCATGTTTGGCATACACTAATGATTTTAAAAAAATGGTAGTGCTTACACTAATGATTAAAAAAAAATGGTAGTGCTGTACTTTTCACTTTTTGTTATTGTGGTTTCCAGAATTAGGATGGTTGGGACTAAGGTAGCTGTTTGTTGACAAGAATAATTTTTAATCACAGATATGTGTTATTCAGGGACTGTTTATAGAGGAATGCCTCTTCTGGAATATGTTTGTGGATCAGAATTTCTCAATTAGCAAGTAGTAACATTTACCCTCTCTCCTCTCTCTCTCTCTTCTCTTCAGGAGGATTTTTTCACCTGGACACCAGAGCCTTGCTAAGCCTGGTTACAACCACAGGACTTCTGGGAGTCCACCATGTGCTCACATCTCAGCTTTCTGCAGAAGGGCTGTGCCCTGATATGCCCATCTACCCGAGGAGACCCCTTAGGACAGGTTCTCTGTCCAGAGATGGGAGCCTGACTGACTCTTCTGTGAGTGCCAAGAGGCAGCTGCACAAGGCAAAACTCATCAGAAGAGCAGCGTCCAGCCCCTCCTCATGGTCACCTGTGAAGCCAGAGGGTCCTATGAGTTCCCAGATGCGAGGCACCAGAAGCCAGGGATGGGACCCAGGAGGCCCCAGGCCCTGGACGCGCCTCCTGCCCACTGCCCAGCCCCTCCCCCCACGTTTGGGGTTGGGGTTCTGGCCAGGCTCCCAAACCAGGACCAGAGATAGTAAGTCCTTGCTTTTTCAATCCTTTAAGTGAAAATTTCGTGGGTCATAAAGATGTTTTTATTATCTTTGGTTCTTTTTTTTTTTACTTAAAAATTTTTTTTATTTAATTGCTTTTTAAAAGGATACATAGATCCCAAAAATGTTACATTAAAAAATATAAGAGGTTCCCATATACCCCCCACCCCCCAACCCCACTCTTCCCACATCAACAACCTCTTTCACCATTGTGGCACATTCATTGCATTTGGTGAATGTATTTTGGCCCACTGCTGCTCTGCATGGATTATAGCTTACACTGGAGTTTACACTCTCCCCCTATCCATTCAGTGGGTTATGGTGGTTGAAACTACAATGTTGAGAAAACTCTTTAGAAAATATAATAAGGAAGGGTTACCTGTTTCAGACTCTTAATGGGGGGCATCTGGCACAGGGGCAGGCTTCTAGGAAGTGTGTGAGTGCTCTTTGGTTTTTTATTCATTGGTTTAATAGATACTGAGACTGTGACTAGTTCTGAGGGTACAAAGGTACCTTCAGGGTGCCTGGTTCAGCCCCTGCTTCATTTGTCCCAACAAAATATGATGATCTGGAGGATGGGAGAAGTATAGGGTATTCAGGCAAAGGTCCCTACCCTGGGTTAAGGGATTGGGACTCATCTGCTAGTAACAAATCTAAGCTTCAAGCTAAGCAGTGAAAAGGAGTTAACCCTTCCTCTTCTCCCCCTCCCCTCCTTCTTCCCCTGCTTCTCCTCCCCTCTTCTTCCCTTTCCTCTGCCCTTCTTTGTCTTTTCTCTCGCATTCCTTCTCTTTTTCCTTCCTCCTATCCATCCCCCTCCTCAGCCCCCTTCTCCTCCTCTTTCCCCTTCTCTTCCTCCTTCCCCTCCCTTCTCTTCATCCCCTTTCTCTTCTTCTCCTCCCACTCCACTCTCCCTTCATTTTCTTCTCTCTTCCCATTCTCCTCTTCTCTCCTGTCACTTCTTCCTCCTTCAATTATTTTAAAAAATTGACAACCATTGTTTCTTGAGTCCTTCAGGTCATGGGCAAAGCCCCTCACATTCTTTCACAGAGACTTTTGGGTTTCTTTATTTTTGTTTAATTTTTTAAGCAAATTTTGTATTGTGTTTTTAAAAAAAGATACATAGATTATACAAAATGTTACATTAAAAATATAGGAGTTTCCCATATACCCCATACCATCACCCCCCTCCTCCCACATCAACAACCTGTTTCATCATTGTGTCACGTTCATTGCATTTGGTGAATACATTCTGGAGCACTGCTGCACCACATGGATAATAGTTAACATTGTAGTTTACACTCTCCCCCAGTCCATTCAGTGGGTTATGGCAGGATATATAATGTCCAGCATCTGTCCCTGCAATATCATTCAGGACAACTCCAAGTCCCAAAAATGCCCCCATATCACACCTCTTCCCCCTCCCTGCCCTCAGCAACTCCCATGGCCACTGTCTCCACATCAATGGGCTCTAAGCCTTATCAGAGTTGCAACAACTACTCTCTAGTTCATTGGACTTACCCAGGTCAGCTAAGAAGGAGGTGAGGATGGTCACTCACCACACCAGGGAACCAAGAGTCTACAGCTGCAAGCAGGAGAATCACATCCATCAGCCATGTGAGATCTAAGCCACTCTCAATTTAGAGTTGGAATGGACATCACCATCCCAGGGTCCACAGGATGGAGGAATAAAATATGGATTAGAGTGGACCTATTGGTATTGTCCTATAGAACTATTGTGACTCTAGCAATAGAGTCTTTTACAAAGAGAGTTACAGAGGCTCAGGGTCGGGTCGATAAGACCAAGCCCACACCATAAAAAAGCTATAGATGAGACTTATATCAGGACAGCAGACCCTAGTGCTGAACTCTTCACATCCACCATGTTGGAAGGCATGATGGAGGCCACCCAGTGCCACCTTCTAATTGGGGTCAATAAATTGCCTCTTAGAGAGTTATGGAGACTGGTCTAAGAATACCTAGTAAGTCATAGCAGCTCTGGGTGTCTGGACAGGGGACCCTGTACTGTCCTAAACAGAGAGGGTCCTCATCATGCATTGGGCAGGCCTAGTACCACCTTCCAGTTATAGGGAATGGGGGGTGGCAGAGACCTGAAAGATCAACAGGAGCTGGCAGTGAGAAGGGGTGAGGGGGTGGGGGAAAAAGCACCCCAGGCAGAGGGAACTGCAAAGGAAAAGGTGCAGTTGTTGGACCCAGGTTAGCACATCTAAAAGATGGAGGGAGGCCAGCCTGGGTGGAGAGGAGTGATCCAAGGAGACAGTGGGAGGAAAGGGGATCAAACACTTGAGCCAGAGTCTGAGACCTCTTGGAGAAGTTTGGATTTTAGTCACATGTGGTGGGAAATCCTTGGAGAGTTTAAGCATAGGAGGCTGTATAATCTAATTTGCCTGTAAAAGCAGGGGCAAGAAAGCAGGGAGGAGGCTGAGACAGGCATGGAGCGAGAAGTCATGGTGGCCTGGACCAAAATGGTAGCTGTAGGGATGGAGAGAAGGGGCCAGATTCAAGGGTGGGAAGCTCACAAGGAAGGAGGGGTAACTCCCAACCTGGCAGGGACCAGAGTTCCCTTGGGGAGAAAGTGTCCCGTGAATGTACCCAAGTTGCCCCAAGACAGTGACCAAAATTTTGGATTCCAATACCCAGTCCCGACTTGTTGGCAACATGAAGCAGATGCTCTTGCCCCTCTCACATGGGGCTGTTGTAGGGCTGTTGTGCCAATTTTTCCACACCTCTGGGTGTCAGTCATTTCAGAGAAATAATGCAGGTAATGCACATTCCAAAGAGCCCGACTCAGAGGAGTGAGAGGAAGCACAAGGGCTGCAGCTACAGTTGCTGTTATTGTCCTTAGATTAATTCTCAATCTTCCTAAGAAAGTCTTGGAGAAATGGAAGCAGCCCCCAAAGGCCCATCCTTTGTCCAAAGCATTCTGTGACTTCCCAAACCCCACTCCTCACCCATGCCCACCGACACCCTTGTCCCTCCAGTTTGTAGGGTTTGACAAAGTCTGGACAAACTCCCAAAAGCTCTGTTACTCTCTAGGGCGCACTGTCCATGAAGCAGCCACTGGCCACATGTGGCCACCATGTAGTCGAAATGCGGCCCATGCTAGGGAAGCACTAAAAGTTCAATTTTATCTAATTCCAGTTGATTTAAAGTTAAAAACTCATACTCTATTCAGTTATCAGAAAGCTTTTAAGTACCTTTGTAACAACTGTGAATCTACATTTTCAACTGTAAGTTTTATGAACTGTAAATAAAATATTTCTGATGAAATTTTAGCATCTGAATTGAGACTGTGTTGTGAGTGTGAAATACACATGGGATTTCAAAGACTTGGTTCTAAAAAAAGACTTGCAAAATAGCTCATTAATATTTTTAAAACATTTATTGTAGGTGGAAATGATAATATTTTGGATATATTGTGTTATATAGAATATATTGGGCATCAGTGAACTATAGCCTGTAGTCCACTATTAGATAGACTTTAAGCTAAGAATGGTATTGACCTTTTAAAAATATTTTTTATTTTATTTTTTAAAAAGATACTTAGATTACATAAATGTTATGTAAAAAATATAGGGGATTCCCATATGCCCTGCTCCCCACACCTCCCACATTTTCCCCACATTAACAACATCATTCATTAGTGTGGTACATTCATTGCATTTGGTATTTACATTTTTAAAAGGGTTGTTTTGAAAAATGTAACAGAGGAAATATGCAGCAGAGAGCATATGAGCCATAAAATCTAAAGGTTTTACTATGGTCCTTAATAGAAAAAGTTCGTTGAGCCCTGGAATATGTTTTTGAAATTATTTTCACCTGTTTCTTATTCTTATCTTAATTTTTAATTTTGGAAAGAATTCAGACTTACAGGATAATTGCAAAACAGATACAAAACCCATACAGAGGACTCCAACATACTTCCAACCCAAATACCAAGATTTACTAACTTTCAACATTTTGCCACATTTATTATTGTGCTCCTTCTCTCTCAATCAATTTTCTAAACATCTGAGAGTAGGTTGCATATGTTCTCTTCCTCGAACACTTAATACCTCCATGTAAATTTCCTCAGAACAATCACCTCCTTTTTACTTTGTGTGGCTCCTAGAACATTTTATGTTTCATATACGGCTTGTATTTCTACTGGGAGTGTGACTCTAGGCATCTCCAGGACAAATGCTTCCCCTCAGCCCTTGCTCATATTTGCCCTTATTGCTGTCCTTTGAGCGTAGGTCAAGGTGGGGAGGGACAGGGTACCCGCTGATTACTCTTGTTGGTCTCTGGCATTGGGTTACCTGTATTTGAATCCCAGGGGCTCTGCTCCTTGTCTGTGGACAAACTGCTTAACCTATTGGCCCTCAACATCCTCATCTGGAAAATGTGGCTATAAGAGTAATGTGATGTGATTGGAACTCTGTGAGCATTTAATGAGACAACATGTGGCAAGTGCTTACACAGAAAGCATGAGGAGGATGGTAGCTTAAAAGCCCCAGGACAGGATGAAGTCTGTGTATTTTGGGATAACCAGCACACCTTGCTCTGGGGTTTTGTCTCTCCTGAACACCTCCAGCAGACCTTCCTAGCTGCTTCTATGGACACTTGGGAACAGCAGTCCATCAGTCCAAGAGATCAGGAAGAGCAGTAGGGCATGACGGTCACTAGGCCAACTATGAAAGAAAAGGGCATGGATGCCAGGGACAGAGGAAGTTCAGGGTGACCCTGCCCAGCCTGTCAGTAGAGCTGAGGGGGCGTTGGTGCTGGGCATTCTGGAATGCATGTGGTAGGTCCCTCCCTTCTCCCTGCTACTGTTTCCAGCTAAAAGGATGGAATGGACCACTCCTGATGGCACCGGCTTCATTCATTCACTCTCTAGTTTGGCAAACATTTATTGAGCACCTGCTATGTGGTGGTGCCTGTGCTAGGCATAAAGGATTTACGCAGTGAGTGAGATGGTCAAGGCCTCTGCACTCACGAAGGCAGAAAGCCAAGAGGATAAAAGCTGTGAAAAAATAAACGTGGAGCTGAGTGAGTGAGTGACTGGGGGCAACTTCAGAGGGAATGTCTCTCTGAGGAGGTGACTTTTGAGTAAAAACTGGAATGATGAGAAAAATCCTGCTAAGGGAAGGGCATTTCAGGAAAATGGAACAGCCTATGCAAAAGCTGAAAGGAGGGAATGTGTGTGGCATGTTTGAGGAGCTTTAAGATGGCTAGGGTGACTAGGTCATTGTGAACAAGAAAGCAAGTCATTTGAGACAAGCTCAGTGAAGTGACAGGAGCTAGCCAGGTGGAACCTTTGTATTAGTTATCTATTGCTGCATAACCACTTACCCCAAAACTTAAGGATTTAAAAAATATTATATCATACTTTCTGTGGTCAGGAATCTAGGCACACTTTAGCTATTTGTTTTGCTTCAAGGTCTCTCACAGCTGCAATCAAGGTGTCAGTCATGGTTGCAGTTATTTCAAGGCTCACCTGGGGAATGTTTTGCTTCTACATTTACTAGTGGCAGAATTCAGTGTCTCAGGGCTGTTTGATTAAGGACCTCAGTTCCTTGCTCATTGTTAGTCAGAAACACCCACTGGTCCTTGCTGAGTGGTCCTCTAACAAATAATCTATTGTTTCATCAAAGCATGAAGCCAAGAAGGCAAGATGGAAGCCACACTCTCTTGTAACTTAATCATGGAAGTGACAGCCCATCACTTTTGCCACATTGAATTCATTAGAACTAAGTCATTAAGTCCAGCCCACACTCTAGGGGAAGGGATTACTCAAGGCTGTAATTAACAGGAGGTGCGGATCACTGGGGCACATCTTTGGAAGCTTATGACCAGAGCCTTCTTAGCCAGAATGAGATTTTTGGATCTTTTCTGAGTGAAGTGATCTTTGGTGGCTGCTTACATACAATATTTTGCTAATCTGCCTCCAGCAGGTGAGATAGCCCAAAAAATCTCAGATTGGAGAAGGAAGAATATGGAGACCGGGAGGTTAAAATTTGGATCAACAGAGGGAATTTATCATTGTTAATCATGAGAGTTGGGATGCCCACATTTCTCAGCTACAGACACCTTCCTCCCTCTTCAAAGCCATCAATGAAACATCATGAAATCTCTTTCTGACTCTGTGGTCTCTACTTCTGTTGTTACATCCTCTTCTTTCCCTCTGCTTCCATATTGCATCTTTTCTGACTCTCCTTTTTTCCCTTTTAAGGACTCCTGTGTTCACATTGGGACCATTCTGATAATCCAGGATATTCTCCCCATGTCCAGATCCTTAATTTAATCACATCTTCAAATCCCCTTTGCCACACAAATTACCATATTCATTTTCCAGGGATTAGGATGTGGGCATCTTTGAAGGACCATTACTCTGCCTACCATACCTGGGCCAACAACCTTTCGGACCTTACCTGCTGTCTTTCCAGATTTTCTCCCCACCTACATGGTGTCCTGCTCCAGGTTGCTCTCTTCTCTGAGGCTTGGCGTGCAGTTTCACTTGCCTGGGTGGCCTTCCTTTGTCTGGATGACATTATTCACCCGTCAGGCCTCCACCCCAACATGTCATCAAGGCCCCAAATCAGATTAAGTCTCCTCATGGTGAGTCCCAACTGCACCTGTAAGTCACCTGTCATCACAGAGCCGTTATGTTATTCTTTCTTTATTGCTTATCTTCTCTGGGTCACTCTAAACTCCCTGTGGGTAGGGGCTATAATTCTTATTTGCTGCTACACCCACATAAATGGTACAGCACCTGGCACATGGCAGGTCCCAGGCAACAATATATCAGTTTGAATTGAGTTATCATCCCCTCCCCTACCACCTAGACACATACGTCCTTGTTTCTAGTTATGGGGCTTCTATCCTAACAGTCACCAAGACTTGAAACTTCAATCACAATTGCCTACACCCTTCATGGAATTTAGGTGAAAATTTTGATTAGCATAACACACAGCAGTCTTAAGAAGTTAAAATTTCTTCTTAAGAAATAAGAAACTTGCGGTCACCCCTCGGGCTGAAGTGTGGTTTGCTGGCCTGGTGGGGGAGCAGCCGCGGCAGGCCAAGCCGCTGCCCCCATAATAGGGTGGCTGGTCGGACTCACCGCCACCCCTGAAGGGAGCTTGGCACGGGCGCAGAGTGCCCTCGGGTCTCCCCTTCTCGGCAGCCATGCTTCCGCGGCCGCCCCTCCTCCCGGATGGCGCCACACGATGCCTGTGGGGCGGCACCCTTCTTCTTCTTTCTCCCTGTGCAGGCGCAGGGCGGAAAATTCCAGTCTGCCCTTTTCCCTTCCCCCGACAGCAGCAACAGCCAGGCGTGGGCGGAAAAATCCAGTCTGCCCTTTTCCCTCCCCCGACAGCAGCAACAGCCAGGCATGGGCGGGAAACTCAAGTCTGCCCTCCACCCCAGCAACAGCAGCCACCAATCCCTAAACCCTGCCCCTTCCCCCAGCAACAGCGGCAGCCATCCAGTACCGCCCACTGACCTTTTGCCGGCAACCAATCAGAACAGGGCATGGCTTCAACCAATCAGCCTTCCCCAGCCCCTATAAAACTGTTGCCTCTCCCTCAATAAAGTGGACTTGCGTGTTTACCTTGTCTCCACAGTAGTTCTTCTGCCGTGCGCCCTCCAGTCCTGAGAGCCCCCGACAAGGGCCTGGCCTCCCTTGTCCCCAGTTCGTCGCCTGCTTCTCCGGGCGACCCCATCAGCCGAACCGCGCAACCCCTTGTGAGACCGATCCCTCGTCTGCTGCCGGACCGACCCCTCGTCCCAAGCGGGACCGACCCCTCGTCCGCAGCCAGACCCCACCTCTACCGACCGAGCAAACCGTCGCAGAAACTTAAGAAGTTTCCACTTAATGAAAATAGAAATGGACATAGAGTAAAGGTTTATAGCTCAGGCACTGGCTAAGATAATGAATAGTGTCTGCAGCTTAAGCATATAAATTAAGAGTGCCAAATATATTTTCAAGTGGCTAATATAGCCAGCTGTAGTATGCTGATACTTTGGGGAAAATGTTTACATATACACATATCCATACAGGCACACACAGATACAGAGAGGCAGCACAGGAGTAGATAAACTGCTTAATCAGTTACTACAGGAAAAGGGAGGTTTTAGCTACCACCACATTTTCGTGGATAATAAATTGCAAATATGAGAACCTCGAGGAAGTATGTAAGTAAATAACATACAAACCTTCCTGCTCTTAAGCAAAAAAAACAATTCTTGCCAAGGTATTCTGGATAACTGTCTCCCTATTTCTTTATGTAGTTATTAATCAGGTTAATTTGATTGTTTGCTTTGTTATCAGAAAGAGACGATTAATATTTACATAGAATTTCTCTTTGTCTTGAAGGTGCTCTCCTATGTTTCCGTAGTTGATCTAAAAATAGCAGCCAGACCTAGGTAGGATATACCCTTTACTGCGACCATTATGCAGATAAGAAAGGTGATTGGAGGACAAGAGATTTGTTAAATAGTTGGGTAGTCATCATCAGAATTTTCACATTTCCTGGTCTAGTCTTCAATTTCCTTAGCAAATGCTACTTTAAAAATACTTAAATGAGAATCTTGGAAACAAGGATGAATGTTCTAAAAGTGGGAAGTAAAAACATCCTTTCTAGAGTGAAAGTAAAAGAAATTAATTTAGTTTTAGAAAATTTTTGTCAAGGTATAACACACATGCACAAAATGCTCTAATCTTAAGTATATCACTCAATCAATTTTTACATATGAGTAACCTCTGCGCAGTTCAAGGTATGGAACATTCCTTTCCTCTAGAACAGGGTTTCTCAGCCTTGGCACTATTGACATTTGGGGATGGATAATTCTCTAGAAGTTTCCCTTATGCCCTTTTCCAAACAGTGCCTCCATCCTCAGGATCCTATTCTGACCTCTCTTAATGTCTGTTTATCCTACCTGTTTTTGAATGTATTGTGTATGGAAACATATGGTGCTTCGCTGTGTGATCTTGTGTGAGTTTGAGAACCTCTTTGTGCTTCAGTTCCTGCCTGTGAAATGGGTTGGTGACTGCACCACCTCAAAAAGATACCATGAGGACTAAATGAACTGTTAATGTCTGTTAAAGTTATAGCTCAGAGTAAGCACTGAGTAAATACCAATTTTTTATGTGATTTAATGTCAGCACCCTCTGTTTTGGGCCCCTTTTTCCTGTTTTCCCTGATGCCTGGAGTAAAATAAGTGCCCAGTTCTTATGTCATTACTGCCCCTGGGAGGTGATGGGGATTTGAACACAGGCTAGCTTCAGCACCCCAGTCATTCCCTCTTGGCTCCTAAGCGTGACGATCTGGCCTTGCCCGTTCTCCTACATGGAAACTGCCTTCTCTGGATCTCTTTCTGCCTCTGCCTTCTCTGGGACATTTGCCTTGTCCTCAAAGCCCACTTGCCCTACCAGTGTGGTGATAGCACCATGGTTTTCTCTTCCCACTTCTTTGACCATACCGCCTCCATTTCTTCCACTTGCTTCTCTCCTTTTTCCTGTCCAGGCAGTGCCCTCAGCTGCCTCTTTGTTTTCCTTGGCCAGCCCTGGCATGATCAGAAAGCCTGGCTCTTGCTCCTCTGGCCCTAGCAATGCCATCTGATAAGACAGGCTGACTTAGACTCTAGTCCCTGGGTACAGCATGAGACAGTGGTTGTCCTGCCCCACCTCTGATCCTGCATTCTTCTATGCACATACTGGAAGGCATGAAGATTTCTGAGAGCAGAGCACCCATGGACCTTTTCCCACCTGCTCCAATTCCCAAGTGGTCCTGATAACCCAGCCTAACACCTCTGAGAGCAGAGGAGAACAAGGAATATGGATCCCACCCTGTCCCTGCTATAGGGACAGGAATCAAGTACAGAGAGGGCCATTGGGTACTTATAGTGGGGGGCACATGAATCTCAGACCAGCATGACCCTGTAGAAAGAGAACACAAGTCACATATGAAATTGTAAATTTTCCAGTCACCATGCTGGAAAGGTGAAAAGACACTGGTGAAATGAACTTTAATAATGTATTTTATTGAACCTATTATATCTAAGCATTTATCATTTCAAAGGTAACCAGTATACAAATGATTAATGAGATGCTTTACATTCTTTTTCTCATTTCTTCTAAATCCAATATGTATTTTATACTTACAGCTCATCTCAATGTGGATGTTGAGATTTTATCAGAAATACTTGATCTGTATTTAGATTTCATAAAATTGCAGCTGAAAAAGTATATTCACATACCAACGATGTTCCCACACTATTCATAAATGTTTTCCAAAAACAGAATTGTCAGTTTTTTAATTAAAATGGAATACAATGAAAACTTCAGCTCTTAGTCACACTCGCATTGTTGGAAGTGCTCAATAGCCAGAGGTGGCTCTTGGTGACCATATTGAACAGGGCAGATATGCAGATATAGAACGTGAATATCATCACAGGAAGTTCCACTGGACAGTGCTGCTTTAAACCAGGGTTTCCCAACCCGGGCACTACTGACATTTGAGGCTGGAAAATTCTTTATTGTAGGGAATTGTCCTGTGCATATAGATTATTTACCAGCATCCCTCTCTTCTTCCATTTCCCTGAGATGTCTGTCTCAGTACCCACTTCCTGCTGTGACAACCAAAAATGTTTTCTTATATTACTGAACATCCTCTGGGGAGGCAGAGGTCATGCCTGGATGAGAACCACTAGTCTAGATTAAAACTGAGTTTGAATCCTCGCTCCTCTATGTCTTAGCTGAATGGCTTTGGGCAAGTCACTGAGCCTTTTCTCATCCATCCAATGGAGCAATTAATAGCAGCTGCCTTATAGAGTTACCATGAAGGTAAAGCATCGTGGTGATGACTGGAAACTGTGCCTGGCATGTGTAAGTGCTCAATATATAGAAGCCGTACCCATCGTCAACCTAAATCCATGAACTCAGCCCACCTCTGGAGCCCCTGAAGCTTCATGGACTGATGGTGCTTGGTCCTGTTGTATCTTACAAGAGGATTTTGAATTGCTTAAATGGGAAAAGCACTGGTTGGGGAGTCCAGGGACCTAGGGCTTGGTCTCAGTTGTCACTGATCTTGTAGGTCTTCGTGCCTTTTGTGGGTCATTTTCTTATCTGTGATGTGGGGAAGTTGAACATGATGATCTCCCAGAGGAACTTCTGGCTTGACCCCTGTTTCTCAGTGATTATTTTTGTAAGGCACTTTGGTAGAGAACTGGGGGTAAGTGTGGGATGCAGGCCAGACTCAACTTTCCCCTTCTTGCTTTCCCTTCTGCTCCCTCCAGCTTTGTAGCCACAGAGTCTTCTCCCTGAAAGTATCCTTTCCCCTCTCCCCTCCTCCCTGTCCCAGCTGACCACCGCTTACTCTTCAGGTCTTGGGTGTACATGGCACTTCCTTCAGAAAGTCTTTCCTGATTTCCTTCCCCCTCCCAGTATCAGTCTGGTTCCTCTCACCATCCTGTATGATTTTGCCTTCCACCATTCCAGTTTGTTCATTTTGCCCCTCTCAGTCTCTACACTGTGAGGTCCCTGAAGGTCTTGCTGTGTTGGTTGGGGGCAGCAGGGCCAGGCTGCATGGCTGGAGTGCTGTAGGGGCTAGTGAATGGGAATGGGGCAAGCCAAGAGGAGAGTCAGTTGGCAGGAAATCGTGCAGAGCATGGAAAGACCTGGGCTTGCTGAAAAACTTGCCCTGGACACAGGTTTACAGTGTTTACCTTTGGGCACAAGAGGCAGGAAAGATGCTGAGACCCCATGGGGTGTCAGGCATTCTGAGGTCCGAATCCATGGCCTGCCACCCTCCCACAATGCGCTGGAATGTGCCTTCCCCTCTAGGAGATGGGTGATGATGAGCCAGCCTTGTGTGGTTGTTAGAGGTTTGGGGGTAGGGAGGGGGAATGGTGAGGGCCTCTTGGGTGTCTGGTTGAGGAGTGAAGGCGGGCACCTTAAGGTGCATGGCACTTCAGGAGGATTGCCCTGGCAATTCATGCTGGGCAGACTGACAGGGGAGAGACAGCTTTTTAGTGTTGTGAAAACCCAGATCTGGGACTTTAAAGGATTTGATGGAGGCTATGAGGTTAGTGAGGAGGAGGCAGAATTCCAAGAATCCCTCCCTGCACTCCTTCATGTAAGTCTCTGCTGCTGATGGGAGCCACTGAAGGTCTTTAGCTGGAGACTGAGGAACTGAAACCCCCATGGAGGCCCTGGTGCCTAGAGACGTACAGGGAAGGTGTAGAGTGGCTCTGTTGGTGGGAGGGTGGGGTGGGCTGCTCCAGATGGGAAGAACAAACCCAGGCTTTAGCTCTCCTGGCAGCCAGGGAGTTCTTGTGTGGAAATGCAGCCTCCTCTCCTCTCCCACACATTCCAAAACCTTCCAGAGCCAGCCACAGGGTGTACCAGGCAGCTCTGCCTCCCCCAGAGGTGGGTCCATCCAGTTCTAGTCTGACGGCACCAACCCCTGAGCAGGAGGGTATCAGACAGGAGCTGGGGCCTTCAAAGAAAGAGATGGGGCTGCCATCCATGAAGCTCAGATAGGTCCATGGCGACCCTTTGGCTCCGAAATGGATTCAGAATGCAGGATTCCTTTGGCTGGGGTGACCCTCAGGCCCTTCCTCGTGGGGTATCAGTCTGCAGGTGCTAGTCACCAGTTGACCCGTGCGGGGAATGAATAATGCCGTCTGACCTTTGCCAGAGGTGGCATCCACTGCTTCCCCCTAGGGCGTGCTGTGCCCCTCTCTCTTGAGGCTCCACTGGGTGTGTCCTCACTGCCCTCTCCAAAGCCAGGGCTGGGCAGGGTTGGGTTCAGTCTCAGGGACGTACCCAGGGGCTGAGGAGTGGGAACTTTGGGCCAGCTGGGAATAGCCTCACTGGGCAGGACGGGAGGATGGGCTGGCAGGGACCTGCACACCTGGGGCACCGGCACAGACACCTGCTGGCTCTAGCTGTGAGCCTCCTCCTCACCTGCGGGCCAGGTAAGCAGGGCTGGGCTGGGGCTGGTAGAGGAGGCTGACTGATTCCCTGCAGGAGGGTGGCAGGTGAGACAGACCCCCAGAGGAGGCAGCAAGAAGGGCTTCTTTTGCTTTTTTAGCAGACAGTTAATTCACAGCCTGATGAGGGAGCATTTCCCAGAATGATTTGTCTGAATTCACAAACCATTACTTTGTGAATTAAGTATCTGCCAGGATCACTGTAGAGCTGCCCATGGATTCCTTCATTCCCTGGCTGTCTCATACACTCACTCATGAGAGGGTTTTTACTGACACCGGTATTCCCAGCACCGGTGCCCAGCTCCTGGTGAGACGTGTTAAGTCATAGCCCCAGGCTTCCAGGAACCATGTAGGACAGGCACACAGGTGACCAGTCACTCAGGGTACAAGGCAGAAGTAGGAACTTGGCTATTGTAGAGGTGCTGTGGAGGGGGCAGGTGATATCAAGGGCAGGGTGATAATTGGGCTTGGCCAGGATTTCTGCAAGTGGGTGAAGGGAAAAGGTACTCCTGGCAGGTGAAACTGGGCAGGCAAAGGCCAGGATGCAGGGAACCTACTGGTGTGTTTGGGCAGTTGTGTGTGATCTGAGTGTATGTGTGAGGGGGGCATGCTGAGGGGAAGGGTAGGAGCAGAGCTGCAGTGTGTGAGGGTTGGGGGAGGTGTCTTCCTGAGTGCAAAGGGAGAGTTTCCAGGTTTATTGATCAGCTGGGGCCTCAGCTTGGACCTTACTGCACAAAGAAAGCCCATTGGCCTCAGGGAAGTACTAGGGCCTGATTTGGTGAGGGGTATAAGGATGCAGGATCTCTCCCTATGGAGAGAAGATCCAAGATCCTCCAAGCCTGGTCCCAGGGCTGCCCCAACCCACAGCCTGTTTCATTACAGCCACTTCTTGGGCAGGAAGAGACAGGCTTCTGGAAGGGAACAACCAGAATGTGCCAGGCTCTTAAATAACTGTTCATGTATTCCTCAGAGGAGGAGGGATGATCCTCAATGCTTAGCTAAGGAAACAGAGGTCCCTAGGGCTCTGGAGAGGACTGAGGTGGCCTCATCCTGCTTGCACATTCTGATGGGGTGATGTAGGCAGCTGGTGAGGCACCAAGGTGAGTAAGCACTGTCTCACCCCTCCCTCATCCAGGGTGTGCTGCATGCAGCCCAGGGAGCAAGAGGGGAAGGTGCTCCAGGACCCCCCCCGCCATGTCCCCACCTCCACCCCGAACCACAGAGGCCTGGTTCTAGACCCAGGAAGAGCTTTGCAAGAAGTGCATTGTGGAAGCACCCACATAATGGCTTGAAAGCTGGGTGGGTTTGCACAGGATGAACCCACCCCTTCTGGCAGGGTGTGTCCCCTGAGCTGTCCCCAAAGCCCATTGCCACCACAGAGTCTGCTTAATTGCTTCCTCTGAGGGACTGTTTGCATGGGGCAGACCCATGCCCCAGGAAGGGCTGGCCACCTAGGCTATGGGCTGATATCCCGGTCTCTGTCTGGTCATTCCTACAGTGACTCAGGCCACATGAGGCCCTCCCTAAGGGATTCTGATGGAATCAGTCCAGATACCCTCACAGGCCTTTGATAAAACATGCCGATAAAGACTTTCTTAATCCTTGGATGGAGATGGACAGACGTCTGAGTCCACCACTGACAAAGCTGCATGTCATTGAATAAGATACCCAGCCTTTCTAAATTTCCATTTTCCCAAAGAAAGCTTTCCAAGTTAAAAAAAAAAATCCCAGAACTGGGGAACTTCAGCCCCCACTTGCTTCTCCTTCTACCCTGGACCCTGTCCTTCCTCCTTCACACCCCAAACCTGAATCTTTTGTTCTTGTTACTGTGGCTTAGATACTCTGAGATCCCAAATAATCCTCCATAAGCATCATTTTGTATTGTGTTGTGCACCTACTATTTACCAGGGCTTTTATCTGTGGTATCTTGATTGAGCCTGAATGAGTGGGAATGGAGATAGCATTAGCTCCCATTTTACAGAAGAAAAAATTGAGTTAAGCCTTTTATTTAAAGTCACACAGCCAGGATTTGAATCCCAGCTTGTGGATGATTCCTAAGCCCCTGTCATTATCCTTTCCTTGGGAAAAGGCCGAGCGTTGACAAGGCTTTCTCCTCTCCTGGCAGTTTCTGGACACAGCGGTACTCTCCAAGGAGATAATCAGTTTTCCCTCTCCACCCCTCCAAGCAGGGCTGCCCGAGGGGTTCCAAGATGCAGAGCACAGGAGGCTCATGTGCTCTGAGTGCCCTTCTTGAGTCCCCAGACAGTGGCCATTGCCCCAGCCCTGGGCCCTGGTCAGAGGGGTCTGTGGTGCAGGGAGGGGAATCAGCAAGAGAAAAGGCATTGGTTAGGTGTGTGTGGATGGGTATTTAGAAATAGGGGTGTGTGTGGATGGGTATTTAGAAATAGGGTGGAGGACTTGAGTCTAATCTGCCACAGCCTGAATTTCAGTTTGTCATTTTCCATTTATGACCCATATTTCCCTCCACCCCATGCCAGTCCTCAAGGAAAAAAGGCACCTTTCTTCCTAGTCTCTACGTGGCTCCCTGAAAAAGAGGGGGTGTCTGGCAGGGCAGTCCTGGGAGTTCTTTACACCCAGTTTGTACCATCTGGTTCTCCTAGGCATCTATGGGCAGTTTGCATAAGTGAATAAGCCTCCTCCCACTTTGGAAGGGACCAGAAGGCTGGACATGGTGACTCACTCTAGGATGGACCCTCTGGTGACTATAGACATTGTAGTGAGGACAAACCCATTTTATGGATGATGAAATGGGAAGACCAAAGAGAAAGGTCTCGTAGAAACAAGGGTAGAGCTGGACTTTGAACCCAATTTATGTGACTCCAAACAGCACCCTGCATCTCCTTGCCACTATCCAGGTCTGACCTCAAGGAAATAGCAACTTGCTTCTGTGTCTTCCCACTCATTGAAACCTCTCACTCCCACCACAGACTCAGTCAGGTCTCTAAATTTGGCTCTGACTTGTGTCCAGGGGCCCAAGCTCCTCATAGACACAGAAGTGTGGAGGTAAATCCAAGGTCAGAAAGACACATCCTCATAGTGTGGGCAACAGTTCTGGGCCTGGGAGAGGTTTCCTAGGATGTGGTACTTTCTGGGCTAAAACTCTACCCTGGTCCCTCTCCTGTACTCATCTCTTCCCAGCACTTCCTATAGGCAGCCTGTCCCAGTCATTGCACATTGTAGGTATGCAGGAAATATTTACTGCATGCATTAATAAGGTAATCCAATACTTCTGGGGCAGGAAGTAAGGAAGGCCTCTGTCCCCCCAACCCACATTAGATGGAGTTTTCATTTTCTTCCTTCATGCCTGGCACCTAGGGTTGTCCTAAGTCTCCATAGAAGATGGAAAATCCCCCTTCTCTCCTGTCCTAGCAAATGAGGAATCTTCTTTCCCTTATATTAAGGGAAGACCCCTGTCCACTTTCACTTTATCGGAAAGTCTTTACTAAATATTTACTGTACTTGGCAATTCTTCCATTCATTTTCTTGATGAATTTTTATTGAGCACCAACTGTATGCCTGACACTGTTCTGGGCAATGGAGATACAGCTATGAACAAAACAAGATCCTTGCCATCATCAAGCTGATATTTTAGCCTAGGAGACAGGTCACAAACCATAAAAATAATAAGTAAATTGCATAGTCTGTTATAAAGTGATAAGAAGAAAAGACACAGAGCAGGTTAGAGTGGATCGGGGGTGCTGGGGTGTGTGTTGGGCAACGGGTTTCTCTTATCAATAGGGTAAGATCAAGGAAGGTCTCATTGAGGAGGTGATATTTAAGTGAAGATTGAAGGGGATGGAAGTTGTTTATATAGAGCCATGACTAACTTAATTCAGTTAGCTATTGCAACACCCGGATAGGCATATACTATTATATCTCTGCTTTAAAATGAAGTTAAGTAACTTTGGGGAGAACCATGATGAAATCAAGGACGACTCTAGGATTTGAGTTCTTGCCCAGTATGTGTGTGTCTGTATGTGTGAGTTTGTGTGTGAGCATGTATAGTTGAGTTCATGTGTGTGTGCATGCACATATATAAGCGTATGTGTATTTGTGTGTGATCATGTATGGGTGAGTTCATGTGTGCGCACACACATATGTATGCGAGCATGTGTGGGCGTGTTCATGTGCGCATGTGCACATATGTAAGTGTGTGTGTTTGTGTGAGTTTGTGTGTGAGCATGTATGGGTGTGTTCGTGTGTGTGTGTGTGGTATTCCTTTTACTGGTGGGGAGGTTGTCCTCTCTGATTCCTGGAAAAATGTCCTCACTTTCCTGAGGTTTGGAGGAGAGGCTTTAGTTCTTTCCTTCCAGGGCAGGTAGGGCTGAGGGGAGCAGACAGTGCCGAAACTTTCAAAAGGAGCCCCCAGCAGCCCCTGTGGGTGCAGCATGGGCCTGAGAGGCTGGGTGGGGGCAGTGAATATTGCCCATTGCCCAAGGTGCCTTGGCCTCTCCTCAGGGGCCCTCTTGGCATTTTCACTCATGTTCCCCTTCAGTTCTGATCCCTACCTGGGATAGGAAGTCCAGGGCACTTCCCTGGCTGGTCTGTCCACGTCCTGTGTGGAGCTAGGTCTCACCACTGTCAAGGGGGCAGACCCTGCAGCACAAGTGGGCAGCCTGCGTCACTGCTCCCTACCCACTCTGGGACTCTCGTTCCACACTGCCCAGTCTCAGCTGCCTCCACCTGACCCCCTGCCCCTCGTGGAGGTGTGTCCTCTTTGTTCAGCTTTGCTATTCCCCAATACACAGGGGATGAGGGGATCTCTGCTCCTCTCTTGATTCTGATTCAGTTCCTCCCAGTGGCTCTGACCCATGCCCCCTCAGCGGTTCGACCTCTCATTCAGTGTGGGCACACTTAAACTAATAACATCTTCAAGGCAAATGGTTCACATCCACAGGACCAGGGCTAGGACCTGAACAGGCCTTTTGTGGCTCTCCCTTCCTTCTTTCCATCTCTCCCTCTTTAATCACTATTAAATCATGGGTTTAAAATATTTTCGTTTTTATAATCAATTAGTGGCATTCTTTTAATTGTCTTTTTTAAAAAAAGATATATAGATCACAAAAAATGTTACATTAAAAAAACATGAGGTTCCCACATACGCCACCCCCTCACCCCTCCCACATCAACAACCTCTTTCATCATTGTGGCACATTCATTGCATTTGATGAATACATTTTGGATCACTGCTTCACCACATGGATTATAGTTTACATTGTAGTTTAGGCTCTCACCCAGTACATTCAGTGGCTTATGACAGGATATATAATGTTCAGCACCTGTCCCTCCAATATCATTTAGGACAACTCTAAGTCCTGAGAATGCCCCCACATGACATCTCTTCTTCCTTCTCCCCGCCCTCAGCAACTACCATGGCCACTTTCTCCACATCAATGCTACAGTTTCTTCCACTACTAGTCAGAATAGTTCTATAGTAGAATAAAAGTAAGTTCACTCTAATCCATATTTTGTTCCTCCATCCTGTGGACCTTGAGATGGTGATGTCCACTCCACCTCTATATTGAGAGGGGGCTTAGACCACACCAGGAACCTAGAGTGCCTACAACTCCAAGCAGGAGAATCACGTTATTCTTTTTGATGTTCAAAGTATCCCACATTGGTCTTTGAGAGACCCTTCAAACTGGATTCAACCACAAACAGATTCTAAACACTGTGCTTGGTCTGGGGGCAAAGGGGATTGCCAAGATTAATAAGAAATGTCCTCTGATCTTTGGGATTTTACCGACTCTTCTATGTCCTTAACACTATCTCATTACTTTTTGTGCACTTGTTTCCTGGCAGTATTATCTTCTGAAAACATTCTTCTGGTCACAACCCCACCCTGTGCTTTGAATCCTCCTGTGAATTCCCACTGCACTTCAAAAAATATCTTAATTTCTTATGTCAAATGTACTGACCTCCCTCCCTACCCTCCCCCTGATAATCCCCTGAGGTCTGGTCCTTGCCTTCCTGGCTGATCTTACCTCATGCTTCAGTCCTGCTTGTGCAATGCACTCCAGACTTTCTGGCCTCTTTGAAGTTTCTTGGATGAGTCAGGTTTGTTCCAGCCTCTGGGTCTTTGCACAGTTGTTCTTTCCACCAAGAACTTACCTCCCCTGTGATAAGAACCTTCTCAACTGACAGGTACCTCCTTAACTATCACCACCTCCTCGTGAAAGTCCATCCTAATCACCTTACCAAAAATTTTCCTTCTATCCCATTGTTAGAGTATTTCAAAACCATTTTTATTCCCTACAGGACATTTTTATTTATCTCTCAGATTATTTTGTTGTCTGATTTTCCCCATTAGAATGTAGGCATCTTTTTTTTTTTAAGCTTTATTTTATTTATTTCTCTCCCCTTCCCCGCCTTTGTCTGCTCTCTGTGTCCATTTGCTGTGTGTTCTTCTGTGTCCACTTGCATTCTTGTCATGCGGCACTGGGAAACCGTGTTCATTTTTCATTGTTGTTGCATCATCTTGCTGCATCATCTCTCCATGTGTGCAGCACCACTCCTGGGTGGGCTGTGCTTTTCTCATGTGGGGCAGCTCTCTTTGCAGGGTGCACTCCTTGTGCATGGGGCACCGCTGAGCAGGGGACACCCCTGCATGGCATGTCACTCCTTGCTTGTGGCAGCACTGTGCGTGGGCCAGCTAACATGTGGGTCAGGAGGCCCTGGGTATCGAAACCTGGACCCTCCATATGGTAGGCAGATGCTCTATCAGTTGAGCCACAACCACTTCCCAACAGAGGCAAGGACTGGGTCTGTCTTATTCATCATTCTGTCTCCAATATTTCTAACCAAGGGTGGCACATGATAGATGTTCAAGAAATGCTTGATGGTTAAATAAATGGGTGACTGAGAGTACAAAACGAATGAATGAAATGGTGAGTGAATGAGTCTTTATGTAAGAGATTCCTATGGAAAGAATAGAAAGTTCAAAGAAAATGATTTTCCTTTGTGCTGTTTCCTGTTGAGATGACTAAGCCTGGGTCTTTCCTCCATAGAGGTGACTTTGAATGCAGTAACCATTATCAAAGCTCCAGACCAATCAACACCTGGAGCCACCAGACTATCAACACATTACCCTTCATCTCCAGCAACACTCATCAGCTCTGTGGGTAGGTAATAATAAAAGCCAGTAGCAACCAGTGTTTAGTAAACCCTTACCTCCTTAAATGGTACCAACTGATATATGTACATCACTTCATTGGCCCTCAACAATGATCCCATGTTATTATTCCCATTGAACTCATGAGGATACAAGGCTTAGAGGGGTTAAGTAACTTGTCTTGGGTCACACAGGGAGTAGATGGCAGAACTTGGATTTGAATTCAGCTGAGCTCTCTTCCTCCAGGCTCCTTTCATTGTGCATTTTGTTTCATTCTGTGGGAACTCTGTACTTGGCTTGATTTCAGGGAGGGGAAATAAAGGGTCTACAGGAGATGAATTGGATATGAGGTCTGTGTATAGATTCTATCTTTTCGGACTTACTCATGAATATTGACCTCTTTAAGAGTAGGCAGGAGAAAGCCTATTTTTCCCCTTCTCCCTCTGACCCTCCTGGCTGCCCATTTACTTTCTCTCTCCACATCTGCATAGTGTCCTCAATGCAGTTGGTGTCAATGGACCCATCCTGGGTCTAGCTGTCAACTTTGTCATATAAACGGCAGGTTCCCCATTGCTGGGACACAATTCCCCAGATGTTCACAGACAGGGAATCTTAGCTGTTCCCTTGGTGGAACAAGTCCAGAAGGAAAAGAGAGCTTGGGACATAATTTCTTTATGCTGCCCTCCATTCCTTGCCCATGAGTGAGGGATCCCATAAGTCTAGTTCATTCCATATGTTTGGTTGACAAAACTTCATAAGCAGCACAGCAGAGCAGTTATCAGCACTGATGTTGGTGTCAGACAGCCTGGGTTCAAATCCCACCTCTGCTATTTCCTGGTTGACTTGGTCAAGTTTTATAACCTCCTTGAGCTTCTGATATCTAATTTATAATATGGGAATAAATGTCTCTCTGTGATTTAGAATGATAAATTCTAATTAAATTAATGATGTCTCTAAAAGAGAGGACATTTAGCAATGTCTGGAGGCATATTTTTTTTCACTACTGTAGGGGGAGGATACTATTAGCATCTAGTGGGTAGAGATCAGGGATGCTAGTCAACATCCTACAAAGCAACAGCCTTCATAGCAAAGGATTACCTGGCCTCAAATACCTATAGTACTAAAGAAAAAACCCTTACTAGAGTCAACCATTAACATAGCCAGGAACTCAAAGCTATTCATTATCTTATTCCAAGTTCAGAGGTTCTCAGGCAGTGGGGAAATTCCAGTTAGCTTACAAACTCAGCAGATTCTGGTTTTATGACCTCATTATTAAAAGAGGCAATTTCAGCAGCTGTCACAACTAAAACTTTGGAAATGGCAGGGTTAGTTCATGCAGGATGCACATCAACATCCTTGTCTGATCTCCATATATGGATGACTGTTCACAGGGTCCTTCCCCTTGTGGCCCCAATTCAGTCTACACCAACATGTGGGGCAATACATGTAGCTTCTGTTTTCATCCATCTTTGTCTCCTTCAGCTTTTAATGGTGAATTTACAGTCTCTAAATCATTCCCATGGTCCTGCCTAACTTCAAAGATCCCTGAGACCCCAACAAGGACAGAGCTCAGTTCAGATGTCCTGCCTTTCATAGCACTGATTGGCCATCCTACAAATGCTGAGAGGGGGAAAAGTGTCATTGTCCTTCTGGGTTTTCTATCTCCAACCACATTGGGACTAGGGAGCAGCAAGGATGGTGCTGGTCTCAGACATGGCCACCATCAGCCTCAGAGAACAAGCCAGCTCATTGAAACTTTTGACCTCTGATTTGTTAGAGAGTCCAGGTACCATAAGCTCCACCAGAGACTCAAGAATAAGAACTGGCTTATTGTTCCCTGTCAGTTCTACCTTGGTGGGCCCCACAACTCCTGTGTTCATTACTATAGCAGACATCAGTGCAGCTGCTTCTTTATCTTGGGCCCCAACAGAGATCTCAGATCCTAAGGGAGGGACTACCCAGAGTGTTCCTTCACCCCCAACCCAGGCTTCACCTCCATGGGCACAGGGACCACCAGTTCCTCTCTGGTCCTCTTATCCAACCATATGGGGCAGGTGGGAATCATAGATAACTCCCCAGGAGCTGACATTAATGGAATCAGCTCTGTAAGCTCTGATCTTCCTAAGACCCCTGCTCCTACCACTTCAATAGGAACATGGCCCTGCCCAGGAATAACTGAATATTCCACTCAACTGTGGGAAAATATTTCTCCAGAGAGAAGTAATGTAATTGAGAGGATATCACCCTTACCCTCAGCACCCAAATAATGTGACAACCTCTTCTATTCTTTCCCCTGATCCTACAGTGGGTCCTGAGCTCACCACTCCCAGGAGCAGCTACAATGAAGCATCTTCTGTTAGGGAAATTCTCACAGAGACTCTGAACCCAAATGTCATGACTAGCTCAGTCATACTGCAACCCACTTCTCATGCCAGGACCAAGATCAGAGAAGGCAGCAGCAGTGAGAGCACCCTGGGGATCTCACACTTTCCCACAGACCACATATCTCTGGTTAAGGCAACCAGAGATGTCCCACTCTCTACTTCTCCAGCTGAGCCGGTGGCTTCCACTGGCTTGAAAACTCCAGGAGTTTCATCTCCTCTCCCCAAGACAGCAACTAGAGGGACCATAGATATTAAGAAGGTAACCAACCCAGCTCTTTCCATGCAGGAGCCTGGAGTTCACTCTTCCTTTTCTGAGGCTGGCTTTGTAAAAGGTTCCTGGATGAGCACCAGCATCTCTGAATCCACCTCTTCTTCAGCTCTTAGTGATCAAGTCATGGCGAGTCATATACTCCAAAGTCACAGAGTCACAACCAGTTGGACATCAGAGATGCCTGAGACCCCAGCAGGGACAGAGCCCAGCTCAGTTGTCATTTCTTCCACGACTCCGAGGGACCACCCTACAAGTGCCGAGACAGGGAAAAGTGTAACTGTGCCTCTGGGTTTTCCATCTCCAACTTCATCAGAAAATGGGAAAGTGGGGATAATACTGATTCCAGACATATCCATTACCAGCCCTAGAACACACTTCAGCTTACCAGAATCTTTAGCCACTAAACAATCAGAAACTTCTGATACTATCACCATCAACAGAGCTTCAGAAGTGAAAACAAGCTTTTCCTCTTCTGTCACTTTCCCCTCAGGCTACACTAACACCCCTCTGTCAGTAACTGAAACAGATACACCCATCAAGACCATAAGTTTATCTTATATTTCTTCATCCCCTTTATTAGGGAAGCTCAGAACCACAAAGAATCTCTTTGTGACACACTCACCAGACTCCACCAGCAAACGCAGAAGTTTGAACCTCTCTAGGACACTTATTCCAAACACCATAAAGACAACGCCACGGACAAGTCCAGGCAAAGCTAAAGAGACCACTGAATTCCAGCACATGAGCAGGGAAGAGACAAGTCCTAAACTTGAGAAAGGTTCACATCCACCTGTTACCCACCCTCCTGCTACAGACACAGTTCCTGGATTCAGGTCCCAAGAAACTACTTCCATGGTAGGAACTTTTCCCAGAGTAACATCTACAAACACGTTTACCACAAAGGGCACAAGTAGCCCAGCTACTGATCAGTCTTTGGCACCCACTGTGACCTCAACAACAGGAGATGGTAATTCAGGAAGTACTAGGAAGAAGTCTCAACTGTCTGAAGCAAACACAGTGACATCAGGGATATCCAAAAATTTGACCTTATCCAAGAAAAGTGTCCCAATATCCATGGATGCTGACTCACATGCCCCAGAAAGAACAAATCCATTATTTGGGACAGTTTCTGCTGCTCTCCCTGAGACATCATCTGAAGGAATCCCAGATTTTAAGGAGGGAACCAGCCCAGCACCTACTCCACCAAACAATGAACATCTCTTCTCCTCTCCTAAGGCTGGATCTGCCAGAAACATCAGGATAAGCACCAGCATTCCTTGGTTCTCATCTGCTTCAGATCTTAGTGATAAAGTCTCGGGGACCAGCACATTCTCAAACCAGATTGTCACCTCCATCATAACCTCAGGAACCCTGGACACCCCAGAAAAGACAGAGCCCAATTCAGCCATCTCTTTTTCCATGTCACCAAGCAATGCAGAAATGAATGCTGAAAGAGTCCAAAATTCAACTTCCCCTCTAGAGCCACCATCTCCATCAGGGGGAGGAACAACAGGGACTGTTCTCACAGTTAGCACCTCCTCTGAGACTACAGATGTACCCAGCAGCCACACAACCAGGACCTTGGCTTTTGATTGGTCAGGGAGTACAAGCACACTCAGTTTCAACAGTGTTTCAGGAGTGAAAATCTTGTCTTCTCCATCTACCACCTCCTCCCCAGTGAAGAATACCACCCATCTATCCATCACAGGAGAGACCAATCAAACTCTGAATCCATCTGTGCCTCCACCAGGAACAGATGTTACAGGAGATATCAGCTTGGCTGCCACCTTAGGTCTCACTCTAGGTTTCAGCACTTCTGATAGCAGGGCAACAAGTCCAAATGAGATTTCTTCATCCCATCCAGTGAGGGAACTCAGAACCACAGACAACTCTGTAAGGCACGCAATCACCACAGCTGCCCCTGGAAGTGCTGACCTCTCCAGGGCACCCATTTCTAGCACTCCAACAGGAGCATGGTTGACCAGTGCAAGCACTGTTCATTATTTCACTGGACCCCAGCACACAAAGTGGACAGAGACAAATCTTGGAGTAGAAACAGAGAGATCCCCAGGATCAACCAGTATGCCAGTCTCTTTCACCCCTTTCCCCATTATGGAGGTTCTTGGATTCACCACTACAAAGACCAGTTCCATGGAAAGAATGTCTTCTCAAAAAATATCTACAGACACTCTTGCCACTGAAGCCACAAGTGGTCCAACCACTGATCAATTTACTGTTCCTCCTGAGATCTCAACAAGAAGTAGCTTCACAGAGATCACCTGGGGCACAACTCACCTGCCCATGGGAGCTAGAACCTCATCTGAGACATCAACACATTTGACTCTGACCATGAACAGTGTCTCAATATCTACATTGCCAGCTGAAACCAGGGTGGGAGCTGGCTCAAGAGCTCCAGGAAGGACACACCCATCACTTGGGATGGTTTCTTCTACCATCCATGAGACATCATCTAGAGAAACTTCAATTTCCAGGGAGGGAAACAGCCCAGGTCTGACTCCATCAAACACAGGACATCACTTCTCCTTTTCTGAACCTGGATCTATTGGAGATATCAGGATAAGCACCCATGGCCCTCTGTTCTCATCTGCTCTTAGTGATAAACTGTTAGGTACCAGTACAATCTCAGTCCAGAAAGACACTTCCATCATGAATTCAAGGATGCCTGAGACTCTCACAAAGACAGAGCCCAACTCACCTGCTCCATTTTCTACAACACCAAGCAATATAGAGATGAGCACTGAAAAAGTGAGAAGCACAGTTGCCTCTCTGGGACCTCTATATCCATCAGGAAAAGGTCCATCAAGGAGTATCCTCACCCTCATTGTCTCCCCTAATAACACAGGCACATCCAGCATCCATTTAGCCAGAACTATGGCTTCTGAATGGTCAGGGATTCCAGGCACCCTCAGTCTCACCAGCACTTCAGACACAGTAACCACCAGATCTTCTACATCTTCCATCTCTTCCACAGTGGAGTACAATACCTCTCTATCCATAAATGGAAAGGAGGTAAATGAAACTTTGAGTCCATTTGTGCTTTCAAATGATACCACTACTCCCAGAGGAGATACCGTCTTGGCTGCCACTTCTGCCCCTACTCAAGCCTTCCCCATCATGGATATCAGAACAAGGTATTCTGTGGTCCCTTCTGCCCCCCCAATGAGTGAGGGCAGAGCCACAAACAGTGACCTAGTTACAAACCCAACCAGAAGAGCTCTTCCTAGAAGATTTAATCTCTTTAGGACCTCTACTTTAACTTATGTTCCCACCATATCGTTGACCAATACAAGCACAAAAAATTATTCCACTGTACCACACAACACAAGTTGGTCAGAGATGAGCCCCAGCATTGAGAAAGGGTCATCACCATCTTCAACAACTGTGTCAGCCTCAGCCACCCTTTTTCCTGCTGCTGCATTGGTCTCTAGATTCACTCCCCTAAAGACCACCACCATGGAAGGAACTTCTATCAGGGAAATACCAATATCCATTTTCACAACAAAGGCTGGGAAAGGCCCAGTCATTCAATCTTCAGATTCCACTGATATCACAACTGCACAAGGCCACAGCAGTGAAAGGAGGTTGGACACACCCTTCCTTCCCACAACCCTATCTGAGATATCTACACATTTTACCTTGGGAAAGGAAAGTGTCCCAGTCTCCACATACTCATCTGAGTCCGTGGCTGCTGCTGGCTCAAGTGCTCCAGAGGGGACCAGCCAATTGGTTGGAACAGTTTCTGATGCCCTACGTCATTTAACCTTTGGGGAGATTACAGTTTCTGGGGATGGAACCAACAGAGCTCTAACTTCACAAACCACTGCAACTCATTTTTCACCTCCTGAGACTGGCTCTGTTCGAAGCTCCTGGATGAGCACCAGCATCTTGTCCTCATCTCCTTCTGTTACTGCTGCCAAAGTCACAAAAAACAGCAAATTTTCAAGCCAGATAGTCACCACAAGTATAATGGCAGGCACAGCTGAAGGTAGTAAATTGAGTATGATCAGCTTACCTGGGCATATTCCAACAAGTTCTCATATGAGGGAAAATGCCACTATTCCCCAGGGTCTTCCATCTTCAAACCCATCAATAGAGTGGTCATCAGGGAGAGTCCCTACTGTAAACACCTCCCCTGAGAATACAGACACAGCCAGTATCAGCCTTAGAGCACTTGCCAGTTCAGAGAGTCCTAGCACTATGAATGTCACTATGGCTTCAGTAGTGAAAACTGGCTCATATACACCTTTCACTATCCCCATAGGGGAGACCACCACTCCTATACCAATAGTCAGAATGGAAGCTAATAAAATTTCCTACTCTTCTGGGTTCCCACCTGAGACTGGGTCAGCTCCTGGAGAGATGAATATAGGCAGTACTTTGGCCTCCACCACATACTTCACCACTGTAGACCCCAAGGTTACAAGTTCAGCTCAGGTGTCTTCATCAGTTCTAGTCAGGGAACACAGAACCACAGATAGCTATCTGGGAACAAATTTTATCAGCCCAGTTACTCACTCTAGAAGCCCTAAAATCCTAAGGAGTGCTAATTCCACCAACCCAGCCACAATTGCATGGATCAGCACAAACAGAGTTGAGCACTCCACAAAGTCCCATGACACAGATATCGCAGTAAACACTTCTGGAGTTGGGACACAGTCAAGCTCAGCACCAGTCTCTGTACTAGCCTCTACCTCCCCTACTATTGGAACTCACATTTTGGAACTTCCTTCCAATACCAGAGGTGAATCCTTGGCCCTCTCCACCAGTGAGCAGAACACAATCAATTCTTGGTTGACCCTCACTACATCTATCCCCATGGCAACAAAACTGAGTACCAGTTCAACAGAGGAAATGACCTCAACTGACCCTGATGTCTCAAACTCAAGTTCATCCATGACAAGATTTGCTACTTATTTGCCCATGTCCACATCTCATGATGAAGTTTTAAATCTAGGAGGAGGTACCAGTGCTCTCCAAAACTCAGATTCAACCACCTCTGAAAGACTCAGATTTATGGATCCTACTGGGAACTTAACTCCCCTTCCAGTCACAGCTTCCCAACAACTCACCATGGGCCCAGAACCAAGTCCATCTGTCTCATTGATTTACTCATCTTTAGAAACTACAGCCAGAAGTGTCACAGACCCAGGGACTGGAGGTAGCATTGGTATGCCTGTATCTAGATTTCCAGGCCTCCTTAGCACAGAAGCCAGGGAAATTTCATCTTCACTCCCCACCTCTATTTTTCCATCTGCAGAGCCCAGATCCCCCGTGGTACAGGCCACTTTGGTGTTAGTCCCTCAGGCATCCATAAGATCCACACCATCAGAGGCAATGCCAGTAAACTCTATGTCTAATGATAAGACAAGTTTACCTCCAGGGCAGTCTGCGGAGGAGCAGAGTTTTGCTGCCACCCTCAGTTCTGTGGAAATGAGCAGAGGGGTTACTCAGGTCTTGGACCAAGGAGAATTTACACTAGATCTGGGATCAAATTTAATTTCTGAATGGAGTTCATCTGTGTCTTTGACCCCAACCACTGATGGGGCTCCAGCTTTCTCTGAGGAAACTACCCCCAGAAAGCAACATGGCTCCTGGTCAGAGTCATCAGCACTGCAGGGGAAGGCTGGGCCTGGACTTTCTTCTTCAGCCTCTTCTGTGTCCCTTGAGGTGACCACTCCGTTGGTCATATCCCCCACAACAGGGAAACCCACAGGCTTGACTTCATTCTTCCATAGGGTTAGGGAAGTGACAACTGAGGAAGTATCAACTTCCTCTTTGGCACATGAGCTGCTAGGTACAAGATCTCTTCCATCTGTCTCAGGGACAACACTTTCTGTTGGCACTGAGGAAGTCTCAGGGGAAAGTTCAACCATCTTGGGCTCCAGCCCATTTTCTGATGGGGATTTAAGTTCCTCAATTCACACATCCTCCATTATCAGCAATAGCCCTGATTCTTTTGGTGTGCCCAGGAGAACAGGGCCTAGGGACTCTTCCCTGACTCCCACAACTCCAACCTGGATTTCTTCATCAACATTTCTCAATGTTCTGATACAGAAAACCCATACTTCTCCTGAGAATATTCCTTCCTCAGGAAGCCCAAGGGGAAAGCACACCAGGCCAGGAGTGGAGCCTGGCTTGGCCAAAACCCCATCAGAAGAATTCACCTCCTCTGAGGCTGAGAGGGAGCCCCTCTGGACATCCACCTCTCCACTGACAGAGGCCCCAACCAACAGGGGTCAGACTGCTGGGTCAGGGAGCATCTATGCTCCTGATCTTGGAAGCTCATCCCCATTCACAAGTAAGGATGTGCTGTTCCTGCCTTCTTGGAAATTGGTTTATTGCCCTTGGGTGGTCATGGGAGATAGTGAGGAACTTTTCTTTTTTTCATAAGGTCTCTAATTTGTACTACCTCAGGATTATTGCTGAAGAGGGATTTTCAGTTGGTCAGCATGGACATCACAGTTCCCTAAGGGTGATCTCTTAGGTCAGTGTAGAAATTACCTGCTTATATCCATAGTCATCCACATAGTCATGGTTTTTAGTTATTCCTGATGAATACCACATATTTATGTTTAGGTTTCTGAAATATTTTCTCAGATTTACCCATTTTCACTAGGTTTTGGTCATTTTTCCTGATGAGTAGCTGGGGCTAGCCAATTATGATGGGAACCTAAGCTCCCCTTGGTTTCCCTAGTTGAAGATCATTCTCAGAACAAGTGTTGAGAATAAGAGGAGTATCTGGTCTCTGAGCTTTGGGTTAACTGACTTCATCACCTTCTTTCAGCTTTTCACACAGGGACTATTGGGAATGTGGAGACTTTTAACCAGACCTCAAACTTGACAGCAAAAGGACATGGTCCACAGCCAAGTACTGCTCTGGAAACCAGCTCACCTGCCACTAAAATAGGTACAAGTAAGTCCTATTCCTACTTCCTCTCTGTACTTCCAGATGGATCCTTGGTGGTGAAAACTTGTTCATTTGTTGATCATGAGAAAAATGAGTGGTTGTCTTAAGTAAGTATGGCTCCAGGTAGTGGGAGAGTAGCTGTTAATTTGACTACTCTTCTTAGGCTCATGAATTACATGAACAGAATATACTGGTAAGTGTCTCAGTACACATCCAAATAGGCTTTTCCTTGAGGGTTAAGCAATTCCAAAGTTCTCTTAGTTTGTTAATTCATTAATAAGTCAGGTAGACACATTGAATGGGTACTCAATAATGATTTATTGAAAGTTTAAAAGTCAGGAAAAGCCTCTTCCCATGGTTAGAGGGCCTTTGTTATATCAGACTTCTGTCTTGAATGAGCTCTTCCTCAATTTTAAATTTTAAATATTTTTTATGGGTAATTCTGTGCTCAGTGAGAACTTTGTAAGGTAAGCAGCAAGGACTCCTGCTCATAGATTCTTTATACAGAAACTCTCCTACTTTCTCTCTCTGCCCTTAGCTCAAAATTTCTAGGAAGGGTCAATCATTTGTGACAGTTTCCTCTGTCCTTGATCAATGAGCCCACTTAGTCAGCTGGAAATGAAACATTTTCCTCTCTCCCTGACCATGAGCTCAGGTGAAATCACAGCCATGTCTGAAATCACCATGAGCAGAGTGCTAGCTCATCTAACACCAGAACGCCTACGGACACTTGTGACGTCTACCATTGATGAATTTGTCTTCTCAAACCCATCAAAGTCCTTATCACCACAGACCACATTCTTTTCAAGTAGGGTGATCCCAGAGTCCACTTGGACCTTTGACTTACCTGCAGTTGCAGTGTGGGGGCTGAATCTGCCTTTGTGCTCACTCCTAGATATCCTGAGAGCCATTCAAGATTCAGATGCAGCACAACATCTTTCCCACTGTCCAAGCCTTAAAAATATAAGCCCAGGGACAAATATGATGACTTCTGTTATGGCAGCAAGAGCAAGCCCAGTTCAACCCATGGGCCCCACTGAAATCCTTGAGGGACCTGTATCCTTTCCATAGTAAGAAAAGATCTCAGGGCCCCTACTCAAGAACACAAGATCCTAAATATGCTTCTGGGAGCATGCCTCATCCAGATATCATCTGGGACATTGACCTCTCCCACATAAAAATCATCAGCACAGTTCATGTAGCAAGGTCTGGTGCTCTCTCTTTAAGCCTATCCACTGTAGGAGAAACCAGATCTATATGTCATCCAGTTCCTCGAAAACTGTCCCTTTCCTTGGGCCCTCCACAGCAAGACAGTTTGAAACATTGGCCTTTCTTCAGACTTCAGATATGACTCCCTCTCCAATATCTATCCTAAGTGGTCCAGGAAGAGACTTCTGAGAGGATAACCTTTGGATGAACCTCAGTGCAGACCACTGCAGGAAAGAGAATCACAGCTGAAACTCAGATAGTATTGCTTTCCCTGTCAGGAACCCAAACACTCTGGACACCTGCTTCTCCCCCAATAGAAGCCACAGTCACAGGGAGGAGCTCTCTTGAGACATGAGCAATACCTAGTCCAGTTCTTGCCAAGTCCTTTCTTTTTTTTTCAACGAATATATTTTATTGCCATTTCTCAGTTTACAATGCTGTCCATTAAATATCATAAATCACTTCCTAGTCCTTCCCCATCTTTTCTGCTTATATTAGAGTAATACAAAAATTGTGTTTTTAATATTGTTTTTTATTTTACAAATATGAACTCAATTCAAATTGCTTAGAACCCTGAAACGTAAAAAGAAAAAAACTTACGTCTCCCCTAGTCTTGCTGTGCAAAAATAACCACTGCTAACATATTGGCAATCTTCTATTTTTATATACCTGTCTATGCATTGAAAGTAAGAATGCACTGTTCCTTCTTCCTCCAATGTGTTGGTGGTGAACCTGGAAATAAAGTATGTCATTACTTTTGTTAACCTATAACTGATTTTTTAACCTTTCCTTCATTGACAAATGAGGGGGAAAAACACATTAATATTAGTGGTGTAAGTGATTTTGACATCTCAATAGAAATCACAGGCATTTTCATATCAAATTGCAGTTGTTGCAGAATCTTTGAAATGCTCTTTATGCCCATCTTTGAAATTATGGTAGCTATTGGGACTGCCACCAGATCTTATTTAACGCATTAGTAAAAGAAGTGCCTATTTTATTTAACTAATCTCTTTTAAAATTTTGATAAAAATATTTTAATATTGTTCCCTTTGTAATCTGTTTTAAAATTTTATTTTCTATATTATTCTATATTTTATTCTAATTTATTACTTTTATTTCATTTTATGAAGGGATTCCTGTGATTCATAAGCCTGTCAAAGGGGCCTATGGTAAAAGAGGTTAAGAATTCCTGTTCTAAAAAGAATGTTAATTTGTCATTATTTATAAAATGAATAGCTTCCCATCAGCGATCTGGCAGTTTTTCCTGGCATTGCCCACTGTTTTCCCTCTACCATGTCCTGTTAGAAGATTTGATTTGAAGTTACCTGGGGCACCTCTGGCTCATTCATATAACTTGGGGTCTAGAGTCTCCAAGTTGAGGTCTAGCAGAAAGAACAGTCAATATACAGAATGTGTGTATGCCAAGGATTCTTTTTCAACTGTTCCACTACCATCCTGAAATAATGAATACCTTTACCTTTCCATCATCCTTTTTTTTCAGGGATTCATGAAACACTGATGCCCACTACAAAGATGCCAAAACACACAGCACTTGGAGGCACCATATGGTCTACACCATCACAGAGTACAGGGCCAAATCTAATAGGTATGTTCAAGTCTTATTTCTATTTCTGCTCGGCAAATCCCACCAAAATCTTTGTTGGCTGCTATCTAGAAAAGCTGCTTATTTCTTTTGGAAAGAAAATTATCTGGGTCTCCAGTTTGATTACTTTATAAGTAAATACTGGTACCCTTTCTGGCTCAAAGGATTTATATATAAAGTATCCAGTTCAGTGTCTTTGTAGCTATCATTTTTATTAAAGATCATTATTGTTGTATTTAATCAATGTTAGATATCATTATTATTATTAAATACCAGACTAGTGATAATTGAATAAGTTTAATTGGTAGAATTGGGTATATTCCACATCTCTCTATCCTATGCACCAAATGGCCTAATGTTTTTAGCCTCAGGCCTTGATAGGTTCAGGTAATACTCATTAGCTAGAGTTCAAAGCTTGAAAGAGCAAAGAATCCTTTCTCCAAGACTCTCATGGATAAGGTGGCTCATAATTAGTAAGCATGAATTGAGATCCCTGTCTCTATCCTTGGATGGAATAAAGTACAAGTCCTAGAAGCCAAAGTCAATATGAACCTCATAAATGTATCCATGTAAGAAGCTTTTCTTCTAGAAGGCAAGGAGGTGTATTGGTTGTGTCAAGTCTCATCTTCAATTTCAAATTCAGTCAGTACTCATTGAATGCCAGACACTTGGAATGCACAGTTGAATTAGATATGGTCCATGCATTCACAGAATCAGGACTCTAGTGTACTTACTAATAAGGTCAGGTAGATTCAGAATGTGCTGAAACTATATACTGGGATAAGGGCAATAGTTTAGGAGCAACAGCTATTGTTTAAATGAAATGCAGGACAAGAATTTATTAAAGTCATTCTAGGTAATGTTAATACTGTAGATGTATTAATATTCTGACTCAAAACTCTACCGCCACTTTATCTACCTCCTGTTTATTGTATGCTCTATAACAGTGGAAAAAACTAGTAGCTATGGCCCAAATTTGGTCTAAGGTATGTTTTGTTTAAAACTTCTAAATTAGTTGGCAGTATTTAGAAATCAAGAATTTCACGATAACATCTGGATTTATGACTTCTCTTTAGAAGTTTGAATACCTTCAGCCTACTTGGCTGGTAACAATTGTCTTGAGTACAGAAGATTCTGATCTCTTTAAATCTAGCACTCTTCAGTCCACCTCATTCATTTAATTGCTTGACTACTGTGGGCATCTGAGGTTTTTTTTGTCTTTATTTTTTTAATGTTAACATTAAAAAAATATGAGGTCCCCATATACCCCCCACCTCCCTCATTTCACTCCTCCCCCCATAACAACAACCTCCTCCATCATCATGAGACATTCATTATTTGGTGAATACATCTCTGAGCCACCTGATTTATGGCAGCTGGGGATCTGAGTGACAAACCAATTTGATGGGAGGGACAGGAACCCATTTTATCCCTGATAGCTCATCTTAAAATGGGAAACTCAGTCAGAAGTGTCAATGAGTTGTAGTCTTGGGACTCGAGCAGAACTTTAGAGGCTGTAGAGAACAATGTTACATATCCCATCACTGAAGGTTCCAACATCACCTACTCTGACCATCACTGATGCAGTGATAGCTTTTTCAGAGACAACTGCCAAGACCACCAATATAGACTTGATTGTTATTTCAAGCACCCATTGTTCACTCCCGCTGTGTGAGTCTATTGTTACAGGAGACAACTGATGGGAAGCATCTCTCACATACCCCTTATGCCCACAGGATTCATGTGAAAACAGTATTTTCAGATATGACTGTGGCTAAGGCAAGCACATATTACTGTACCTTCATAGGTGGAATGATGCTAGCCCCAACTTACACACTCCCAGAAACACAGGTCTGTCATCTGGGACAGTTTTCCCTGCTCTCCTTGGTCTCCCATGGTGACCATTGCCTCTTAGGGTAAGTTCCAGCCTAGATATGACTCCTCATCCACGATAGGAACAACTGTTAGCTTGCACAGTCTTCTTCAGTCCTTTGTGTTGAAGACTCAAGAACCAGCACATTTCAACCCATATCATAAGCACAAGCATGTTCTCAGATACTTTTTAAAAATTATATCATTTTTTTTATTTTCAAAACTATATTTCAATATATGTAACTGATTTCCTTTGCAATTTTATTTTTTTACTATATTTTTTATTTTTAAAGAGATACTTAGATTACAGAAAATGTTACACACAAAAAATAAGGGATTCCCATATGCCCCATTCCCCACACCTTCCACCCTTCTCCACATTAACAACTTCTTTCATTAGTGTGGTACGTTCATTGCATTCAGTCATAACAGCTGAGTTGAACTTGTGTTGGACTGACCCTTCCAGTACAGGAACTGTAGCTCTAACACCAGTGCACATATAGCAGAAAATCTGCTTTATGTGGAAACTCAATTTTAGTGGATTCTACAACTATGCTAGTGACACTTTCTAGTAAGACCCACAGTTCTGATATCACCAGGAGCAGATTCACCAAATCCCATGGTTTGAGAAGAGCCAAACCATTCCCCTGGGAACAAGGAAAGAAACAGAAATACTTTATTTTCTGAACTTAGTTATGAGCATGATTGAGACACTGGCTTCCTTCAGAAAACGATGACAAATCATCACAGCCACCACTCAGCAGTTACTACTGTGAAAGCATCCACTGCTCCTCTGACAACTAGATCTTCTGCATTTGACCTGTCTAGGCCATCTGAGGCTACATCTTTGCCCACCACTGCCACAGCAGAAGCCCACACAGATTCTACCTCAACTACTTCTTCCCCTAAAGTCACAAGTGGAAAGGCTTGGCCAATGTCCATTTTCTCCTATGCCATATGGGCATCTCTAGAGATCAGTCTGAGAACAAAGAATAAAAAATTTTTTTCTCCAGTGGCCACTTCTTCTTCATACAGTTAATTATTGTTGTCACCAATTTGAAGCCAGAGTTAGCCATATCCATGAACCTCATTGTGTCCACTATGGCTCCCAGCACCATTTCTGATGCCCTTCCTTCCACACTGTCAACTTTAGGGATGTTTTCCAACACAGTCAGGAGTTTTACCACCAGAAAAGCAATCCCTGTGTCTGAATCTGTGATAATACTTCACCAGAACTTGGGCTGATGTATTAGTCAACCAAAGGGGTGCTGATGTAAAATACCTGAAATCTGTTGGCTTTTATAAAGGGTTTTAATTTGGGGTAGATGCTTACATTTACCAGGCCATCATCATAACTTACTTCCCTCTCTGAAGTCTTTTGCCATGAGTTGGAGCAAGATGGCTACTGATGTCTGTAAGCCTTCCTCTTCCTCTTAAGGCTCCATGGTCCCAGCTTCTTCCAATATCAGCTGTAGGCTGGGATAAGTCTTGTCTCTCTCCTGAGTCTTGTTTCTTCCAGGCTCAGCTGTTCTGCTCTCTCCACAAGGTCTGCTGTAGACTATTAGGCAAACAGCTCATCTCTCTTCCTGGGGTCTCTGCCATGTCTAATGGAGATTTCTCTCTTTTGTCACGTATCTACTTCTCTGTGTGTTTACTTCCTGGGGTGGTTTTCTTTGTGAGTCCCTACTCACCAAGAGGGTGGGGACTCAACAACATCCTGCTGACATTACCCAATCAAAGCCTTAACCATTATTTAATCAAGTAAAAGTGAAATCTCTGAATGCAATCCAATCTAATATGCCCAGAGGTGGAGACTAGTTTACAAACATAATCCAGCATCTATTTTTGGAATTCATAAACAATATCAAACTGCTACAGATGACCTCAGCAGTACAGGCCAAACTGGTTGTGATTTGAGCCCTCATCTATCATAAGATACTACTTTCCTCAGCTCCAGTGCAGAGGTCAATTACAAGTTTCATTTCCCCTTGGAAAAGTACATTCTGTATGGAAGACACCAGCATTTTGCATCTTTGAACTTCACATTTAATGTGTCCTCACCATCTACTAGCCCCTCAGGTTCAACTGAGCCTGGAAGTCTGGACCTTCTTTCTACAAACTCAATTCTAACCCTGTTTTCAGATTTCGTATCAGCTGTATCCCAGAATCACATAGACCTCAGCAGGGGTACCTCCTCTAGAGGCTGCTCTTGGACACTATTCACATCCACAGGGTAAGAAAGTGGTAAGAAAGGAATCCCAACCTTGAGAGTCATCATTTCTCAGTCTTTCATCCCTGACTCTTCTCTTACCAAAGCCACAGTGACAAGGAGCAGCACCCAGTGGAGAAGAGACAAGCACTACCATAGGTCCTACCTACTCCATACTGATATAAAATAAGAGACTATTTGTTTTGTGTATATCTTTCCTGTATTTAGAATTCCAGGCTTCATAGAGAAGTTCTGAAAGGATAGGCAAAATATCTCTAAACAGTCTTTTTTCTCTCTAAGGCTTTCCTTTTTTCCTCATTTGTTCCTTAACTTGATATGTTCTATTTATAGTGTTTCCTGCGAGCTCCCTGAACAGCTTCAGTCTGATCTAAACTTCCTAAAACAATAATTTTGATTTCTTGGTGGCCAAGGAGCAAATGTCCCTCCCAATTTATAATCCTTCAGAAAGAGATGGCTGCAAAGGACTTTATGGGCAGGGAGCAATACCCTAATTCATTGGTTCTTCTTGAGGCTGATGAGTGTATTTGTGGATTATGTTGATGCTGGGACTAAGGAGATTAAAGGCACAATTCCTGCCATTTAATAATTGATTAAATTATTCTTGTGCAATGCCAGAGTTCAAATCACCCAAAATATGTTCTCTATTAATTCTAGTCTTTGAGTAATATTTTCTTGTAAATAATGTCTTTGTTGTCAAAGCGTGCACCCACTGGTTTTACCCATGCACTTTCCTTCAAATTGATTAGTGGTCATCACATTCATCTCTTTCTTTTGCAGACACTGATGAGAGTATAGTTTCTACCACCAACTTTCCCTCATATGAAAGTTCGACATGGCTAAGAAGTATCCCTTCAACACCCTTGACAGTGGTTGGTTCTACAGGTATGAATGTTGTTTCATCTCCTTGCCACCTAACCTGGTCTTTCCAGGGACCTTATTTTCTGTTCTCTGATGAATTGTCCCTTTACTAGAAATGTCTGGGAAGTTTGTTTCTCTTAAATATGTTGCAGTTCAGTCTGCATTGTTTTTTTTTTTTCTTCTCAGTATGGGATTTAACTATTTTCAAGAACGCAAGAGACTACTCTGTGTGGTGATTTTCATTGGTAATATAGTTTTTACTAAGTGAGGTCTGAAATTAACATGGCAATAATATATCAACGGTGTAAACACCTATAAAAGTGTATGATGCAAAGTGTAAACCATAATGTGAATGATGGACCATAGTTAGCACCAATGCTTCAATTTTTGTACATCAATTGTAACAAATGTACCTATATTTCAATTTGACATTTCTGTAACCTACAGCTTCTTTGAAGATAAAGTTAAAAAAAAAAAAAAGAAGACACTGGGGGAACAAACATAAGAAATTGTCAATATACACAAAAGATAACAGATATTATGTTGATGAAAGATACAATGCAAAAAAATTTTGTTGGCTTTTGTTTTTGGAAGGTTTTGGATTACAAAAAAATTGTAACTGTGGTAGGGAAGGACCACTGATGCAAGGTAGTAGTGGTGGGGGGATGTGTGAGGGACTATGCACCTGGGGCATGCCTCTATGGAATATGATTATGTTTATGTGGTCATGAAGTATTATTTCAGTAGGTGGAGTCCCACACAATAACCAACAAAATATTTAATTCCCATCCTGGGGAGTCCTGCTACATTCTCTAATAGAGTGGCAAGAATCTCTGGAGTACATAGGCAGTGCCTAGTGAAGGAGAACAGATCAATCCACCAGGCCCTTGATATTAATGCTTGTACTTATGAACCTTATTCTTGTAAAACTGAAACTTAGCCTAGTAATATATATTGCCTAAGAATTGCCTCCTGAAAACTTCCTTGTTGCTCAAATGTGGCCTCTCTTTAAGCCAAAATTAGCATATAAACTCATACTTTACCCCAGCATGGGACATGACTCCTGGGGATGATCTTCCCTGGCACTGAGGGATTATTACCAAACACCAACTAGTAATGCATTTGGAGAAAGACCTTGAGCAAAAGGGGGAAACATTAAATACAAATGAGTTTTTATGGCTAAGAGATTTCAATGTGAGTTGGGAGGTCATTCCAGAGGTTATGTTTATGCACATCTCAGCAGGGATGCTTCTGAGGGCTCTAGAGACACCTAGACACTGTAGACAGGGCAGACAACCCCAGAAAATTGGCACCCTATCAGTGGGCCTTACCTCAGAATATATAATAACTTATCTTCCCAATGTATCAGAGTTAGATTCATTTATAATTTTCTTACACATGGTTCTTTTGCCCATTTTTATTTGAAACTCTAATTAACACTATACTCATTAAATATATGTCCCAAAGACTTAAATCTTTGGTTTGTTCATATGATGGGTGAGCCCTGAATATCAGCAGAGTCGCAGCCAACACCTACTCTCCAGTTAATTGGTTTCACCCAGGATAACTAATGATAGGATGATGATGGACAATGCCCATTCCCCAAAAGCAGAGAGTATCTACAATTTCAAGCAAGAGAATTCCATCCAACTGCTCCATGGGAACTAAGCTCCCTCTCAATCAGAAGCAGAATGGGTATCACCATCCCCAAATCCTGAAGATTGAGGAATGAACACAAGTAAGGGGGGAATGCAACTATGGACCAAAGTAGACTTATTATTATTCAAGAAGAACTTGTAACACTGATATAAAGACAGTGGTCACAATATGTTCTGAGGGTAGGAAGAGGGAAGAATGGGTGTAATACAGGAGGACATTTTTGGGACATTAGAATTGTTCTGTATGATATTACAATGCTGGATACAGGACACTATACATTTTGTCAAAACCTATAAAATTTTGTGGTGCAAAGCAAAGTGTAAACCATAATGTAAACTTTAGACAATGGTTAGTAGCAATGCTTCAATATTTTTCATCAATTGTAACAAATGTACCACACTAATGAAAGATGTTGATAGTGGGAGAAAATGTGATAAGGAGAAGAGGTGGGCAATATGGGAATTCCCCATATTTTCAATGTAAGTTTTAAGTAATATAAGAGTTCTTTAAAAATAAATAAGAGAGTATGGTTGGTCATCTCTGGAATGGTCCTTAAATGGAAAAGAGCCACCATCCAAGAGGATGTGATGTCATGGAAATGACCACTGACACATGACTACCCAAGGCTTCAGGGAGCCTACCAATATCCAAGAGACCGGAAGAAAAAGAGAGTGCTATACAGTGCATGACAGTGGATCTGATTCCTTTCAATCTACCATTCCCACTGGGTTTATAGCTACATGGGGCATAAATACAACAAACATCCAAAAGAGAGCTTCAACTGAATCATCTGCAGACGTGACTGTGTGTTTAGGAAGTACCCCAGATTCTACTTCCTCAGTTGACATTTCCTATGACTGAAATGTTCCAGAAAGGACCAGATATTCATTTTGGACATATCTTTCTGTGCTCTCTGAGTTATACCTAGAACTAGTAAAGCTTCTAGAGAGAGTGCCAGCACAACTTTGATTCATGCTTCTGGGGATGATTTCTTGTGTCCTTGGATATGCTCCATTGATGAGACCAGGTCCATATATGGAACCCACATTAGGATAGAAACAGAAACCATTAAAGATATTTTACCAGCTGTGGCCCTCATGAGACCTAAGATTCTGGCAGGGAAATGAAAGCCACCTCAGATTTACCATCTTCTTTATGACCATCACCATAGAAGAAGTCAGAACTCTGGACAGCACCCAGGCTACCAAGGCTACCATAGGATATCCTGTGATCACACCCATTTTGGCTCAGTAACTACTGCTTTCCCAGTGCTAGTTACTCAGACAAGCCTAATTATAGCCGTCTACACCATTTGCTGGGAAAGTACCTCCTTCTGCAAAAGAGACAGTTATACCAGGTGACAATCTCTTTGTCAAATCCTGCTTCCAAGCTCCAGTCTGGCCCTGCAACTATAGCTACAACTAAGACAATTGTATCATTGGCAGTTCAGACATCTGAAGATACAATACTCAACACAAATAGACAAAACCAGCACCTTTGGACCTAAGATTAGTAGTGCACCAATTACTGCTAATCACAAGAGACCTTCTGGGTTTGAGGAAATCACAAAAACAACCTTGGCAGGCACAAATATAGAGAGGAGGTAACACCAAATTTACATATTCCCACGGATCATTTTAGCATAAAAATGCAAAGCAGAGACAAGTACATCCCTGTCTACTTCACAGCCTGGCTAAACCACCATGAACCTCACCAGTGCCTCAGGAATAAAATCCAGCTCCTCTACACTTGTCATCTCTCTGTCAGTGGAGCCCACGTTTCAGAATTCCATCACAGAAAGGGTAAACCATGAAGCTGCTGCTACATCTTGGATTCCATCTGAGTTTTTAGCTCCTACTGGAGGGAACAGCATGGATATCCCTAAAACTTCTACTCCAGGTATCAACAAAAAAAGCTGGTGGGGAACAAGCTCTATTCCAACAATAATACCTACTGTCTTAGAGGAGAGTTCCAGTACCAGTGACAGTGCCCAGGCACCAGAGACAAGCACAACTGCCCCATGGACTGTCACAGGCACAACTGCCCACTTACATGCTACTGGTTCACCCTAGTTCTACCTTAAGGGCACATTATTCCTTAACAACAATCACTGCAATAGGCTGTACCCACAGTCCTCCAACTTTCACCAGGACCAGTATGGTTACCCCAGTCTCCCCTAATTCAGTCAAAGTCATTGAAGCCAGCACAAGTGTGAGACCTTTGAGGGAACATAACTACATCCTTTCCCATTGCAACTTCTCCTGATTAACAAGAGCTGAGCACATCATTCCCTAAGATTTCAGGTAAAGACTGGACTCCTCAAAGCCCTTAATCAACAATACTATATATTTCTATTACTTCTTCTGAGAAACCAAGCACACAGAGTGACATAAATTACCCTTCCCATTTTCCAATTGATTCTGTGTTCACCTTGAACTTGGAAACTAACAAGTTTTTCATCATCAGCAATACTAACCAGTTCATCTACTCAGAGAAAGACAAGTTACCAAGAATTCATGTTGGGATCTGAGACCAGCCCATTCATCTCAATACTGTGTTCTTCTTCAGGGGCCAGAACAAGTGATTTTGAGTCCTTGAATGATCAACAGCACAGAAGTGACTGTCACAGGACTGCCAGTCTTTACCAGCACTGAGGCAAAGTAGAATTTTGCCTCATTTCTCACCGTGGCATTTACCATCTCAGGGGACAAGTCCACAGATACAGTGACCCTTCTTGAAACAGTTCTGACTCTGAGTACAAGTGCAGAGGGAGAGTGCCTAAGGACAACAACATTAGGGTTGACAGCTTCACACATTTACAGAAGGCACAAACAACCTCAATGAAATCACTGAGCACTGAGTTGAGAGAGGTCTCTGCCAGATTACGAGAGTTCATAATTCTAGTCATTCACTCACCTGGTCTAGTGGAAACTACACCTCTAAAGTACATGAGCACAGAAACTGAGTATATTTCACTCACAACATTGATCAACACCTCAGTGGAGAGATTGGCTGCTTCTGAGACCATCAAATGCACCACAGAGGGAATTCATTTTTCCAAAGATCCATCAGTGTCCACTCTGAGGGCAAGAAGTTCTGGGGCTGAACTATGTTCTCTGGTCCCTGTCCACACAAAACACTTGGCTATTGCCTGGTATATGGAGACCACCAAGTTTTCCTCTTAATCATCCATTTTTCTAAAGCCTAAAAGTGCTGGGGCAGATCCCATTTCCAGTCAGACCACTGGAGTAAGGGAGAACAGTACTTCCATGTATAGTAGTTCAGCCAGACACAAGCACAAAGTCTTTTCCCAAGTTACAGTGTTGCTACCTCTGAGGTCATCAGGGCAGAGTTCACTTCCTCTGACAGAATATCTAACGCAGTCTCTCCTCAGTCCATGGGGGCCCTTGAAAATCCCACAGGAACCAGAACCAATGGTTTAACTCCTATCCAATGAAGCCATGGCCTTCACCATACCAACAGGTTCTTCTAATGCTACATCAAAGGATGCCTTTCCCTAGATGTCATAAGCATCCTTGGTGAGATTTGGGACTTTCCACTCACATGGATGACTTCTTCTATGAGCAGAGGTCCAGAGGTTGTATCATGAATAGGCCTTCCAATCAAGAAGAACCCATATTCCTGTCTTTGCAAGGGCTTGTCTCCAGTTTATCTTCACCTTATTCCAGTTAATCTAATGGAAGAGGATACAACGACCCCCCTCCTCCTTCTTCTTTTCTTCTTTTTATTTATATATTTATTAATTTTTAGAAGGTACCAGGGATTGAACTCAGGACCTCATGCATGAGAAGCAGACACTCAACCACTGAGCTATACATCTGTCTCCAATCTCAGCTATTTGAGATTCCTCCTTCTATCTCCAGACTGATATCATCCCAATCCTCCACAAACATTGAATCCCTGAGAAACCATAGCTGCCCCAGGTACTGGTTCCCTAGAAGGCTCTTTCTGTTCTCAGAGGATTGTTGCAGAAGATTACAGGACCCCTGAGATATCGCTGTAGAAATCACCATATTAGTGACTGAGAACCCAACCATCAAATACCCCAATTCTGGAATACCTGAGATTACAACCACTGAGGAGATCTCCCCTTGTGTAGAGCTCAAATCTGTGCCAGCCTCCAATACTACCCCATTTAAAAGTAAGAACTCACAGTTCCTGGGTTTCTTTGCATTGGGACTCTGAGATTTTGTGGATAATGTTGAATAAAAAGAGAGAATTCTTGCCGAGAGTCCATCTCCTTTCTGGTTTCTCTAATACTCTTTCTCATTAAAAAACCTGTAACATTTTTAGCATCCCTGTGCTCAAATTTAACTCCTTCCAGTCAAAGTCTACCTTTCCACACCCCAAATAAAAAATATACATGATATCATTTATGAAAGAATGTCAAAAATCCAAAATACTATTTACATATGGCAATTAATCTTATATATTTCTGTGATGTTATTCTGATTTTACATATGGAGAGTCCAAAAAATGCTAAGGAATGATGAATTCAAATATTTTAAGTGCTGGAGACAGACTATTTAAAAATGCTTTTGCTTGAGACTGGTAAAACCAGCAATCCCATTATCAATAAACAGCTCTCCATTTGTTATGATCCAGGTCATTGTGAGGATTTAAGTTCATGCTAACAAGAGACTTACTCTTTGAGATTTGCTTTCTCAGAGACAAATGCTAAGCCAATGTCAAGTGAGAGTGCTCATTGTGAACCCCCATTCTGAAGAAATGTAAGGTCAACACTTGCATTCATTTTTTCTTTAGGGAATGAAGAGTCTGAGGTTACCATGACTAGAGAGTCAAGCAAGGGGACATATAGAGACATCACATGGTTAAGCAGTGATCCTATGTCCTTGGCTACTGTTATCAGTCAAGGTATGTATGAACATCTTCTCTGTGCACTCTGCTTAGGTCTTTTCTCCTCATCTCTGGAATAAAATCTTTGATTATTTAAGTTGATTAGATGAGGGTAGTATCCTGATACCGGACTTAGAGTCTATCAGTAATATATTTTTCATGGAGAGTTTATTAACTCCTAACATTAGTCACTTCTAATTTGTAATATTTATGATCAGGATCCAATTGCTTAACCCTTAGGAGATGACACAAGGTCACTTCTCCACATCATCTTGATTGAAGATGAAGGGCTTCCTAAATCAGAGACCTAAGATCTAAGGTCAGAGGTTAACAGTGAAAGGGAAGGGTAAACCTGAGATAATGTAGGTTTGTTTTATGGACCTTTTCTCATTTTGATGATGACAATTTAAGAAGAAAAAGTTGTGGTCCTTTGTTGTGACTTTAAATACAACACGACTTGCAGTTGAGAGGAGGTATTCAATTGATGTGCTTAGGCTGATGAGGATAGTTTTCCTGATTCCTGAAGCAGTAATTTACTTCTACAGTGAAAGGTTAAGGGCTTCTGAGGTGATGAGGGAGTTGAAAGAATATTTAGGAAGGATAAATCACAGATCTTCCTCTTCACTTGAAATGTTAAAACTTAGGCATGGAGATAACTTTTAATTAGACTCAATGTTTTGAGATCTAGGGGAGAAAAGCAGGTATATGATTAACTAGGTAAATTAAAATCTGGTTCTAATAATGGAAAGTGGAGTGAAAGAAGGGAGAATTCTCTCTGGTTTCTGAGTAGAATCTTTACCTTCCACTGTGATAAGACTTATTGAAGATTGGTGAATGTAGTGGCTGTGTTTCAGACAGAAACTACTGGAAAATGAACTCAGCATGCCAGTGAGACACCAAGGTACTTTTTTTAAGTTTCCCAGCTGCTAAGACAAATACAACACAGTAGGTTGGCTTAACAACAGGAATTTATTTATTTATTTATTTTATTATTTTTTAAAATATTACATTAAAAAAATGAGGTCCCATTCAACCCCACCACCCCTACCCCCCACTCCCCCCACAGCAACACTCTCTCCCATCATCACGACACATCCATTGCACCTGGTAAGTACATCTCTGAGCATCACTGCACCCCATAGTCAATGGTCCACATCATAGCCCACACTTTCCCACGTTCCATCCAGTGGACCCTGGGGGGATCTACAATGTCCCGTAATTGACCGTGAAGCACCATCCAGGACAACTCCACGTCCCGAAAACGCCTCCCCATCTCATCTCTTCCTCCCATTCCCCGCACCCAGCAGCCACCATGGCCACCCTTCCCACACCCATGCCACATTTTCTCTGTGGACATTGGATTGGTTGTGTCCATTGCACATCTATGACAACAGGAATTTATTAACTCACAGTTTCAGAGGCTAGAAAGCTTTCTTCTTCCCAGGGTCAGTTGCAGGCTGGTAATCCTTGGGGTTTCTCAACTTTCCTTTCACATGGTGATATCCTCTCCTTTCTCTTCTGGGTTCCACGGGACTTCCAGCTTCTACTCCTCCATGTGGCCTTCTCTTTAAAAAGCCTCTAGTAATAGGATTAAGACCTGACCTCATTCATTTCGGCCACACCTTAACTAAAAATAACATCTTCAAAAGGACCTATTTACAATGAGATCACACCCACAGGAATGGATTAAGAACGTGTTTTTCCCCCTGTCATAAGCAAAATTCATCTTACCACAGTGTTGTGCCACATATTAGATATAGGGGTAATGTGATTCTTGCTATCTGAAGGGACAGATTGTGAGCAGAGGGTGTGCCCAATGAATTTGTAAGGAAGGAGGAAAGATAATCAAAGTAGAAGGACTTCCCTTTCATATAACCTCCTAACTAAGGAGTGGTTCCAGTCACAGGGCTGTCTACCAGAATCCCAGGAACACCTGAAGATCTCATAAATCCAGGAACTGAGAAGCCCAGAAGAAGCCCTGAGGCCAGGCCCAATGTAGCAGTTTCTCCTAGGAAGACTCCAACGAGACTGCTTCCACAGATATCACAGTGAGATAGACAACCCTTCAGTCCATGGCCACAGGGAGTTGTATCACCAGGCTTTCCTGCCTCTCCACAGGAGCCACAGGGCCAGGAAAGTCATACTGCTCCTCATCCTCAGATGAGTCTGGGGTCAGCCCCTACTCTGGGACTATAGAAGGGACAGGCCATCATGGGGCATGGTAACATCTCTCCATGAGTCAATTGCTAGAGGCATTACGGGACAGGTCAGCAGTGCAGCCCATCTCTGACTCCAAAGACAACTGAAATGGACCTATCCACATGGTTTGGGCCCACTGCAACAAAATGGACACACATGTGCCTATGAGCACATCTTCCACTGGCTTTCATGACTGTGACAAACTTAGTTACAAGTCCAAAGGTAACTACAAACTCAGTGACAGATAAATATGAATTTAGAACCAGGGCATGGGTCAGCACCATAGTCATTCCTTCCATGGTCATGAGTAAAAAGACAATGAGAGCTGAGGAGCAGACAAGTGGACCTGTGAGTGATGCTTTTTCATCTGCTAACCCATGGACAGAGCAGACACCTGGGAATAATCTGACCTTTGGTGCTTGCTTCACACCACAGACATATTGCTTATTCCCTCTACAACACAAACCACTTCACTCATGTTTTTTACCTTTGACAGTCAAGTAATCATCAGCCTCGCCAATATCTCAGGAGAAAAATGAGCTCATCAGCATCTGTCACACTGCCCTCAATGTGGCCTAAGGACCTTATAACCCAGTACAAGTGTAAGAATCATTGGTGCTGCCTCTCCACCCAGACAAATATCACAAATCTCATCTCCTACAGGAGTATCAGGGACGTCATCACAAGCACCACTCTAGGTGTTACCTCCACCATCACCACCGTAGGAACAAGCTTAATTTCGTTACCAAGCCCAGCCCAGTGGAGAATGTGAATGCCACCATTGTTGCAAAGACCAACACAGCTACCCCAGAGCACCCTAATCTTGGCTCTCCAAAGTTGTATCTGCCCAAACATTAGGTCCGTGGGCTATCACAGACATGACTTCAAATACGGAAGTCACAGGTTGTCCTGAGGCAATTTTTGTAATAGCGACAACTTCATCCTTAGCACCAACCACTGCATCAGGCTCTGTATCTATTCCCCACGGCCTTGTTACTGCTATTGGAACTAGCTGGGTCATTCCATCCTCCTCTGTTTCAGCCTAAAAGGCACAGGCTAGCCCAAGTGTGAGAATGTTGGGACCTTCAGACACAACTGCATCTTTGCTCATCTCAGTTTCTTCTGGTGTCCAGAGACTGAGTACCTCAGTTCTTGATATTTCAAGTCCAAGTTGGACTCCCAGTAGAACAGAAACAGAAGTGCTCTATGTTTCAATGGCTTCTCCTGACCAGCAAAGAACAAGGATTCACTCAAATATTTCCCTGTCCAACTCTGATGCCTGATTCTTTGCCACTTTTGATGGGACCTTTGGGGATCTGTGTCATGAGCGACAATCACTACCTTAACTCCTCAGGGAGACATAACACCCTGAGAACTCCCTTTGGAGACCATGATCAGCCCAACTACCTCACATTTGCCCTTCTCTATTGGGGGCAATACAAGTGGAGTCACACCTGCTGCATTGGTAAATGACACTGGAGTTACTTTCCCAGGGAAGCTAGATCTCAACGGCAGAGCAGCAGATCGGAATTTTGCACCTCTTCCTGCCACAACTTATGAGTTCCAGAGCATGTGTCCAGACTAGCATCTACAACTCTGGGTATGATCCTATATACATCAATAATTCCAGAATAAAACCCACAAGGACACAGGCTAATGACTCCTACAACAGAATGAAGGGCTACATTTGACTTCTGGACAAGGAAAAAGCATCTTTAAGTGCATCTTTGAACATTGAGATGTTAAGTCGATCCTGGTAGAGGGCAGACCATTGAGGAAGTGACTGAGTCCTCTGATTTATTGAAGACCACAGATTGCCTGAGCAAAAGCTTAGAAGCTGTGACAAGTTCATCCCCAAATTGTAAAAATAGTACATAAGAGAGTATAGCCACTTATGAGGGCCTTACATACAGAAAGACTTTTCACTCTTCTACAAACACAAAAGGGACAACTATAGTAGCAATGAGTTATGAACATAAACCTTGTTCCAAAGTTACAGCCCACTCAAAGTCAACTGGTGCTGCATCTGCACTGTTTACTGGGTGCACCATAAGCAATACCACTGTTTTCACGTCAACAGTTACTTCAGCAGAGTCCACAAGGGATGAAACAGTTTTATTAATTCTTGAACACTGAGCTGAGGGACTCCAGTATTTACATGGACACTAGCTCAACTACAGAGACAAGCACTGTTTCTTCTCCAGGTTCCATTGATATTATTAAGGGATCCAGGACAAGTATTACCTCATCTGACAGAATATCCATGCCAGGTCCTACTTAGTCCATGAGGTCATCAGATGACCTTGCAGGAACCATTACCTCTACTTCCCCTCTCATGACAAAATCTGAAGGAAAGACCTTCACCACCCAAACACTTCCTACTGGGGCTACATCACAGGGTACACTTACCTTGGTCACATCAACTACATCCTCCCAAGCAAGGACACATTTGGCTGTCACTCAGGGTTTTGCACAGTCACATAAGAGCAAAGGTCATGAATATGTATCATGGATGAAATTTCCCTCTGTGAAAGGAATCAGCTTTCCCTCTTTTATGGCACCTATCCCTGCTAAAACCTCACCTTTCCCTGTTTCCTTCACATTACAAGGGCACATTCCCTCCCCTCCTCTTTCCACCTCTGGCCTTGTGAAGACCCCAGCTATGTTGGGTACAAGAATAGAACTTGGTACCAGCTCACCACCAAATCTGAGCAGCACCTCAGGTAAGACACTGGCCAGTTCTGAAGTCAATAAAGATACAGTTGTGATCCCCTCACCCATAAACACAGCTGTGGCAACTCTGGGGACCACCATTCTGAACATAATCCTTGGTCCACTGTCCCAGACTATTCAGAGCAATTCATAGCCACATATCAAATAGTTACCACATCTACTATGGGAAAAACTTCTATTTTCACCTCACTGCATCCTTCTTTTGAGACCAAAAGGACTGACATAGAGCCAACTTCTTCCATGACTCCTGGACTGAAAGAGAACTACAAATCTCAGGAGAACAGCTCAGCCACAGAGACAAGTCTTATCACTTCCTGTGATAACTACTACTGATGTAACTACTACTGAAATTACCATAGCAAAGTAATATCCTCTCATAGGACATCCAACTAAGACTCTTCTTTCTTCAAAACTCCTTGCAACACACACACAGAAAGCTGCACTAGGCAACCTATGTACCCTCACGTGACAGAATCTGTAGAAATGACCTTCACCTCCCAAAGAGGTCCTTCTGGGGTTACATCACAGGATGTATTTACCTTCAACATATTGACTACAGAATCCAGGGCAGGAACCCACTGAGCTGTGAATCAGTTTTCCACATTTGGAAATGGCCATTTATATAAGCAGAAGTACTAAGGATGTTTCATGGGTGAAGCCTATCTCTGCAGAAGGATCCAGCTCTCTCTCTTCTCTTGAACCTATAACTACCACATCCTCACTTCCCCTACTTCTTCCATATGAAAAGGATTAGACCCTCTCCTCTTCCTATGACTTCACTCCTCACCTATGGTCTGGTGAAGACCACAAACATGTTGGATATAAGCTTGGAATCAGGCATCAGTCCTCTTCCAATTTTGAGCAGCACAACTGGGGAAATGTTCCCCCCACTTCTGAAGCTATCACAGATACACAGGCAATTTCTCTTTCCACAAACACAGCAGCAATCACTGTGGATACCACAGTTCTGGACATGACTCATGCCTCATTCCCAGTCTGGTCAGAACCATCCAGAGCCACATCCCCAGTGGTTAATGCCTTTATCATGAGGAACACCAGTGTTTCCACATCAACACCTGGCTTCTATGTGATCATAAAGACTGAGACAGAGCCAAAGTCCTTTAAGATCCCTGGAATGAGGGAAATTGGCACTTCTCAGGACAATAGCTCAACTACAGATGTAAGCACTGCCGTTTTCCAGGTGTCCATGCCTGCTGCAACTGAAGTCTACAGGACAGTTGTTTTCTGCTTTAATGGAACATTCATGTTGGGTCCTGTTTGGTGAACAAGGTCCCTGAAACCAGCAGCAGGCCCTCTGCCTCTCCTCCTATGACAAATTCCATGCATATAACCTTCATCACACAGACAGATCGTTCTGGAATTATATCATTGAGTTCAAATACCTTGGACACATCAACTATATCCTCCTTTGAAGAGACACTTTTGACCTTCTCAATACCATCCAGGGCCACGTCTCCAATGGTTACTGCTTCCACTATTAGGGGACACCACTATTTCCACATCAATGCCTAGAACTTCTGTGACCAGAAATACTGAGACACATCTATCTTCCTCCTTTTATTTTTTAAAAAGATTTATTTTTTATTTATTTCTCACTCCTTCCCTGCTACCACTCCCCCCAGTTGTCTGCTCTCTGTGTCCATTCTCTGTGTGTTCTTCTGTGTCCGCTTGTATTCTTGTCAGTGGCACCCGGAATCTGTGTCTCTTTTTGTTGTGTCATCTTGCTGGCATCAGCTCTTCATGTGTGTGATGCTATTCCTGGGCAGGCCGCACCTTTTTTCACACTGGGCAGCTCTCCTTATGGGGTGCACTTCTTGCACGTGGGGCTCCCTATGCAGGGGACTCCCCTGTGTGGCATGGCACTCCTTGTGTGCATCAGCACTGTGCATGGGCCAGCTCATCACATTGGTCAGGAGGCCCTGGGTTTGAACCTTGGACCTCCCATGTAGTAGGTGGATGCCCTATCCATTGGGCCAAATCCACTTCCCTGTATCTTCCTCCTTGACTCCTGGCCTGAGGGAGACCAGTACCTCCCATAAGATCATTACAGCCACAAAGACAAGCACTTTCCTTTCCTGTATGTCCACTTTTGTTACTACTGAGGTCCGTAAGACTGATGACATCTCTTCTAGCAGGACATCCATTCCAGGCTCTTCTTGTCCACATTGTCACCATCTATTTCCATAGGAACCATCATCATCCCTTCTACCTCCCTTCTCATGACAGAATCTGCAGGAATGACATTGACCACCTAAACAGATCTTCATGGGGCTACATCTTTGGGTCCGCTTATGTTGAGCATATTAACCAAAGCCTCTTGGGTAGGTATATATCTGGCTGTGACTCAGGGTTTTGCACACTCAGAAATGACTACTCTCATGAACAGAAATTCAGGGGATGTGTCATAGATGGGCCTTCCCTCTCTGAAAAAAATCGGTTCTCCTTTCCTGGCACCTATCCCTGCTATGACTTCTCTGTCCCCTGTTTTCTCCACATTACAAGGCAGTAGTCCCTCCTCTCCTCTTCCTGTGAACTAATTTCTTACCTACAATTTAGTAAAGATCCAAAATGTGGTGCTAAGTCACCCCCAAATCTGAATATCACCCCAGTTGAAATATTGATCATCTCTGAAACTACCCCTTATACAGAGACAATTCAATCTTCCACAGACACAGCCATGACAACTTGGGTGGGTCCAGTAGTTCTGGACATGAATGTCGTTCCTCTTTCCTGACCTATTCAGAGCCATCCAGAGCCACCTATCCGATCTGTATAGCCTTTAGTTTACAGAACACTGTTTCCACCTCAGTGCCTTCCTCTTAAGACACCACAGGGATTCCCAGCCATGCTCTCATATAACCCCTGGAGTGATGAAGACTAGCATTCTTGGACACAGACTCAGTCACCCCAGCAAACATTCTTTCATCTCCTGTGTCCATACATCTTTTTCAGAGTTCCAAGACAGAGGTCAAGATGACAGCTCCTCTGTCAAAATATCAATCACCAACCAGGCTCTATCATTGCAGCACACTGAAATTCCAGGGGAAACAGTCATTTACTTTTGTGCTTCTCACTCTGGTACAGGATTTGGTGGAGTAACATTTTTTCCCCCAGAATCTAGCCTTATAGTATCTGTATTAGAAAATACTCATTACCTGAGTACAGATATGCCATCCTTAGTTAATACTACTCCAGCTGGCACGTTCATGCCTTCTCTATCAGAAGCTATGGTTTCCTTTGGCATAACTGGAATTCCAGGTACCAGTTCAGCTATCTTTTCATCTAGTTCATCCTATAAGACAGAATCCAGTCCTGGGGCTGCTACTATCTCTCCCATTGCAGAGAGCCTACTTTAATCACCTTCATCCTGTTCCCATCTTTATCCTTTACTACCAATTACTCTTCAAGGAGCCCAGCCCTCTTGAGATGACTTCCTCATCAGCTACCCCATTTATAATGGATATCAGTCTTGGGGCAGAGAGTAACAGTGAAGGACACTTCATGATGGTCAGTATTTTGGAAATTTGGACCCAGCCAGTCAGGATATCTATATAACCCCTTGAGGGTACCACAGTAATAAAAAATGTTCACTTGAGAATATTGACAAGTGTTTTTCAAGCTCTTCCACAGTCAACACAGTTGACAAGGACTCACAGTTCCTATATACCAATTCTTTGGGGCTAATAGCAAATGGCTCCTTTACTGAGAGTTAAAATGTAGCCAATTAGGAATTTATTTCTGCACCAGATTTTATTTCAGCAAATATTTGTTTTTCTATCCTCTGTTCCAGGCACTGGGCTAGGTATAGGGGAAAAATAATAAGTAAGAAGTCATTGAATAATTACAGTACTATGATACTAATACTGCTACTAATGATGTTGAGATGGCAATGATATTCATAACAACAATGAATGCTTATATATCACTCACTCTGTCCAAAAACTTTTGAAATAGGTACTATTATAAGCCCATTCTACAGATGAGGAAATTGAGGTACAGAGAATTTAAGTAATTTGCTTAAGGCCACACAGTTTGTGAGTGACAGAGCTAGGATAAGAACTCAGAGTATTTGGTATTAAGAATCCATGCTCTTAATCATTAGGCTAAACAGGAATGGCCAGATAGGTAGGAACAAAAGCAAGAGTTTGGCATCATAGTAGCTACAGGATTTCAGGAAGGAGTAATGGTCACTTATTTGAAATGCTACAGTGTATCCAAGTTGAACTGAGAGGAGAAATGTTCTTTGACAGCATGGGCATCCTTGAGGTTTTTAGTGAAGAGAGTATCAATGATGTGGAGTGGACTAGGACAATAGCTAAAATACTACATAAATACAAGGGGAGTCTCTCCCTTTCACTTGAGCATATATTGCGAACATAGAGTCAAAAGCAGGGAAAGGTGAAATAAAGGTGAGTGGGAAAATATCTGAGGATGCAGGAGAGACCAGGGACCTTGGAGGAGAAACCTCACTTCCATGAGATTGGTAGATGAGGGAAGGAACTCTTGTGGATTCCAGTCCTCTGCAAGGATCTAATTTGGTCCCAATTTTTATTCTGTACTCAACTCCAGAGAGGTTCTCTAACTACTGTAGCACCTGCTTCACCAGACAATGTTTATAAGAAAGGATATCTTGATTCTCCCTCAAACTAATTTTAACAATTTACAGTAAAGTTTGATACATTGATGGTTATTGACCCATGTCCTAAAATGTAGCCTCATAGTTGAGTCACAGATATTTAATAAGCAAGTGGTGAGTGGAATGGTAAGAATGTGAAAGTGTGACTGACTGAATGGGAAAAAGGAAGAAAGGAGAGATGAATAAATGGGAGGAAGGGAAGATGGATGGATATAAGGAATGATAGATCAAAAAGATGAAAGGGAACATCAGAGTAAAGTTTGAAGGAAAGTAGGAGGAAAGAAGTTTGGATATAAAGATTGAAGAAAAGAGGGTGAATGGAAGAAATAAGAGGAAGTGAGGAAGGAAGGAAGGGAGAGAGGGAGGGAGGGAGGAAGGAAAGAGAAGGAGGAAGGGAGGGAGAAGTTAGGATGGATAGATGGACTTACGGGTGGGTATAGCCACTTATGGCATTTAGCCCTGGCTCAAGTTCATAAAGATGGGCTTAAGTAGAGTTATATTGAGTAGTCAATTAATTGGATGGCTTTAGACACTGTTCTCCTTAGTTACCCATGTTTCTTCCCCACCCTTACCTGCAGAGACTGATGACATCGTGGAGTCCATCACAAAGATATCCAATGCACCAGTGCAGGGAGGTGCCACAGGGCCTGTTAGTACCTTTCTGTCCTCTGTAACACCAGCTAGAGGTAGGTGCAACTTTGCTTACTTCCCACTAATCCCACTTGTGGCCTTTTCTCCCATTCCAGAAAGATGAAGTGTTTGTTTCTTTTAGACAGAATTGTGAGTAGGCTGCCATGGGCTTCCTGACCTGAGCCTAATCTTTGCTCAATGGATACCAGGTGGATGTTAGTATTTTCCTTTCCCTCATGACATGCTGAGTGAGTTTAGCTAAAGGTCGGATATTTCATCTTCACAAATTCAACCCAATTTAACTTAATTCTGAAAGTGCTTATTAATAGCTTACTATGTGTTAGAGGCTAAGCTGTGAAATGAGGGCATTAAAATGAAAATATTTTGGTTTTGCAACCATAAAGCTCTCAGTCCTATAGGGGAGTCAGCAAAAGAACAAAATAATTAAGATGCAACTTTGAAAGTAAGTAATGAAGATATATTTGAACCACAGAGGGAAAAATCCATGGATGAGGAAGTATTTGAATAAGGTTTTAAAAGAATGATGAATTTACCAGGAAAACAGAAGGAATTAAAGATGGCACTCTAGGTGGAAGGAGAGTGGTGTGAAAAGGCAGAGAAGGGTCAAAGAATGGAAATATCTGGGGAGGAACAAGTAATTCATTTTTTTAAAAGGGTGAAATATAAAGAGGAAGGGTGGAAGATGAAATTGGAGAGGTGAGTCAAAATAACATTCAAAAAAATCTTCGAAACCTCACTGATGCTTAAATATCTTTCAACAAAAAGACAAAATTTATGGTCAGAACATTTTTTTTTTTAAAGATTTATTTTATTTAATTCCCCACTCCCCACCCCCCGCCCCCGCCCCCGGTTGTCTGTTCTCTCTATTTGCTGCATCTTGTTTCTTTGTCTGCTTCTGTTGTCATAGGCATGGGAAGTGTGGGCGGCACCATTCCTGGGCAGGCTGCACTTTCTTTCGCACTGGGCGGCTCTCCTTATGGGGTGCACTCCTTGCGCGCTGGGCTCCCCTACGCCGGGGACACCCCTGCGTGGCGCGGCACTCCTTGCACGGATCAGCACTGCGCATGGGCCAGCTCCACACGGGTCAGGGAGGCCTGGGGTTTGAACCGTGGACCTCCCATGTGGTAGACAGACGCCCTAACCACTGGGCCAAGTCCGTTTCCCTGGTCAGAATATTTTGACAAGCCTTTTCATCCTTCTTAGAGAGTCAAAACATATTAAAGATATCTTATTGTAAAGAAATTTGTTTAGCTTTATGCAACCCAGGATTTTACACAATTATTTGACTATATAATTTTTTCCTCTGAAAGTCATCTAACATTTCACAGAATTCTTGTGTGTTCTGCATGAGAGTTTAATTGTTGTAATGTCATAGCAAGAGGGCCACCTCACTTAGTGGCCAAAAGGTCAAATTTTCCATACCTGTACAATTATTCTCAAGGAGTTGACCAGAATATTTTACCAGCAAACTTTGAAAGCTTTTGCAAGACACAGGCTAATTGGCCTTGAACAGAGTAACCCTCTTTCAGATTGTTAATCCAATCCTGTGACCAATGTATCTTAATTTGGATTTCCCAGAGGATTTGAGAGCAAGTAGTTTATCTTGGATTGGAGTGATTACAGGAAGTGCTCGTAGAGACAGAAGAGAGGCAGAAGGAAGCCAATGCAGAGTGCATTCATCAGCAGGTCACGGCTAAAGGCAACAAAGTATCAATTCCACTGGGGACCTCTGGGGGACTGTGGAGACCACATCAGAGCTGTCTTATTCAAGAGGCAAGGTGGCTAGGGTATTTATCATCCAACTTCCTGCCATCATTGGTAGGGGGCTGTTGCTGCTGGAGGTGATAATCCTGGCACTTCTAGGCTCCCCTAAACTTGGGGTGAGGGAAAGGCCTCAAGTGTGGAATCACAGGGCCTGCCGTGGACACCACTGACCTGTACTGGAAAGGTGAGTGCTAACAGCACATGAGTGGGACATAAACAGAGTCTGTTAAGTCAGGCCACTGGAAAGTGGATCAAGTAATGGAAACGGCAAAGTTTATGAAGGATATTCAAGGAGTATTAATTGGATCCTTACAGTCTAGAGAAGGTGCTCTCCCTTCATCACTGTTGATGTCTCAAGCCAGATAATTCTTTGTTGTTGGGGGCTATTCTGCACATTGAAGTCTGCTTAGCAGCATCTCTGGCCTCTAAACATTGGATGCTAGTGTTTACCCTAGACACAGTTGTGACAACCATAAATGTCTTCCAACATTGCTGAGTACCCCCTAGGGGCAAAACTGCCCTGGTTAAGAACCACCAAACTAGAGAGTTGCTTTGTATGACCCCTGGATGGGTGTTTTTTCCTCACTTCTTTCTATTTCTATCTTGGACCCAACAAATTTCTGAAATTCAGGTTGAGAGTTAATACAATGTAGGGGAATGGGTTTAGGACTCAGAAAACTAGGTTCAAAATTCCATGTTATCAGTAAGTAGATTTGGGACCTTGCAAAATTCTGGCCTCTGATCTCTTTTTCTCTTCTGGAAAGTGCAAAGAATAATAGTACATGTCATTCAGTGTTCCTGTGAGGAACAAGGAGATAAAACATGAAAGCTACTTTGCAATTCCTCATCTTTATCATTATTGTCAAATAAAGTATTTTAGAATGTCTACTCTCAAATATATCTTTTTTGGGTATTCTAGGCACTACAGGGATGTTGGTGTGTTTCACTCACAGGTTTGATCCACCATCAGAGTCACTTTGCCCCTCTCGCTCCACCAAGCTCCAGCAGACTTTCTGGTCTGTGTAGAGGGACCTCCAGGTGTTTCTTCCTCTTCTCTGGGAACCATTTTCTGAAGTCTTGGTCAGTAGCTGCTGTCTTAGCCAATGCCACTTTATGTCAAAGACTGTATCCCACTCTGCTTGGTCAGCTCTAGTATTGGACTAGTGTGGTTCTTGGTGAAGTCAATTCAGCAAAAGTTTATTTTATAGTAGAAGCAGTAGTAGTAACAATAGTAGTGGAAGTTAGTAGTATTAGTAACAGTAATAATAGGAGCAGCAGTAGGTAATAGTAGTGGTAACAGTAGTAATTAACACTGGTAATGGTAGGTAATAATAGAAATAGGAATGGCAGTAATAACAATTGTAATAGTAGTAGAAATAACATAGTCATGGTAGGTAGTAGCAGTAGGAGTAGTGACAGTAGTAGGAATGGTAGTAGCAATGTAGTAATAATAGTAGTAGTAATACGTAGTAGCAGTAGTGGTAGTAATAGGTAGTAGCAGTAGTAGTCATGTCTTATTGTGAGTCAGGAGACACATTGCTTGATGCAGTTTTATCAACCCTCTGAGATTTGTCACTGTACTTATCCCCACTTCATAGTTGAGAAAATGGAAGTCTAGTAAAGTTTGATAACTTAAAGGGCCACAGATCTATTTAGGAGAAGGGTCAGAATCCTGGTACAGGGATATCTTATTCCAGAGCCCAAGTTCTCAAGTACCATGAAACATGATTTCTCTCAAGACAGAGGAGACCCACCTATGTATACATCCATCCATGTATTCATTCAATAAATATTTGTTGAACACCTACTATATGCTAAGCAGTCAGACATTAATAGCTGTAACCAAGCAGACTGTGAGGGGTTGCATGGTGCATGTTCAGACAGTGTGATAAGGAAGTATTGGGAAGAAAAAGATGAATTCTGATGTCAATATGTAAAGGTGGATTTGAGCTTGGTTTTGAAGAAGGGCAGAATATAAGAAATCTTTTGGGGATGGGCATGTCAGGCAGAGAGAACAGTTTGAACAAAGTTTAGAGGCTAAAAAGTATAGAAAAGATTTTGAAATAGGGAGTGGTCTAGTATGATGAAGAGTTCATGGAGAATGTATAGCCCAAGATGAGGCAGGGAAGGTAGGTGGATGCCAATCACAATCCCTATTCCCATTCCAGAAACATCCAGGCACAGTGACCAAGAGACATTTCTCAACCTTACCTCATGTGGAGAAAAAGCAAGCTACTGCCAGTCCAGTAAGTGCTGGTCATTTGTCCATATTGTGTGTTCATTCCTCTTTCACAGGCCTACACCCAGGAGCAACAGAGAGGGCAGAGACCAGAGCCACAGCTCAGACAGTCACAGGTGGTGTGCTGACCCTGACATCCAAAGTCTCCACTCCCACTTCACGAAGGATGTCAGGTCAAACACTCAGCTCGAGCACAGCAAGAATGATCATCACAAGCAAAGGTGTTTCTCCCGATGTTCCAGAAATGACAGCCTCACTAGCCACCACACCCGAAGTAGAGGCCAGCACAGCCATTCCCAGGACAACCCCATCTGTTTTCAATAGTGAGCCAGCGATCACACTCTCACTAACCCATAGTTCTGTGGCAGAGACCAGTCTGCCTGTTCCAACTCTGTCTGCTTCCCATGGTGAGTCAGAGGCAACAACCTCATGGGTCACCCATTCTGCAGAGACCAACCCAACCTCAAATGCTCCCCATAGTGAATCAGACACCACACCCTCAATGGCCACTGGTCCTGGGGCAGAAGACAGTTCAGCTCCTCCAATTTCAGCAGTTTCACCTGGACTACCAGATATGGTGATCTCGCTGGTCACTAGCTCTGGGGAAAAGCATATTATGTCTACTCCAATCATGACTGATTCCCCAGGTCAATCAGGGAGTATAGCTTCAATGGCTACCCATCCTGGGACAGAAACCAGTTCAGTGGTTCCAACTTTGAGTGTCACCCCTAGTGTAATGGGGCTGGTGACTTCACTGGTCCCTAGTTCTGGGGCAGAGACAAGCCCCTCTGTCCAAATGTTGACCTCTTCTCCTGATGAGCCACAGACAACCATCTCATGGGTCACTCATCCTGCAGAGACTAGCCCAACTATTCCTAAGATGACCCCGAGTGTTTCCCGTAGTGGATTAGACACCACAACAGGCACCAGTCCTGGCACAGAAACCAGTTCAACTCTTCCAACTTCAACTGTCTCACCTGGTGAGCCTGGAGTGGTGAACTCACTCCTCACTAGTTCTGGAACAGAGACCAGTATGGTTATTTCAACACTGACTGATTCCCTGCCAGAGACCTCTGCTTCATTAGCTACCTATCAGACTACAGACAGTTCAGTTGTTCCACCTCTTACTGTTTCCCCTAGTGGGTCAAGGATTATGACCTCACTGGTCACTAGTTCTGAGAGAGAGACCAGTACAACTATTCCAATTCTGACTGCTTCCCTTGATGGATCAGAGACAAAAGCCTCATTAGCTACCAATATTGAAGCAGAAATGACATCAGCCATTCCAACGATGTCTGTTTCCCCTGGTGTACTGCAAATGGTGACCTCATTTGTCACTAGTTCTGAGACCATGACCACTATGGCTATTCCAACTGTGACTGATTCTCCAGGTCAACTAGAGACCATAGCTTCATTGGCCAATTCAGCAGTTCCAACTTTGACTGTCATGCCTGGTGTACTGGGGATGATCTCACTAGCTCCTAGTTCTGGGGCAGAAATCAGTCCAGCTGTCCAAACTTTGACTGCTTCTTCTGGTGAACCAGAAATCACAACCTCATGGGTCACCCATCCTGCAGAGACCAGCTTTACTGTTTCCAGGACAACCCCATATGTTTCCCATAGTGAAACAGAAACTACATCCTCAATGGCCACCAGTCCTGGGATAAAAGCCAGTTCAGCCATTCCAGCTCTGACTGTCTCACTTGGTGTACCCAATATGATGACCTCGATAGTCACTAGTTCTTGGGCAGAGAGTAGCCTGGCTCCTCCAACTCTGTCTGATTCCCCAGGACAACCAGGGACAACAGTTTTACCAGTCACCTATCCTGGGGCACAGACAAGTTCAACCATTCCTACAGTTTCCCCTGGTGTATCAGAAACTATGGTCTCTAGTTCTGGATCAGACAGCAGTACACTTTTTCCAACTCTGACTGATCACCTGCATGAACCGGAGACCACAGCTTCATTGACTACCTCTCCTAAGTCTGAAGACAATCCAGTTCCAACTCTAACTTCTTCACCTGGTGCCCTCCTTCTGGCAACCTCAGTGGTCACCAGTTTTGAGACAGAAACCATTCCTCTTATGACTGATACCCCACATGAATCAAAGACCACAGCCTCATTGATCATCCATCCTGGGACTGAGGATGGTTCAGTCATCCCATCAACTGCCTCGCCCAGGGCCCTGGATCTGGCAACCTCAGCAGTCACCAGTTTTGAGACAGAAACCAGTACAACTATTCCTACTATGACTGATACTCCACATGAACCAAAGACCACAGCCTCATTGACCATCCATCCTGGGACTGGGGACGGTTCTGTCATCCCATCACCTGCTTCTCCCAGGGCCTTGGATCTGGCAACCTCAGCGGTGACTGGTTCTGAGAGAGAGATCAATACAGCTGTTATTCCTACTATTACTGATTCCTCCCATGAACCAGAGAGCACAGTCTTATTGGCTACCCATCCCAGTGCAGAAGCAAGTACAAAGATTTATGCTTCAACTCTTTCTCCTCATTTATCAGAGACCACAACCTCTCTAGTCATCAGACCTGGGGTGGAGATTAGTACAGCTCTTCCAGCACAGACTGTTTCCCTTGGTGCAACAGAGACAACATCTTCTCTGTTCACCACACCTAGGATGCAGACCAGCAGAAATGATAGTGCTCCAACTGTCTCACCTGGAGTTTCTGTCAAAACAGCCTCAATCTCCACCCATCCTGGAACAGAGACCAGCACGACTGCTCCTTTGACTCATTTCCATGGTATACACGGGCAAGCCACTGCCCCTGCAACAGCAGGCAAGCCTAATGCTGCAGCCTCCTGGAGTACAGAGACCTCACCACTCGCAACCTCAATTGGACTCCCAGGGTTTTCCACGACTGTCACAAGGAACACTGTGACCTTGATACCGTCAGAGACCCCAACACCACCCACAACTAGTCATGGAAAAGGAACCAGTCCAACCACTATCCTGAAAACTACAACCACTGAGGCCACTCCTTTAGCTGCCACAAGTTCAGGACTTCCTGTGGCTGATACCACAGCCACCTCCCAAACCCTGGCCAGAAGGCCCTCTGCTCCTCTGCCCACACCTAGAATGTCTACCTCGTCTTCTGTGAGTGTGACTTCAGGAACAAGTAAGAATAATTTTATAATGTATTATTATTATGATCTCTTTTTCCCTCACTGAAAACAGTAAAATTACTCTGCCCAAACCGTTGAAAGCACATAAAAACTCAGACTTAAAAATCCCTGATAATCCCATCCACCACCCAGAGATAACCCTTTTGCTTCATACAAAAATACAGTTTTGTAACTTGTGAACGTTTTCCACATTACATAATATATTAACGGCTACATTTTCTTATATGTTTGGGTGACTCTCCAATCATTTTATTTGAAGTCATGGACAGCAAACTTCTTCTTAGGGGTCTGATAAATATTTTTGGCTTTGTAGGCCATGCAGTCTCTGTTAAGGCTACTTTTCTGAACCAGCGTGGTGCAACAGCAGCCAGAGGCAATATGTAAACAAATGGGCATGGCTCTGTTCCAATAAAACTATAAAAACACAGAGCATGCTCATGTTACTTTGCTAACTCCTCATTTAAACAATCCTCAGTGTAGATATTTATATTTCTCATTTAAAAAAAATAATCTAAACAACAGGGAGATGAACACCCTTATAACTAACTTCATTTTCTGATATGCACTGTTTGTGTGTTTGCCAAAGATTTCCCTTTATTAATATATTTGGTGCAGAATGAAATTAAACTTCTCAAAATTCAATTTAATATACTTATTAATAATAGTCATAGATAACTGTGCCACAACTTTCCTAAATATTTAACATATATTATTTCAATTAATCTCACCCATGTTCTATAAAGTGTAAATACTATAACCCCCATGACAGATAAGGAAACTGAAGATAATTGGGGTTAGCCTCACCTAGCTATTAAGTGGCAAGTTGGGATTTGAAGTCAGGTCTGTGACTATAAGGCACATATTCTTTACCTCTGCTAGCTTATCTCCCTTGAGAACTGATTTTTAAAATCCTTCTCCTACATGGGTGATTTCTAGGTGAGTGGAGCTCTTATTCAGTTAATAACTCATTCACATTAGTGAGGCAGGTGATACTGGCCAATAGGAAATGACTTAAAATTCACAGACTATTTTTCAGTTATCAAAATAACTAAAAGGGGCCAGAATGTTCAGGGCAGAGGGAAAGGATGTACAAATAGTCTAGGATAGGAGGGAGGAAGTATGATAGGTAGAAGAATTGGTGGAGGAACAAGCCTATCAGAGCAAAGACATGACCAATAGTGTGTGGGAAATGGACTGGAGGTGCCTCAGTTCTTTCTTTCATTAGTGGTATTCCCCAAACTGTTTTGGTGTTATTGTTTGTTTTGAGTTTTGAATACAGAATATACAAAAAACTGCTATAATCCAGCTGTTTTGAACTCCCTATTCTCTCAAGGAACCTGTGTGCTCCACTCACTGCTAACAATATAGATAGTAGATTGGAAAATGTCAAGTTAATCCCCCCAAATGTGTGCCTCACTTGACCATTCAGGGGCAAGGAATGCAAGACTAGATTTTCTGATTTCTTTGACACATATTTATTGGTTTCCCTTGTCTTCCTTGCCTTGTGACAGGATTAGTAGACTCATATGAATCTGTCAGTGATATCCCCAGAGTTTAAGAGCTGGAGGGAGCAGATGAGAAGTACAGGGGACTGAGGAATATTCTCACTCAGCCCCAGGTTGACCCCCATGGGCAGATACATCGTGTCCCACAAACTGTCTTCATTCTGTGCTATTCCACAACACAGTTCTCTGGTAGGATTCTTTATCTCAGCTCTTGTGACCACCACCTTGTACCATGGTGACTCCAAGCCCTTTTTTTATTCCACAGGCTTCTTCCATGTCATGCAACTGATCCATCTTTGATTTAAGTAGGGTCAATGAGAAAGGTAGAAGGAGAATCATATTTCTGGAAGCATTAGCAAGTCTTTGATGCTGAGTTCTCTCCCAGGACAAAAGGGATAAGTAGGAGCTTCCTTGGGACACTGAAAAATATTACCCTCAGCAACAGACTCCTTGAGAGGCAAAGAGAGTTCCAGTTAGTGAACAAAATATTTAGCAAAATACTGCAGAGTGGTTTTCAGCTTCTGGGATGTGGCTAGTATCTGCTGATTCAAATGCAGAGTAAAAGAGCAGGACAGAGCAAAGTGGATCAGATAGACTCAGCAAAGGCAAGAAAATGGAACTGACTCTGAGGAAGCCACCTCATTAACTCTTTCCTGAACTGTTCACCTTCTTATAGCACTGAAATTGTCATTGTTGAGGGCCCAAATCTCTGAGTCAGAAACCTCTTTGTAGCTGGAAAAGGTCATATGTGTTAGGTCCTCAAAATAGAACCTGAAACACTGATTTGAGTGCAAATAGTTTATCTGGGAAATGAATCTCAAGAAACATTAGTAGGGGCATGGGTACGTGATTCCAGGAAGGGAAGGTAGGCAGTGTTACTACTGTGGACAACGAGAGCTCATTTTTGCTGGGAAACCCTTGGAAAGCAAATAAAACATACAATTTGAAGTTGTCCCACCCAAAGGGCCAAGGGGGTAGGGGTTAGTTATCCACTGGAGCATCAGTCATTATTGGAGGAATGTTTCTTTGCCTTGTTAATTCTCCCAAAACAAAGAAATGCAGGAGTTGGTATTTGCTGAAGAGGTAAGAGCCAAGGGGATATGGAAGTGGGGTGATCAATTGGTACTTGGTTGTTTATTTTGCTTTTAAAACTGAAAGTAAGTATCCCAGGAACCTTCTTAACCCAGGTAAAGTAGGATGGCTGGTCACTCTATGTGGAAGGATCTACAACAGTGACTATTACACAAAGTATCACAAATAGAACAGCCCAGGCTTGACTTCAGCTCAGCACTAGTGCTAAGGCATGTCCTCAGAACCTTCCGTCCACCCTTAGCCCAGGCCTAATGCAGTACTAGTCTCTTCCTACACTCCACCACTACAGCTGCAGTTCCTTCCTTGATGCCTTTTACTGTCAACTTCACTATCACGAACCTGAGCTACACGGAGGACATGGGACGCCCAGGCTCTGAGATATTCAACACTACTGAGAGGGTCCTGCAGCGCCTGGTAAGTGCCATCACACCAATACCCACCTTACCTCACCCCTGCCACATCATAGCCTCTTGGCAACTCCTGCTCACTTCCCTTTTCTTCCTCGCCAGCTCAGGACTTTGTTCAAGAACAGCAGTGTTGGCTCCCTCTATGCAGGCTGCAGACTGACCTTTCTCAGGTGAGATTTACCTCCATGGCATGTACAGCAACCCAACTCTGTCATGTTTGATCCCCCACACTCCAGGTCAGTCATTGCCACTTGAGCCTTTGCTGAGAAATGGTATGATATAGTGGAATTGAAGTGTCTAGGTTTAAACCCCTGCTTTTACACTCTAGTATGTGAACTTGCAATTCATACAAACTTTCTGTTCCTCAGTCACATTATTTATAAAATGGTGATAATAACAATACACTATTCATGATGTTGTTAACCATTTATCATATTTCTCGACCTCTAGTGAGTGCTCATTTAATGGGAGCTCACAGTACCAGCTTGTACAGCATTTTGGCAACTGTGTCCACACGATCACTGACACCCTCCCTGCCCTGACCCATTTCTGACATATTAGGGAAAAAGATATACACTTCAGTTCCACTGTTTATTTCCAGGAAAGAGTTTGGAACTTTGCCAAAAAGTCTTAGTAGAGGCAAAGGAAGAACAAACCAAATGTTTGTCATTGGCAAGATACTTTGCAATTAAAAAAAATCTCAAAAGGACCTGAATTTTTAGGCAGGAATAGTCGTCTTTTTCCTCTCTGCCTGTTTCCCCATCAGCCACCTTTGAGGTTGAAAGGCTCAAGATGCTTTACTCATACTTTAGGATCCTGTGGTCTTCCAGTTGGGTCCTTCATTCAGCTGATTCAAGTCATCTAGCCAGAGAAGTGGGTCTATGAGGAACAATTCTCAGAGTAATTTAGACCAACACTGTCCTCAAATGAGTTCTATCCACTGACCCCCGCCCCACCCTCATCTCTCCATAGAATGGGAGAATCAATAATAATGCCACCCTGACTACATGCTACCCAATAATCTTAGTGGTTTACATGTTTTCTTTCACTTAATTTTCACAACCCTATGAACTGGATACAATTATTATCTCATCTTGTCAATGAGAAGACTGAGACTCAGAATAGCCAAGTTGCTTGCTTGGGGAACATTACCTTTAAGGATGGAGGAATATAGATGAAGAGGATCCCCAAATGAGGCAGAGAAAGTTGTGTTTGAGAAAACAGGTGAAACCCAGGGAAGAGTATAATATGAAAACAAGTAGTTATGAGTATCTAACTTTCAAGTATGTCCCTGTTCATGTGGCCCTCTTTCCCCAGGGCCGAAAAGGACCAGGCAAGCACCAGAATTGATGCAGTCTGCACTTACCGTTCAGACCCCACCAGCTTCAGCCTGGACAGAGAGCAGTTGTACTGGGAACTGAGCCAGCTGACCTATGGCATCACTTGGCTTGGCCCATTCACCCTGGATAGGAACACCCTCCATGTCAATGGTAAGTAGCTTTTCAGATAAATTTCTCTGTTCCCATATTCATAGTTCCAGGCCATCCTAGAATATGCATGGGGCATGGGTTCTTTCTCCTCAGCACACCTAAGAAAGACCTTCCAAAGAAGGTTGACTGGAGCATGCAGATATCAAGAAAGAAAGTGGGTAAAGCAAGACCATGACAGCTATTGGGGTTAAGTCTTCCCCAGTAGGTAATGTGTTCCCAGTGCAGTGATGACTGCACTTCTTTCTCTTTCTAATGGCAGCTTGCAGCCCTTTGACTCATTCTCCAAGTGTCGGCTGAATGTGCACCATAGTTGAGAAGCAAACAACATCACTGTTACTAATTTTAAATATAGTAATATTTAAACAATTAAGTCCTTAGCAATAACACTAACAATAACAACTATAATAAATACTAACATTTAGTTAATATGAGGAATTCCTATGATTCAGACCTATGTATGTTTTATGGCTTACTAAGCCTACCTAAAACTCTATGATATACTACAGAGGAGCAAATGATCTCAGAAAGGGAAATGCATTAGATCAGATTGAGTCAGCCAATAAGTGGTAGAGTTGGGACTCAAACCCAAAATTTGACTATAAAATCTAGGCGTTCTAACTACTATATTATACTATGGGCTAAGCTAGCAAGAGCAAACCCTAAATTTCAAGATGGGAAGGCCCATTAAGTGACCTCTAATATAACAATTTAGACTAATTCTTGGTTATATCCCCACTATACCACCTTGAAATTTTTCTTTATACCTGGATTTAAGCATATATTGTATTGTACAATGATTGAAAAGCAGTGGTTATCTGTATGGGTTTTGGCAAGCTATAAACCTTGATTTAGGTGTTGGTTCTGTTTTTTGCTCACTGTGTAATCCTGGGCAAGCCATGAAACTTCTCTAGGTTTTAGTTTCCATTTGTAGAAAAAAATGCCACTTAAGAAGTTCAAATGAGGTAAAACTTGCATAACCCAAGTAAATATCAAAGCTCCACTTGACCCATTATCAGAGAGAAATTTCATTTTAAGAAACCTAGTCAGGCTATCAAATGTAAAATAATTCCAAACTTTACTTACATTACTCACAGCACATCAAAAGGGATCCAACTAAAGATCAAGAAAAGTACTTATTTAACTCCTCTTTTTCCCATTTCTTCTCAGTCTCACTTTTATTCTCTTTAGCTTACCCCAAGTCTCTCCCTTCTCCTTCACTATGAAAATCCTTTCCCCAAATCCTTACACCAACATGTGTCACCTTTCTTCCTTTCCTCTCTATGCTACCATGTCAACAAATCAATTTTTCTTCCTTTCCATCTCATAATTTCAATTCTACGTTATAGAATCCAGGAGCTAGGATGGTAAAGGTTAAGCAGTCTTTGGAAATTTGGGAATGGGCAGAAGCAGAAAGAGCAAAGGCAAACGTATCTTTAGTGGATGAAGAAAATACACATAAGGCTGGAAACACTCAAAGTTTATGACCCCATCATTCATTTAATGAGGTTGACATTATTTTGGACATACCCACAATATAGAGGTTGTTCTGATTACTACTGTCTTTATGGTTAATGGTAATGAGTACAAAGCTATCTTGAGCATCATAATATGGGGCAGTTACCCAATAAAGTAGATAATATTGTGTATTTATGAATCTGAGAGAAAGCACTTAGAAGGTTTGTATATGCATGTTTCTATTTCTAGCATCCATGCCTTTCTTAACCTCTTCCCATCATCTTACTCTTTCTTCCCCTCTCTCTATAGGTTATAATTATCAGCTCTGGACCCACACCACTAGCAGTGAGTAATCAGGGTGCTGATGTCCCTGTGTCCTGGGACCCTTCTTCCCAACGCATTCTCTCCAGGATAAAAATACCCTCTGTCCTCCAGATTTCAACCCCAGAGCAGCTCCAGACCAACAAAAGCCTCAGGCTGAACTAAGAGAGTGGTGCAAGTTTCCATTAACAGCTCAGCCCTCTCATTACCTCATGATTGGTCCCAACACTTTTAATTCATGTTGTATTTTCCCTCTAGGGACCTCTATATTCTCTCTAGGACCTTTGAGTCTCTGACACTCACCCCCAACTCTACAGGTAGGAACTTTCTTTCCAAGTACCACGGCTCAGTAGCTGATGAATGTTTGCATGATCTGAGCCCTGATTTTCACCTATTCTCAGCCGGTCCAAATCTATCCCATGCTCTATAAGCTCTGACCATACCAGGCTCATTTCAATTTCTCCAAGACCCAAACATTCCTCCATCTTGAGGGCCTTTGAACTTGCCATTCTTGGAATTACTATGGATTTCTTTACTGTTCATGTATTTGTAGTCTTGACCCCTCTTATTCCAATACATATGTCCACTAATTTTCCACCTTTGGCCATTCTATGCTGAGAGGGTCATGTTCCCTTTTGAGCTGAAATCACACATCTGACATAGAGGCCCCTTCCCCTTCACCAGTTATCTGAGGAACGATGATGTCCCAGATGAGATATTCAGTGCCTCACTTAGTGGACATTGTGACCAAGGAGGTGGCACTAGTCCCTTTACCTCACATCCAACTCAAGCCTAAGCCTGAGAGAGGTCCTCTTTCTCTCTCTGCCTCCAGCTATAGGTGTGGGTTCATCTCCAGTGCCTTTCACACTCAACTTCACCATCACCGACATGCTCTATACCCCAGACATGGGACTCCCAGGCTCCAAAAAGTTCAACTCCACTGAGAAGATCCTGAATTGCCTGGTAAGAGCCCTTCTAATACCTACCCTGGCCTACCTTTGTCCTTGCCCCACCCTGTGCCCTCAACCCATTCTACTCACCTCCCTCTCTTTTTTGCAGCTCATGTCCTCGTTCAAGAATACTAGTATTGGCCCCTTCTATTCTGGCTGCAGACTGACTTTACTCAGGTGAGACTCCCCTCCTCCACAACATGGAAGGCTGCACTTTCATAAGTTATGTCACCTGGAGGCAGGGTCCTGAGCATGACAACATGGATTATAGCTGACTGTGGCCTTCTAGAAGTTCTTAAATAAGTTCCAGAAGAGAATAGAAAGTGTGATTTCTGACTGAGTATATCAGGGAGGGCTTCCTGTAAGAGGTGGCTGTCTAAGGCCATAAATTATTTGGGTAAGCAGAGGCATGGAGCATTCAGGCTCATCAGTTAGAAAAAAGGATAACATTGACACATTAAGCAAACATGGAACAAAACACTTTAGGTTTTTTATGGCAAGTGCTAAGGCCACTGTCACTGAAAGAGTCAGCCATGGGTCCTGCCCTCAAGTTTCCCCCAGTAAAACATGGGCAGAAATTACATGAATTTAAAACCTATTATGAAAGAGGTTAGTATGATGCTAAAGCTCTACATGAAAGCCACTGGAGCTCGAAGAAAGAACTTTTAGCTCAACCTGGGAAAGCTGAATAGAGGCTATATAGGTGGCACATGAGCTAAGTTTCACAGTTTAGTGTACATTAGCACTGAAACATTGGCAAAGATATTTTAAGTTGTGACATATCTTGAGTAATAGGCCAAGTGTGACCAAGAGCCTGATACACGAAAAAAGTTCTGTGAAATTCGAGTAGAGTGTGGAGAGAAACAAAGGAGGAAGAAAGGAAGGAAGGAGGGAAGAAAGGTGGAGGGAAGGAGGGAGAGAGGGAAAAGAATGGAGGAAAAGGAAGATTCCAAAGAATGGGAGGAGGGAAGGAGGATGGTTGACTTGGAGACTGAGTGGATGCATGGATGCACAGAAATGTAGTTACATGAACAGTGGATAAATTGCAAGATGAGTTGGAGTAGTGGATGTTGTCAAGAGTTCAGGTTAGAGTTGGGGTTTAAAGTCCATACCAAAGTCTAATAGTGTGTTTCACCACAAAAGTGTTAGGCATTGATGATCTCTAATGTCCAAATATATGAAGTCACGCCTTGTTTCCATCACTAGCCATGTGATGCTTGGTAAGCTCTTTAACATATCTATGAATTATTTCCTCATCTATGAAGTGAGAATAACATGAGCATTTATCTCATAAAGTTGTTGAAAGGATACCACAAGTAAAAGGCATTGAGGACCTACCACCCAGCAGATGCTCAATAAGAATTATTTGTTACTATTCAGAGCTATGGGAAACCATAGAGTTGTAGTAAGCAGTCTTGACATGATGTGATTTATTTTAGGTAGATCACTGGTAGCTGTGGTATGGAAAATTTTGAAGTGATTTTAAGGTGGAAGTTTGGGAGATCAGTGAGTATATGTGCTAGATACTGACTGGATATGAGAAGAAAGGATGGGGGAGGATCCAGGAGGCCTCCTTGGTATCTGTCTCTGACACTGGTAGGGAAATATGGGAGTAGCAGATTCTATTTTGGGGAGAAGTTGATTAACTAGATACACATGAAATCTGAGGGCATCTATGAGATATCCCTAAAGCTGTTGGATATACAGGATGGAGCTCAGGAGAGATACCTTGGCCAGGCAGAGTGAGATGGGTCCCATGATAATAGAGCTGGTAGTTGAAATGATGAATGTGAACCAAATGACCCAAGAAGAATGGGGAGTAAAAGAAGAGAAGCTGAGACCCCAGAGATCAGCCACTTTATGGAATGCAAAGGAGCCTGGATGAGAGGATGAAAAAAATATGTCTGAGAAACCAGGCAAGACCCAGTAAGAAAGATGTCATAAAACCAGGGGGTCAATTTGAAGGAAAGAGTTGAACAAAGTGTCTAATTCTCCAACACCTCTGAATGTCCACATTTCCATATCTCTCCCAACCCAGGTCTGAGAAGGATGGGACAGCCACTGGAGTGGACACAGTCTGTACCTACCATCCTAAACGCATAGACTCTGTGCTGGACATAGAACAGTTATACCAGGAATTGAGCCAACAGACCTATGGCATCACCCAGCTGGGCCATTACACCCTGGACAGAGACAGTCTCTATGTCAATGGTGAGTGATTGTGCTACTGTGTAGGTCTCCTCCTGCCCCTTCAGTGGGTTCTTCTTAGCCCCATGTCTGTCTAAACCAGTGGTTCTCAACTGGAAGTGATTACGGGCTGTAGTCACCCTTAACTGGGAGCATTGGGCAATGTCTAAAGTCATTTTCTCATCACAATTTCAGGAGGAGGTATTGTTACTAATATCTGGTGGGTAAAGACCAGGGATGCTGTTTGCTGTCATACGATGCACAGACAGCTGCCCATTATAAAACATTATCCAGATGAAGATATCAAAATTGTAGGGTCAAGAAACTGCTAAAAATAGACACCTAGTTATGGTAAATAACACATCTTTAGTAGTTCATTTTAACACACTGATGGAGACTGGTTTCTTCTCCCTTTTACCTTCTGGAATGAAATATTTCCATAGTATTTCGCTGCCTCCCATAGAAGCACACCTGGAGCATGCTGACACTGGAAAAAGAAGAGGGTGAATATGGCATTGATCAACTGCTGGAGTTTAATTCTTCCCCAATGGGCAGTGGATGCCCAGGTTGTCCTCTACTCCATTCTCTCCATCATGACAGCTTGAGGCAATTTTCTAAGTTTCTATGTGCCAGCAGGAACTACACCCATTTCATGAAACAACAATTCCCTTGCCATGAACAATAACTGTTTACAAAACACCATTGGCAACAGTAAGCTTGGAGCAATGCTTTTAGGAATAACATTAGAATAACAACCATATTAGAAGCTAATATTTATCAAGGGGTTCCTATGTGCCATGAATAGTACTATATTATTTTTGTATTATTTCATATTAATCTTACCCCAAAGTCTGAGTTATTGTACTCATTTTTATAGAGAGCCTTCATGCATTCAGAGAGGAAGTCATTTGCCCAAATCACCCAGCTTGATGGGACAGTCAAGATTCAAACCCAAGTTGAGTCTAAACTCCTGGCTCCCAGTAAGAAGGAAACACTGTAGACCTTCCAGATAAAGCAAGCCTCTAGTCTCAAGACTTGAAGGGGCATTAACAATCTCTAGTCTAAAACCATAACCTAATGCTTGATTAGTTCTTTCCCTTCTATTCTCACCTGGATATTTCCTTTACATATGGTTTGAAATACATTTTATTGTATTATCAATAGTACATCCTATTCTGTCTTTATACAAGGTTTAACTCCAAGATTGGGAGTCACTTAAAAAACAGTGGTTAACAGTGTGGGATGCTGGATAAGATGCACAACATTTTAGGACTGATACCCCATTTATGGAATAGAATAAAAATATAAACTATTTAGGATTGTTGTGATGATTAAATAAGATAATGCAGGAATAAGCCAAGCAAGTTTCAGAGTTCCTTCTGGGCCCAATCTTTACTTGCATCTCTCATAGAATATCAAAGGAGATGCAATCCATGACCCAGAGAAACACTCATGAACATTCTTTCCGCCCAATTTCTTTCAAGATCCATCTTTTATACCATCCACCTGATCCCCAAGTCTCCACTTTTTCACTTTCCATCCTTCTCCCCCAATATTCCCTAACATTCAGAACCACATGTTTCTTTCCTTTCCTCCATCTTTCTATCCTTTTATATCCACATACTGCTCTCTCAATGTGATAGTCAATTTCATGTGCCAACTTGGTTAGATTATGGTATCCAGTTGTTAGGTCAAGCAAGCACTGGCTTGCTAATGTGTGGATATGTCATGGATTAAGCCAGTAGTCAGTTGATTGCCTCTATGGTTGATTATATCTACCACCAACAAAGGAGATTGACTCCACTATGAGAGAAGTCTCATCCTGGATGATTTCAGTAGTAAGAAAGAAGAATTTCTATCTCTACTTCAGCAGCTGGCTTCTCCTGGGGAATTCATCAAAACCTTTATCAGAGTTTTCAACTTGCAGCCTACCCTATGGAAATCAGTATTCTGACTTGTTAATCCCCACAGTTGCATAAACGAATCCCCAAAATAAAGCTCTATTTAATTTTCCTTCCTTCCTTCCTTCCTTCCTTCCTTCCTTCCTTCCTTCCTTCCTTCCTTCCTTCCTTCCTTCCTTCCTTCCTTCCTTCCTTTCTTTCTTTCTTTCTTTCTTTCTTTCTTTCTTTCTTTCTTTCTTCTTTCTTTCTTTCTTTCTTTCTTTCTTTCTTTCTTTCTTTCTTTCTTTCTTTCTTTCCCTTCCTTCCTTCTTACCTACCTACCTACCTAATCTCCTCTTCATTCTTTTTCTCTGGAGAATCCTAATACACTTGCTCTGTTATAGGTTTGTGAATTCTTTATCACAAAAAGTACAGAAACTAAGCTAGAAAAATATCATACATTCCTATAATATGAGAGAGCAAAAATAAAATTATCTTTATGGATGAGAAAATGTGGATAAGGTTTGGAACATACTTGTTCATAAATTTGCCCCATCACATTTCTAATGTGTTTAGCATTATCTCTACTGGATAGTAGTCCCCAATAAATAGAGGCCACTATTATTGTTTTATTTTTGTTTTTGTGGAAATCATGGTAATGATGTACATTATTCTCAAAGGACAATAAGCATCCAGTAAAATCTAGTCATTAGTATTTGTTTTCAAGTCATGTGAAGTTTATTGATGATTTCCATTTCTAGGTCAGCTGTCTACCCCCTTCCTTAATTCTCACTCATCATTTAAGTCTTTCTTTACTCTTTTCTCCCTCACTATCTGCAGGTTATAACCTTCGATTCTCGACCCCCGCCACCAGCAGTAAGTATTCAGAACCATGATACCCTATTGCCCCCAGGACCTGTCCTCTCCAGAGTGCATTCCTTAGGAAGGAACTGCCAACGCCCCTCCCTAAGTGCCCATCTGCCCTTCCAGAGAAGGTCCCCAACCAACCAAGGCCTTGGGCTGAGTCAAGATAGAAGCTCAAATTCCAATTAACATTCCTTCAGGATGGGACCCAATCATTTTTTCCCATGTTATTGTTTTATTTTTTCTCAGCTCCAGTGACCTCAACATTTTCTTCCAGACCCTCCACGTCTCTGTCCCCTACTCCCAGCTCTACAGGTAGGAATCTGCTCTTTTGGACCTATGAAATGTCAGCTTTGTATGGTCTGGTCCCTGTTGACTATCCAGCCTCAACCTGTTCCACTCTCCCTCAGTCTCTCAGTTCAGGCCACACCAAACTCTTGCTTGTTCTTTTAGGGCCTTAACCTCTGTCCAACCTAAGGGCCTTTGCACTAGCTATTCTTGTGGATCAGCTGTGCCTCGCACCTTTTTATCTTTTAGCTCTAAGCTCAAACATGACATTCTCTGAAAGACCTTCCCAGACAACCATATATGAAGCAACATTTCTCCCCACGTAGAAATGTGGCCCACAGGTTTTCTCTATTACATCATTGTAATTATTTCCTTCATGGAATTTGCTACTGTTTTTAAAATTTACTCTTTATGTATTTGTCACCTGGGAGCTGAGCACCTGGTTGGCACTTAGTTTATATTTATTGAAAGAATGAATGATTGACTAAATCAATGGATGAATGAAGCAATCCTCATATATGTTTGCATTTGAGGATTCTGTTTGAACATCCAGAAAATTATTCTGGATCTTAGTTATGAGTTTGATTATTGCCCATTTCTTCATCTTGACCAGATATGGGTTTGAGGGCTCCTGAAGTTCCATGAATTTAACACATGAACCGTTTTATGCCATGAAAACTGTCCTACCTCTGCTCTTAAGATCTATTTTAAAAGTTGAGTCTATGTGTCTTTTTCATGCTTACATCAGAACCTAGACTGGGTATGCCTGATCTTTAATCCTGCTTTGTGAGTCTGGATTTATGAGATGTGAAATTGGCGTCCTGTAATCTGAATTCTGTCTTGAGGTTAGCTGTCTTTTATAGAACATTTACTATGTACAAGACACTATACTCAATACTTTGTGCCTCTTAGCTTGCATTAATTCTTAAACATTGAATCAACTTTGCATATTTGGAATAAACCCTATTTAGCCTTGGTATATTATCCTCTTCATATTGTTAAGGATTTTTAAATCTATGTTCATCATAAAAGATATAGGGCCAATCAGGTTATTTATTTCTTCTTGAGTGAGTATTGGGAGTTTATGGGGAGTATATTTATAACAACTGCTTTAAAGCCTTTACCTGTTAATTCCAACATCTGGGTCTTCTTGAGACTTGTGTCTATTGATAATCTTTTATGTTGAGAATGAGTCACATTTTTCCTGGCTCTTGGCCAAGTAATTTTGGATCATATCCTAGGTATTGTATATGTTATATCTGTGCATATTCTTGGTTCTGTTATAATTCTCTGGGGAATGTTGTTTAGTCATGTTTTCTTTGTTTGTTTTAGCTGGCAATAGCTCTTTTCTCTGTGGTCCGCATTGGCCCCATTTAGTCAAAAAAAGTGTTTTCTATCTGATTTTTAGCCATCTCTGCCAACACACACACAAACACAGCTCTCTTGATTTGGATCTGCCCTCAGGATAAACCTATAAGAAAAAAGGGGGGATATGTAAAAGTCCTCCTTGAACTTTTCCAGGTTCTGACTCTCCTCCACAATCAGCCTGCTTTTGTTTAGTTTTCAGAGTCCTGGGTAGTTGGTTGCTTTTTGTAGTTTGTCTTGAGGTTTTAGTTGTAGTCAGCAAGAAAGACAGGGTATAGTGACTGGAGTCTTTACTTATATAATCTTTGCCAAATCCTTAGAAAGTAGCTATTACCATTATCACTATTTATATAGAGGATGACATTGGAGCACAGAGCTGTTAATTAATTTGTCCAGTCAGCCATCTAGTAAGTAGCAGAGTTGACATTCAAATGCAGGCAATCTGATGCCAGGGCTTAAGCTTCTAGCCTTTATGTTATAGGGGTAGTGTGTGTTTTCCGGGGAAAGAATTATTTTGGAGCCAGAGAGACATTGTAGTGGTGCTGTTTGTCTTTGGGACTTGGGCAAATTTATTGCAAGCCACAGTTTCCTTATCTGTAAATCGAGTTGGTAATACTTAACCTCTCAGGGTTGTGGTAAAAGTGAGCTGGGATGCTGCCGATGAAGTGCTTAGGATAAGGCTGGCACATAGTCAATGCTCCACTGATGAGATTTTCCAAGAGTACAGTTGCCCAGTTCAGACCTCTGGCTTTTGATTATTTACACGCTAACCCCAGGGTGACCATGCAGTTTTCGTTTCATACTGGGTAAGGTTGCAGAGAGAAAGAATTGAAGTTAATATTTACACAAAGGCAACATGACTGTCCAGGGCAAACTGAGATATCTGGTCACCCTAACTAAACTCTTCTCCAGAGAGGATTAATGAAGCTGAGGGAAGGCACCACTCTCATGAGGAGAAGAGCCTTGGCCCCTCAGCAGTAACATACCTCTCATGATAAGGTTAGAGGACCAGGGGAGGTTTCTGTCCTGGGAGCTAAGCCAATGGCCGCACAGTGATTTTGCTTCTCCTACTTTCACTGACATATCCATCAATTCATTTAGACAATTCACACAAAAACGATTTGAGCTCCTTTTTTACAGATAAAATTGTATATCCAATATAGAGACCTCTTCCCCTCTCTAGGCTAGCAAGTAATGAGGGTGATCAGGTAGCCTGTCTCAAGCCTGATAAGTGGAACACTGGAGCTAAAATGACAACTCTGGATCTCACCCCATAGCCATCCCAAACCTGAGTTAATAATGTAATACCCTATCTTCCTCTCCTTCTGCAGTCCCTTCTCTGGTGCCCTTTACCATCAAATTCACCATCATCAGCCTGCACTACACAGAGGACATGGGACGGCCAGGTTCTGAGATATTCAACACAACAGAGAGGATCTTGAATCGTCTGGTGAAAGCCCCAAGTTCCTACTCTGTCTCATCTCCCCCTTATCCTGCCCATCCTCTTGGCCCATCACGCTCATGTCTTTCTCTTCCCCCTGCTCCCAGCTCAGGCCCTTGTTCCAGAACAGCAGTATTGGGCCCCTCTACTCTGGCTGCAGACTGACCTTGCTCAGGTGAGAACTCACAGCAGAAAATAACCCCCTGTACCTACCATCCCATGGACAACTGACAACTTACTCCCACTCTGGCCCCTTCTCACCCTGGTTTTGAAACACAGAATCCTTGTAGACCTTTTCTTCCTGGGAAATAAGGATGAACTTTTCAGGAGGGTCTTTATTCTGTTGTTCACCAAGAAAACAATCAACATGTTGACTCTATCACTAAAGAGCAGTTATAATTGGCAATGCCTGGAGATATTTTTCATTGTTACAACTGGGTAGGGATTAGTGTTACTGGCATGTAGTGAGTAGAAGCCAGAAATATTGCTAAACATGCTACAATACACAAGACAGCCCTCAAAGCAAAGAATTATCCATCCCAAAATATCAACAAGAGAATCCTTTTCTAGAGGATGCATAATTTACTTTCCTGTTTTTGCCATGTTTTGGCTGAAGATTGAAATGTCTATAATACCTAGCAAGGCCTCCCATCCCCTACAATCTCCAGCAATGGCCAAAGGCTGTTGTTTGATCTCTTAGAGGTGAATTTGGGATATCTACCCCACAACTAAATGCTGAGGGCTCTGTCCTCTTACTTTATTTCACAAACGAAGAAAGTGAGGCACAGTGTATGAGAAACTTAACTAGAGTCATCCAGCTATTGATTGGTAGAGCTGGGATTTAAACAATTTGATATCATCTTTTTTTCACTTTGTCAAATTCTCAGACTCCTTTCTTCTACCTCATTTATCTTGCTTCTGTTGTTATATGCCTTGTGATCATTGTCACTTTAAAGTTTAGCACAGATATTGACAATTTCAGGTGCTAAATTGCCTGTCTTAAGGGGTCTTCACAGCCATCCTGCTCATTTCCATCCCTCCTCCACCAACATGGCCATTCCAGGCTGTCCACCAGTCCTTCTGCTTTTTCAGAACTCTCCCTCAATGAGGCTTCTCAGGACCCATAACTGGAGTTTCCACCTCTCCATTCCCTTGTCCCTCCCTACCCAGACCAGAGAAAGATGGATCAGCCATTGGAGTGGATACCATCTGCACTCACCACCCTGACTCCATGGGCTCTGGGCTGGACAGAGAGCGGCTGTACTGGGAGCTGAGCCTACAGACTGATGGTGTAACCCAGCTGGGCTCCTTCACCTTGGACAGGGACAGTCTCTATGTCAATGGTGAGCATGGTTTCAGTAATTCCAAGCTGAAGATGAGAATTTGCCCTCAGAAGGGATTTGGACTCCCCAGTTCACCTCAGGACCCATTGGGTGTATCATCTTCCTCCTGGGACACCACTCTTAATGTTACTACTAGCTATGGTCCCCCTTAGTTCGCAAGTCATTCTCTTTTCTTTGTATCTCTGCATTCTGGAGTTGATTTGCATGCTTTTCTGGCCACAAAGAGAAGACCCACTGGGTGAAGCCAATGGGAATTCAAGAGTTTAGCCTTTTGACTTTCTTCCTTCCAATGCCTCACAACCCCTCTAGACCTTGAAAGGTACAGTTTGCATACCCACAATGTAGAAATTCTGTCTTGCCAAATAAATTGCAAACCCATGAAGAAATAAATTGGATTTTCAATTACTCTGCATTTTAAGAACAGGATACTGTTGCTATTAGAGCATTACTTTTTTTTTTTTGGTCAATTTAGCATAACTATTTTATTTGTCCTTATATGATACTGCAATTGGATATAATTGAAAAATACAAAAATCTATATGTTATTAGACTGTTTCTTTTCTTTTTTAATATATTATTATTTTTTAAACGTACTTTAGATTACTCTATTTCTAATTGAGAGAGGGCTTAGATCCCATGGGGTAGATGGATGGAACTGCCTTACTTGCAGCAACTTTTGAACTATATAGACTTGATGTCTCAGTTGGGAATGGGGACTGGTGGACCTCAAGGTATATCTTGGAAATCCCTCTCCTGCCAGCATTGCAATTCAGCCTCTTATTCTCATTGCAGGTTACACACATCAGGCCTCAACCTCCATCCCCAGCGGTGAGTACTCAAGGCCCTGATGACCAAGTGTTTCAAGTGCCTTGTGGGCAGCAGCCATTCCTGCCACCCTGAATCCAGGGCCTTGGGGAGAGAAGAAAACAGACCTATTGTCCCACTCCCACCTCTATTTTCCATGGGTCAAACTGAAGAGGAACAATGCTCACATTGCCATTCATTCCTCACCTTGCATCCCCATTCTCACTCCACACCATTTATCCTCAGCTGCTGAGACCTTAACATACTTCCAAGTGATCCCAGTCCTACCAGTCTATTTCTAGCTCCACCAATGGGTGACCTCTCTCTACCTCCTTGTAGAAAGCCAAGATATTTGGCCTCAAAGCTAGGACCTGGGAGATGCAGAGAAAAGATGTGAGGGAGCTTTGGACTCAGTCACAGGCACTCCTTGCTTTGCCCTGAAATTCCTCATGAGCAGGGGATGTGTCCTTATTATCTTTCCAGTCATGTTGATTCCCTCTCCCTGCCCTCAGCAACTGCTGTGGCCACTGTCTCCACATCAATTATACAATTTCTTCCATTGCTAGAGTCACAATAGTTCTACAGTAGAATACCAGTAAGTCCACTCTAATCCATATGTTATTCCTCTATCCTGTGGACCCTGGGATGGTGATAGCCACTCCAACTCTATATGAAGGGGGGGTGGTTAGATCCCATATCGCTGATGGATGCAGTTCTCCTGCTTGCAATTGTAGGCACTCTTGGTTGCCTGGTGTGGTGGTTAAACATCTTCCCTCCCTGTTAGCTGACCTGGATAGGTCCAATGAACTGAAGGGTAGGAGTTGCTACTCTGTTGTGGCTCAGAGCCCAGCTGGCACATGGCCAAACCAGAGATTCAAGTCTCCTGAGTGTACACCGACCCCACTTTCCACCACGGGTTCAGTAAAAGTGACAGAAGAGGCATGTATAAAAAGGTTGTTTCTGAGTCCAACTCCATCACACTCAGGAGCACAAATTCCAAAGGAGGGCCCACTGAGCAGGCACTGAACTCCAGAGCCATCTGCCATGACTGTAGAACCTGTGTGTCTCCACTGCCCTCAGTGGCACCAGCACCTGGGGTTGTATCTACTTTGGCTGTCTCTGGGATCCTGCTGAGATATGCGTAAGCGTGACCCTCTGATGACCTCCCAACTATTTTTGAAGTCTCTTAGCAATATAAGCTCATTTGTCTTTACCATTTTCCCCTTTTATTCAGTATCTTTTTCTAGTAACATCACCAGCTGGTGATTGGTAGTAATCCCTTGGTGCCAGGGAGGCTCATCCCTGGGAGTCATGTCCCATGCTGGGGAGAAGGCAATGCATTTACATGCTGAGTTTGGCTTCAAGACTGGCCACATTTGAGCAACATGGAGGCTCTCAGATGGTAACTTTTAGGCACCCTGCAGCCCTAGGCCTAGTTGAAATTTCAGGCACACAGGCTTATAAGCAGAGTCATCAGTATCAAGGGCTCATCATTGGACCATCCTTGTTCATGGGTCTTTGCCCTTGCTCTTGGGGACTGTTGCTATTCCATTGGGGAATCTGACAGAGTTCCCTTGGCTAGAAACTCAGCACTCCCTCAGTTGTCATTTGTATCCTTAACTATTCTGAAAATACCCAATGAATATCCAAATATTTTTATATACCCTATATACATGCCCTGGAGAACTCCCTCCAAATGATGTGTTCCCCATCAATAACACCCCACGCCAGCATTCCTCCATTGCCATAGTTGAACCCCTCTGTGGTCCAAAACTTCTTAAAAAATGAAGCCTAATATATTGCCAAATTCAATTAGTAGGAAAATGAAATAGTAGTGATAGTTTTAAAGATTAGAAATAGAATACATACTAATTTAGAAAAACTAAAATATAGTAAAAATAAATTGGGGTATTAAAAATGAAAAATAATATAAAACTTTGTTTCTGATGTTTTGCCTTTCATCACTGTAATAGGTGTTGCCCAGTATGTACAATGGCAAGGTAATTTCTTTCATTCCTACATCAATGTCTACATCCTTTCTTTTTTTTTTTTTCCCTAAGTCTTTTAGATCTTTAGTTAAATTCATTCCTAGGTTTTCAATTTTTTAATTTACTATTGTAAATGGTATTTGTTTCTTGTTTTCCTTCTCAGATTGCTCATTATTGGTGTACAGAAATGCTACTGATTTTTGTGCATTTGATCTTATAACCTGCAACTTTACTGAACTCATTTATAAGTTCTAGAAGCTTTGTTGTAGTTTTCTCAGGGCTTTCTATGCATAGGGTCATGTCATCTGCAAATAGTGAAAATTTTATTCCTTCCTTTCCAGTTTGGATGCTTTTATATTTGCTTCTTGCCTCAGTGCTTGAGCAAGTACTTCTAACACAATGTTAAGTAGAAGTGGTGATAGTGATTATCCTTGTCTTGTTCCTGATCTTAGAAAGATTTTAGGATTTCACCATTGTAAATGATGTTAGCTGTGGGTTTTTCATATATACCCTTTATCATGTTCAGAAAGTTTCCTTCTATTCCTATCTTTTGCAGTGTTTTTATCAAGAAAGGGTGCTGTGTTTTGTCAAATGCATTTTCTGCATCTATAGATTTGATCATGTGATTTTTTTCCTTTGATATTTTTATGTGGTGTATTATATTGATTAATTTTCTTATATTAAACCATTCTTGCATACCAGGGATGAAACTCACTTGGTCATGGTGTATATTTCATTTGATGTGTTATTGAATACAATTAGCATGAATTTTTTTTTGAGGATTTTTGCATCCAGGTTCATTAGAGAGATTGATCTGTAATTTTCCTTTCTTGTGTTGTCTTTGTTTGGCTTTGGTATTAGGGTTATGTTGGCATCATAGAGTGAGTTAGGCAATGTTCCTTCTATTTCAATTTTTTGAAAGAGTTCAACCAAGATTGTTGTTAGTTTTTTGGGGAATGTTTGGTATAATTCACCTGTGAAGCAGTCTGGTCCAGGGATCTTCTTAGTTGGGAGGTTTTTAATGACTGATTCTATCTCTTTACTTATGATTGGTTTTCTTCGTATCATCAGTTTCTTCTTTCATCAATGTAGGCTGCTCATGTGTTTCTAGGAATTTGTCCATTTCCTCTAAATTGTCCTTCCTGTTGGCATACAGTTTTTCAAAGTATCTTCTTAAGATAGTCTTTATTTCTGTGGGGTCAGTGGTGATATCCCCTTACTCATTTCTTATTTTGTGTATTTGCATTTTCTCTCTTTTTTTTCTTTGTTTGTCTCACTAAGGGTATGTCAATTTTGTTGATCTTCTCAAAGAACCAGGTCTTTGTTTTGTTTGTTTTTCTTGTGATTTCTTATTTTCTATTTCCTTTAGTTCTGCTCTGATATTTGTTCTTTCTTTCTTTCTTTCTTCTTCCTTTGGGGTTGGTTTCTTTCTTTCTTTCTTTCTTTTTTAGTAATTCCTCCAAGTGTGCTGTTAGGTCTTCAATTTTAGCTCTTTTTTTTTGAGGTATGAATTTATGGCTATGAATTTCCCTCTCAGTACATCTTTTGCTGCGTCTCATGAGTTTTGATATGTTGTGCTGTCATTTCCATTAGTTTCAAGGTAATTACTGATTTCTTTTGAGATTTCCTCCTTGACCCACTGTTTGTGTCACAGTGTGTTGCTTAACTTTCATATCTTGGTGCCTAATCTGGTTCTCTTTCCCTTGCAGATTTCCAGCTTCATCCTACTGTGGTCAGAGAAATTATTTTGTGTGATTTCTATCTTTCTGAATTCATTGAGGCTTTCTCTGTGGCCTAGCATGTGGTCTGTCTTGGAGAATGATCCATGTGCACTTGAGAAGTATGTATATCCTGCTGTGTTTGGGTGTAATGTTCTGTATATGTCTATTAGGTCCACCTCCTCTAATATTGTTTAAAGTCTTTGTTTCTTTATTGGTTCTCTGTTGAGATGTTCTGTCCAATGGTAATAGTGGTGTTTAAAATCCCCCACTAATTGTAGAGGCATCTATTCCTTCACTTAGTTTTTCCACTGTTTGCCTCATGTGTTTGGAGGCACCATGGTTAGGTGCATAAATGTTTATGTTTGTTCTTTCTTCTTGAAAATTACTTCTTTTACTAATATGTAGTGTCCATCTTTGTCTTTCACAATAGTTTAGTATTTAAAGTCTCTTTTTCTGGTATTTATACAGCTACTCCTGCCCTTTTCTGGTTATTGTTTTCTTTTAAGATTGTTTTCCAGCCATTCACTTTCAACCTCCTTGAATCCCTGGGTCTAATATGGGTTCCTTGTAGACAGTATACAGATGGGTCATATTTCCTTATCCATTCTTCCAATCTGTGTCTCTTGAATGGTTAGTTTAATCCATTGAGATTCCATGTTATTACTCTCAAGGAATTATTTACATTAGCCATATTTTCCTTGGATTTGTGCATCTGTTTTTTTTTCTCTTTCTGTTTTTATCTTTTTAGTTGTTTGTACACTCTCCTCCAACTCTGTCTCTCCTGTTTTTTCTTTCCTCCTGCAGAACTCCCTTTAGTATCTCTTGAAGGACAGGTTTCTTGTTAGAATACTCTCTTAGTTTCTGTTTATCTGTGAATATTTTGAACTGTTCATCATTTTTGAAAGCTAGCTTTGCTGGATAGATTATTCTTGGCTGGAAATTTTTTTTCTTTGAGTACCTTGACTATGTGATACCATTGCCTTCTTGCCTCCATGGCTTCAGGTGAGAAATCAGCACTAATCTTATTGAGCTTCCCTTATATGTGATAGTTCTCTTTTCTTTTGATGCTTTCAGTATTTTCTCTTTGTCTTGAGCATTGAATAATTTGACAAGTAGATGTCTTGGGGTAGGCCTGTTGGGATTTATGCTTTTTGAGGTGCGTTGTGCTTCCTGGACATGTACACACTCCCTAAATAGGTTTGAGAATTTTCAGCCATTATTTCCTCCAACACCCCTTCTGACCCCTTTCCCTTCTCTTCTCCTTCTGGGATGCCTATAATGCATATGTTTGTGCATTTTGCATTGCCATTCAGGTCCCTAAGTCCCTGCTGGATTTTTTCTGTCTTTTTATCAATCAATTCTACTATCTGTTTGATTTCAGATGTATTGTCTTCCACATCAATAATTCTTTCCTCTTACTCTTCAAATCTGCTGTTATTTGCTGAGAGTGTATTTTTGATTTTTTGGATTGTGCTATTCATTACCATCATATCTGTTATCTTTTTAGGTATATTTAAAATTTCTTCTGTATGCTCTCCAAGTGTTTTCTTAATATCCTTAATCTCTTCTTTTACTTCATTGAATTGGTCCATGGTATTTGTTTTGAGAGCTTTGATTAGTTGTTCAATGTTCTGCTCATCTTCCTGGTTTTTAGTTTGTTCATTGGATTGGGCCATGTTTTCCTAATTATTGGTATGGTTTGTAATTTTTTGTTGTTGTCTGGTCATCATTTTATCTTGATATGTTTGTTCAGTTGATTATCTTGTCCATCTATTCTGGGTTTTATTTAGGTGCTGTTTTTGTGTGTGAGTTTAGTCTTCTCTTTGACACTTTGTTCTTCTTATTCTATTTCCTTGTTGTTGTCTAAGTTCCCTTGAAGGAAAATATTAGGGCCAGGGAAAACAAAAGAGGTAAGAAAAGAAAAAGTATAATAATACTATTAATAGTAAATGTTAGCAGAAGAACCATGTGAGACCTAGGCGAATGAATATTAAACTCTGTAAGCTCTGTTGAGTTATAACAGTACAAAAGTGGAGTATCTACAGTGAGATGGTAAACTGAATATGGAGAAGAATATAGTATGAATTAAAAGGCCAGTGTGGTCAAAAGGGAGGGAAAGAGAAAAGAAAGGCCAATAACCTAAAAAGTGAATAAAAGAAAATAGAATAGAGGTGTTAGAAATAAAAAGTCAGAAAAATTGGGGGCTAAACAAAGAGGTTCAATGTAAGAGAAACAATAGATGATGGAAGATAGAAGGATTGTAAAGGAAAGGGGATAGCATTGGTAACCAAAATCAGTATACACAGAAAAGAGGAAATTGAGGGTAAGGAAGCACAGCACACAAGAAACAGTGCCTGCAGCACCTAATAGAAAAGAAGAAGAATGAAAAAAAAGGGAAAAGAGAAAAAAAGGGGTGGTGCGGGGTAATAAAGTGGAAGGAAAGACAAGAAAACAAACCAACAAAAAAGACCAGACAAGGCCTCAAGCAAGGAGTCCCCTTTGCAATTGAAGAAATGCTTAGGAGCCTATCCTTTCCCCTTTCTCCCTTCCTCACTTCCCTCTCTCCCAGGGCAGCAGGAAGGCTGTGTGAGGGCTCCCCTCTGAGATTCAAATGGGACCCTGGTGAACCTACTCATCACAGAAAATAATGACTCTTAGTCTCTTTGAGAGAGAGCACCCACACCTTGCTGGGAACCCTAAATATGGTATTGGAAGCCTACCAAGCACTTCCTACTGCCCCCTCCCTTAGGTGTGTTGTACAGGACTAGTTAATTGCCTGACTCCACCTTCTCCCAGACTGATTTTCCCTATCCCAGGGTGTTTAGGTAAATGGGGCTCTCTCAGCAGATTCACCTCTCCTCTCTTCCTAGTCTCTCCCCAAGGCAGCTGGCATGCTTCTCCAAGCTTAGAAAAAGGGGGAACAGACAATTTAACCTGCACTGCTCAGGCCCCTTTTCACTCCCCATCAAAATCATCCCACTCCCTCGGATTTTGTCTGAGACCGGCAGGCTGGGGAAATGCTGGGGTTCAGGGAGTACTGGGTTTAGGGAATGCAGGCTAGGGGCATTGTGGGCTTGAGGAACGTGGGTTCAGGGAATGCACGTTCTGTGGAACATGGGGTTTGGGAAACGTGAGGCTCAGGGAACGCGAGTTTGGGGTTCGCATCTTTGGGGAACAAGGGCCTCAGGAATGCTACTCTGTGACTAGTGGTGTTCAGGGAATGCTGCGGTTATCAGCCCTAGGGGAAGGGTTTAGCTTTCCCACAGCTTCCGGCTCACGAACCAGAAACCCACAGTTTTACCTCGAGCAAACACTATTGTTGCACTCTCTCCAGTTTGATGTCCAGAAACCTCCTGCTTTGTGGGTTCCCAAAACAGCTCACTCTGGCAGGATTCTCTTCCTACTCAGCCAGGTTTTTTTTGCAGGAGAGTTGACGAGGGCGCACTCACTCAGATGCCATCTTGCTTCCCCTTTGCCCAATACCAGGAAAATGACATTGGTAAAATGCTCGAGGTTCATCCATGTTGTTACATGCATCAGCTTCATTCCTTTTATAGCTGAATAATATTACATTGTAAAAATACATCACATTTGTTTATCCATTCATGTGTTGATGGGCATTTTAATTGCTTCCACCTTTTGGCAATTGTGAATAATGCTGCTAAGTATATTGGTGTGCAAATGTCTGAGTCACTGCTTTCAATTCTTTTGAATATATATCCAGAAGTGGTATTGCCAAGTCAAATGATAATTCTGTGTTTAACTTTCTGAGGAATTTCAAAATGATTTTCAATAGTGGCTGCAGAACTACATTTACAACAATGTCCAAATGTTCCTATTTCTCACATCCTCTCCCATTCTTGTTATTTTCTTTTCTTTTTAAGAGTAGCCACTCTAGTGGGTGTGAGATTGTATCTTATTATGGTTTTAATTTGTAGTTCACTAATGGCTAATGACTTTGAGTATCTTTTCATGTGCTCATTGACCATTTGTTTATCTTCTTTGGAGAAATGTCTCTTCAAGACACCTTTTTATTGGGTCATTTGTCTTTTTTTTTTTTTAGTTATAGAGGTTCTTTACACATTATAGATATTAAAGCTTGTGAGATATGGTTTCTGAATAGTTTCTCCCATTCTTTAGGCTGTCTTTTTACACTCCTGATTACGTATTTTGATGCACGAAAGTTTTAAATTTTGATTAAGTCCAATTTGTTTTTTCCTTTCTTGCTTGTGCTTTTTATATAAAGTCTAAGAAACCACCACTTAACACAAGATCTGGAAGATGTTTCCCTGAGATTTCTCCAAGGAGTTTTATAGATCTAATTCTTGTATTTAGTTCTTTGATTCATTTCAAGTTAATTTTAGTATCTGCTGAGAGGTAGGAGTCGAACTTCAATCTTTTGCATATGGCTATCTAGTTCTCACATCACGATTTGTTGAAGATACTATTTTTCCCTACTGAGTGGACTTGTTATGACTTGTTATGTTAATTAAAGATTAATTTTCCAAAGGTGTAAGGGTTTATTTCTGAACTCTTAAGTCAATTCCATTGATGTAAATGTCTCACATTGTGCCAGACCCATACTGTTTTGAATACTGTAGTGTGTGTATGTATGTGTGTCCCTAGACTATCCCTTTCAGCCTCAATCCCATTTATAAACTGGCCGTGTTAATTATATTCACTATGATGTTACCATCAACTCCATCCCTTTCCACACATTCACAGTCAAACTAATTAAAAATTCAATATACATTAAGTATCAGTACTCCTTCTCAGCCCTCACACTAGCTCCTAGTAACCTATACTCTAGGTTTTAACTCTGTACATTTATTCTTCCTATTTAGTTCATATTAATGAAACCATACAATATTTGTCCTTTTGTATCTAGCTTATTTCACTCAGGATAATGTCTTTAAGGTTCATCTATGTTATCATAGGCATCCCAATTCATTTCTTCTTGCAGCAGCTCATAGTATTCCATCACGTATATATATATCACATTTTGTTTATCCATTCATTGATTAATGGACACTTGGGTTGCTTCCATCTTTTGGCAATTGTGAATAATGCCACTATGAGTGGCTGTTTATATTGCTGTTTTCAATTATTATGGACAATATTCCTAGTAGACTGTACCAGGAGGGATTGCTGGATCATACAGAAGATCTATATTTAACTTCCTGAGGAACTGCCAAACTATCATCCACTTGAGGCTATAACTTTCCACATTCCCACCAACAGTGAAGGAGTGTTCCTATTTCTTCACATTCTCTCTGGAACTTATTTTCCTTTTTTTTTTTTTTAATAATGGCCATACTATGATATATGAGGTGATATCTCGTTGTAGTTTTGATCAGCATTTCCCTAATAGCTAGTAATATGGAACATTTTTTTCTTGTGGTTTTTGCCATTTGTATTTCCTCTTGGGAGAAATGTCTATTTAAGTCTTTTGCCCATTTCTAAATTGGATTGCTTGCTCTTTTATTGTTCAGTTGTATGATCTGTTTATATAGCATGAAATCAAACCCTTATCAGAGATCTGATTTCCAAATATTTTCTCCCATTGAATAGCCTGCCTTTTCAACTTCTTGACAAAGTGCTTTGAATCACAAAAGTGTTTAAGTTTGAGGAGGTCCCATTTGTCCATTTTTTCCATTCATTGCTCAAGTTTTCAGTGTAAGGCTTAAGAATCCACCACTCATCACCAAGTCTTGAAGATGTTTCCTTACATTTTCTTTTAGGAATTTTATGGTTCTAGTTTTATATTTAGGTCTTTGATCCATTTTGAGTTAATTTTTGTATAAGGTATGAGAGAGGTGTCCTCTTTCTTTCTTTTAGATATGAGTATCTAGTTCTCTCAGCACCATTTGCTCAATAGACTGTTCTGCCACAACTGGGTGGGCTTGATAGTCTTGTCAAAAGTCACTTGACCGTAGATGTAAGGGTCTGTTAATGAACCATCAGTTCCGTTCCATTGGCCTATATGTCCATCTTTATGCCAGTACTATGCTGATTACTGTAGGTTTGAAATAAAATTTAAAATCAGGAAGTGTGAGCTATTCAACTTTCATTTTCTAGGTGATTTTGGCAATTTGGTACCACTAAATATTCCACATGAATTTGATTATTGACTTTTCCATTTCTGGAAACCTGTTGGAATTTTTTTTGAGAGGTACCAGAGATTGAACCTAGGACCTTGTACATGGGAATCAGGGGCTCAACCACTGAGCTAAATCTGCTCTCCTCCCCTCCCCCCTTGGAATATTTATTGGAATTGCATTGAATCTGTATATTGCTTTGGGTGAAATTGACATCTTAATAATATTTAGTCTTCCAACCCATGAACATGTAATGTCTGTCCATTTATTTTGGATTTCTTTAACTTTTTTCAGCAATGATTTGGAGTTTTCCAGTACAAGTCCATTGCATCCTTAGTTAAATTTATTCCAAAATATTTATTCTTTTAGTTGTTATTGCAAATGGATTTTTTTCTTGCTTTCCTATTTTTCAATTGTTCATTACTAGCATGTGCAAACAGTACTCTTTCTGCAATTTGGTCTTGTACCCTGATACCTTGCTGAATTTGTTTATTGGCTCTAGTAGCTTCTTTTATGGATTTTTCAGGATTCCCTGTGTAAGGGATTATGTTATCTGCAAATAGAATTTTACTTCTTTCTTTTCTATTTGTATGCCTTTTATTTCTTTTTCTTGCCTACTGGCTCTGGATAGAATGCCCAGCACAGTGTTGGATAATAGTGGTAGTAGAAGACATAATTGTCTTGTTCCTAATGTTAGCAGAGAAGCATTTAGTCTTTCACAATTGATTATGGTGTTAGCTATGGGTTTCTCATAAATGCTGATGTTTTTGATGTTAAGGATTTTCCTTTTGTTACTAGTTTTCTGAGTATTTTTATCAGGAATGGGTAATGGATTTTTTAAAAATTCATTTTCTGTGTCAATTGAGATTATCGTGTAATTTTTTGCCTTCTTTCAATTAATGTGGTATATTACAATGATTGAATTTCTTATGTAGACCCATCTTTGTGTACTTGGGATAAATCCCTGTGATCATGGTGTTTAATTATTTTAATGTGATGCTGAGTTCTGTTAGCTAGTATTTTGTTGGGGATTTTTGCATCTATATCCATGAGGGATATCAATCTGCATTGTTTTTTTCTTGTGATATCTTTATTTGGATTTCCAATAGGGTTATGCTGGCCTCATAGAATAAGTTGGGAAGTGTTCCCTCTCTTCAATTTGTTGGAAGATTTTTGAATAGTACCGGTGTTAAGCTTTCTTTGAATGTTTGATAAAGTTCAAGAGGAAAACCATCTGGTTCTGGGCTTCTCTTTGTTGAGAAGTTTTTGATTAATGGTTCTATCTCTTTACTTGTTATTGATCTGTTGAGAGCTTCTATTTCTTTTAGAGCCAGTAAAGGTAGACTAATTTGTTGACATAAAGTTGTTCATATGTCCTCTTATAATCCTTTATATTAAAGCAGGGTCTTAGTAATAGCCTCCCTTTCATTCTTATTTTTTTTTTTTTACAGATTTATTTATTTATTTAATTCCCCCCCCCCCCCTCCCCTGGTTGTCTGTTCTTGGTGTCTATTCGCTGCGTCTTGTTTCTTTGTCCGCTTCTGTTGTCGTCAGCAGCACGGGAAGTGTGGGCGGCGCCATTCCTGGGCAGACTGCTCTTTCTTTTCACGCTGGGCGGCTTTCCTCACGGGCGCACTCCTTGCGCGTGGGGCTCCCCCATGCGGGGGACACCCTTGCGTGGCACGGCACTCCTTGCGCGCATCGGCACTGCGCATGGCCAGCTCCACACGGGTCAAGGAGGCCCGGGGTTTGAACCGCGGACCTCCCATATGGTAGACGGACGCCCTAACCACTGGGCCAAAGTCCGTTTCCCTCATTCTTATTTTTAAATTAAAGATTCACACAGTATACGTCCATCCAAAGTGCATAATCAGTATCAATGGTTCTCAGTATAAAACCAAAGAGTTGTGCACTCACCCCCACAGTCAATTTTAGAACATTTTCTTTGCTCTGATTATAAAAAAGAAAAAACCCTTACCACCTATCCCCCTCATTATTGACTACTAGCATTGTTAAAGTACCTTTGTTACAATTACTGAAAATATATTACAATATTACAGTTAACTATAGTCATTATTTTGCATTAGTTGTCTTTTTTTCCCATATACTACCTTATTATTAATGTACATTTGTTATAGCTCATGAAAAAATATTCTTATATTTATACTATTAACCACATGCATCATCCACAACAGGGCTCACTATATTATATAGTCCCATGTTTCATCCTCTAGCTTTCCTTCTAGTGACACATGTGACCTTAAATTTTCCTTTTCAACCACAATCATACTCACAATTCAGTACTGTCAAGTACCTGCACAAAAATGTGCTCCCATCACCTCTATCCATTTTTCAAACATTTACTATCAACCTTATTGTAAATTTCTACACACATTAAGCATCAGCTTGCCTTTCTTTGCCATGTTCCATTTCCTGGTAATGTATATTCTAGAATCTAGATATTAAGACCATGAGCTTGCTCACTATAATTAGTTCATATTAATGATATCAAACAATATTTGTCCTTATGTGCCTGGCTTTTTTCATGGAACACAATGTCCTCAAGGTTCATCCATGTTGTTACACGTATCAGGACTTCGTTTATTCTTACAGATGAATAATATTTCATCGTATGTATATACCACATTTTGTTTATCCATTCATGGGTTGAGGGACACTTGGGCTGTTTCCGTCTTTTGACAATTGTGAATAATGTCACTATGAACATCAGTGTGTATATATTTGTTTGAGTCCTCCTTTCATTTATTCTGAGTCTTATGTTTCACCCTTTAGCTTTTCTTTTAGTGATGTAAACTTTCCCTTTCAACCACAATCATATTTCCATATTAGTGCTGCTAATAATATTCACTCTAATGTGCTATTGTCACCTCTGTTCAATTCAAAAAATTTACAATCAACCTTATTAGAAATTCTGCACAAATTAAGCCTCAGCTCATGTTCTCTATCCTCATTCTGCCTTCTTGTGACTGATCTTCTAGCTATTAATCAACTCCATGACTTTGCTCCTTACATTTAGTTCATATTAGTGAGATCATACAATATTTGTCCTTTGTGTCTGAATTGTTTCATTCAACATAATGTCCTCAAGGCTTATTCATGTTGTCATATGCACCACAACTTCCTTTATTCTTATAGTTGAACAATATTCCATCGTATTCATATACCACATTTTATTTATCCATTCATCATTGGTGGACACCTGGATTGTTTCCATCTTTTGGCCATTGTGAATAATGCCACTATAAACATCAGTGCAAATGTCTGTCTGTATTCCTGCTTTCAGTTCTTTTAGTTATCCTTACCAATAATCTTCATTTCTGCACTCATCAGTCCTTGCAGGAAAGGAAGAAGCCCTGATAGAGAGCCTGCAAATGTTTTTCCTTATGTTTAGTCTGAGTGTCATCACTCATTCTGTGGTCTCATGCTTTCTCACGTCTTACAGGGGAAAGGCAATTGGTCAAAAGATTCATGGACATGGTCCCAACAAATTTTTTATGATGATGATTTTTATTTTATTTTTTATTATCTTTCTTAAAAAGATACATAGATTACATAAAATGTTACATTATACCCCCATTCCTCATCCCCCTCATTCCTTCACATCAAGAACCTCTTTCATTATTGTGGTACATTCATTGCAACTGGTGAATACATTTTGGAACACTGCTCGACCACATGGATTATAGTTTACATTGTAGTTTACACTCTCTCCCAGTCCATTCAGTCAGTTATGACAGGACATATAATGTCCTGCATCTGTCCCTGCAATATCATTTAGGACAACTTGAAGTCCGGAAAATGCCCCCATATCACACCTCTTCTTCCCTCTCCCTGCCCTCAGCAACTACCATGGCCACTGTCTGCTCATCAATGATACAGTTTCTTCCATTGCTAGAGTCACAATAATTCTATAGTAGAATACCAGTAAGTACATTCTCTCCCATATTTTATTCTTTCATTCTGAGGATGATCCCAACAATTTTAAGCTCAAATAGGCTAATGGTTTGTACATTCTAGTTTGCAACTGTGAGAGGCAATAGGAAATAAACTCTGCCAAATACACACTCCCTGCTAACCTTTCTGGTCATGCTTTGAAATTGCTTCTTTGAGTCTGGATTGCTTATGTTCCTTGACATAGCTATTGTTTATCTCAGCGCACAGATCCTGAAAGCCATATGCTGTCTCCAAGGTCTAGTATAAAGGGTATGTTTCAGGAAAACCTCAGATTGCTGTCGTGTGTACTGTCTGCTGGATGTCATCTCCTGGGGTAGGCTGGCCAGATGGCAGCACAGTGCAGGGGGCACACACAGTCAGCCTCCTGCTGCCACACTCGCTGCACCACAGTCAAGGCTGAAATCTTGCAATCAGTGCAGACACTGCACCACAGTCAAGGCTGAAATCTTGCAATCAGTGCAGACCTCGCTACCTTCATTCTGCAGTTGTACTCTTATGTAACTGAATCCTTTTTTCACTATTAATTAAATGGAGCTTTCCAAAGATGTCAGGCAGGTTCTTAGGACACATCCTGGGAAGGAACAGGGGTGCATGCTTTCAGGCTCTGGAGGGGTGACTGGCACAGCTTCTTTCTTCTGTGAGGCCAGGAGCTCATGAATCACTCATTCCATCTGTGGTCTGAAGATGTGGTTTAGTTTTGTATCCACCACCTGAGAAATAATTCTGTCTACTCCAGCTTCCAACAGCCCTGACTGAACCACACTCTACTTCAGCCCATTTCGCAGCTCGTTCATTGTCGGATTCCATTCCTGCTAGTCCAGATGGGTAGCCACAAACTTTTCCATCCGGCTTGGTATCCACGTGGGCCAGGCAGTGCTAGTGGAAGTTGTCAAACAGGCTCTGGCTCTTAGCTCTACTTCATGATGAGGGTAATGAGTGGCAGGTTACCGGGGCATCGAGGCCTGGTGAAGCTGTCGTTCCCACGGCCCCTGGTACGGTTCCCCACCCCCGCGACGCCCTGCACCCCGCTCCGCTGCTGCCCATCGCACTCATTCCTCTGCCACCACCACCGTCCACCAGGGCTGTGCCCAGGCCCTCGAAGGAGATGGAAAAAAACTGCTTCTTCTCAGGGCCTCAAGGCCTGAGTCAGGCAGAGGTGGCTGCAGCGTCGGGGAAGGTGGTGGGTCCCGACGTGGTGAGGGAATGCGAGAGGTGGCGGTAGAGGGGGGCGCGCAGGCAGGCAATAGCCATAAAACACCCTGCTCAAAACCCGCTGCTCCAGATTGCATCACCATGGACATTTGCTTTCTGAACAGGCTCTAACTTACTGTTTTTCCTATAAGGTGCTTGCTCAGCACCTATCCACTTGTATTTATTTACAAAAGGGTCCCCGTTTTTACTTTAAACAAAATACTAAAAATTTTTAAAAGGAAGGGGAATTTTATTGTTTGTAATCATATAATTTTATACTTTTTACTAGCTATTCTATCATTTTCAGATTTATGTGTAGTCATTATAGTTATCATTTAAAATAGGTAGCTAGATCATATTCCATGGAACTGATATAATTATTGACATAATTCCCCTTGTTTGATATTGGTTTGATTTTAGGCTTCCTTTTCTTTACTATAAACATGGTTGCAGGGAGCAGACCCTAGCAGATCTCTAATGTATATATATTTTTTAACAAATCAATTTTTTGGATACATATTAAAAAAGCGTATAATTCATCCAAAGTGAACAATCAATGGTATTTAGTATAATTACATAATTGAGTATTCAACACCTCAATTATCATTAGGGCATTTTCATTATTTCAGTAATAATAAAAAATGAATATCATTTCCAGCCCCAGAACTCACTCTCCTGCCTAAGCCCTCTCTGAAACCTGCTTCTGAAACCTATATTTATCACCCCTGTCTTCCAAATGACTCCCTAACTCTTGATAGAGTAGAAAGCAGACTTATTCACTGAGAATAGATTTGCCAAATTTTGAATTTATCAAAAGTCATCTCACTAAAGGATCAACCCCCCCAGTTTACACAACTAATTAGTTTACTAATGGATTATTTAATAGATGCTCTTTTTGAATGTATTGAATGGAAATTAGTTGTTTCTTATTAGTGTCCTTATGATTATGTTCCTCATGATTGTATATAGTTTCCCTAAATATATCCTATGAATATTGTCATTTTAGCAGCATCTTAAGGAATGTTCCATTTGTCAAAATATGGCCCATTTCAACTCTTCACAAATATTGTGATTGTGTTTGATTCCCCCTACTTTTTTGTTATGAAAATTATCAAAAATAACACAAAAATTGAGAAAATAGAGCAAGAATATCCAGCTGTCCACCAATGGAACTTAACAGTTGTTGATATTTTATTTTATTTGCTTCTTTGAATAGTCAGTTCTGCTAGAAAGTGACATTTTGTTCCTAAAACTCTCCATGCTTTGTAAAATGTGCAATGAAAACACAGAGTTTACAGGACAAATAGGATTAGTTGCATATCACTTTAAAATATTCTCAATGATACATTTTTTAAAAATCTAATAAAAAACAGTAGCACAGTTTTACATGTTAAATGTTTAAGAAATACATTACTATTATAAATATGTCAAATTGTTCTCAGAGTATCAACAGTGTGGAAACAATCATGTTTAAGAAAACATTATAGGGAAGGGGATGTGGCTTAACTGATAAAGCATCCATCTACCATATGGAGGGTCCAGGGATCGATCCCCAGGGATTCCTGAACTGTGTTGTAAGCTGGCCTATGTGCAGTGCTGTGGCATGCAAGGAGTGCTGTGCCTGCGGGGGCATCCCTGTGTAGGAGAGCCCCCCACACAAGGAGTGTGCTCTGCAAGGAGAGCCGCCCTGTGTGAAAAAAAAAAAAGCATAGCCCACCCAGGAATGGTGTGGCATGCAGGGAGAGATGATGCAGCAAGATGATGCAACAAAAAAGAGACACAGTTTCTAGTGCCACCAGATAATGCAAGCGGATGCTGAAGAACACATAGCGAATGGACACAGAGAGCAGACAATGGGGGGGGGGGGTGCGGGGAACGGGAGAGAAATAAATAAAAAATAAATCTTTAAAAAATTGTAGAGCTGATTTAAATATAGTTGTAGATATAAATTTTTTTCAGAACTATTTAAAAGTTGCAAAAGTTGTGCTTCACACTATATATTTCAGCAAGAATCAGCAAAAAATTCAGGATACTTTCCTATGTAACCATAATACCACCATCATGCCCACACAATAGCAATAATACATTAGTATCATCTAATATACAGTCCATATTCAAATTTCCCCATATGTCTCCCTTCTGTAGGTGGCTTTTTTCAAACCAGAATCTAATCAAGCTTACCATACTGATTAGGTCATTGTCTTTTTTCATGTCTTTTGATCTAGAACAGTCCTATTTATTGCCTTCCTTTTTATTCTCACAAAATTGACTACTAAAGACAGCAGGCAAAACTGGTCCCAGGCTTTGTTTGATTACTTTACCTATATTCTTGAATAAGAATATACTCGAGAGAAATTATTCATAAAATAATTCTGGTTAAGTCAGTCAATTTGGGGAATTTCGGGAAAATGGCATATTGCTCCTCAGTCAAATTTCCCTAAAGACCCCTGAGAGTAAATAGGTCTGGGAGGGTCTTCAAAGGTGCCTGATAGGAGGAGGAAATTTGCTCATGCTTACCTGACCTGGACAATACCATCTTTGGTTTCAGTGTATGGCCAAAGCCTGGCACCATGTAAAGTAGAACATTCCATGGGCTCCAACAGAAAGGCTGAGCTGGCGGGCATTGCGCCCCACTGGTCCTTCAACTGCATTTTGCCTAAGCCTGACCTGGGTGTGGCCTCTCCTTACCCTTCCCTCCTGCAGCTGCTGGCCCTACACCTGTGCCCTTCACACTCAACTTCACCATCACCAACTTTCGCTACACAGAGGATATGCGACCAGGCTCCACCATATTCAACTCCACGGAGTCATTTCTACAAGGCCTGGTGAGAGCCCCTGCTACCTGTCTTTCTTTTCCAAATCCCAACTTACCCTCTGTTGTGTCATCTCCCTTATGGGTTTAAGCAGAGTGTTTATAAAGTTGTGGGCTCAGCACGCAGAGAGTTCCAAGTTTAAAACCTGGGACTGCCATAGACCAGTGTTGTGGTCTTGGACCACTGACCTTGAATTTTGTTACCTGTTTCATTATCTGTAAGACAGATATAATAAAAGCTCTTGTCCCAAAGAGTTTTGGTGAGAATTAAATGCAGTGTGGAGTGAATTTGGGAGTCAGTGTCTTAAAATTTTTTTAATTATGATTATTTTACATTTGCTATCATTCTCCTATTGTTCGTCCTCAGCTGAAGGTCTTATTTACCAACAGCAGCATCGGTTCACTCTACACTGGTTGCAGACTGACTGCCCTGAGGTGAGACCTGCTCTCTGACCTGCCCTAGGTATGGGACGGTTGGTTGTCCAGGGCCTGATCTAGAGTGAGGCAAATGAAGCATGTAGGCACACTATTTAAAGGAACATTCATCCTCAGGTGCCTGTGCTGCACTTTCATGATCCTGAGAGTGAGTTCTTCCTTAAATGTTGTGTCTTAGATGCCTTACTTGTTTCACCCTATTTCTGACCCCATGGTTTGCCCTGTTTATGCCCTCTTTAGGTAATCCTAAATCCAATTAAATAGACTTGATAGACCTGAATAGGCCACATGTGGCTTCCGTTTCATGTAGAAGGGTATGGACAGCAAACAGCACTCCTGTACGGAAGTGTGGGCATTTCTCTTCAGGGGCTCTCAGAAGTCCAGGGGATATTCTCTTTTGCACCCCAGATGACATCTAATGTACAAGAAAATGAGACTTTAATGGACAGGAATGAGGGGCTTTGAAGTCCCATGTCCCCTCCTACTTTTTTGTTGCCCTAGGGAGACATTAATGCAGGAGGCTGTTGGGCAACAGATGAGGAGTCATTTCTGTGCAGCATCTCGTGATGAGGTGCTCAGATTGAGAAATTGAATTGGGATCAGCTTTCTGAGATCTGATGAGTCTCTATTCAGAGCTACCATTCAGTCTCACCAGAAACTATGGGTGTTCTAAAAATGTTTCATTAATTAACCAATTAATTAATTAATGAGCACCTAAAATGGACCTGTCACAGGGACTGAGTATTTTCTATCAAGTAAGTAAGTTTGCACAGGTTGTTCAGCACGTGGCTGAGCTAAGGTTTGCAGTGATAGTCATTTGACTCTGAAGGGTTCACTTTTGTTCTTTGTAGTCTGGTGATGTTGCTTCTTCTCTGAGCAGCTCCTCCCTGTGTAAGAATGGCAGAGGAGCAGACATCCACAAGCAAAGGGGCTCAGAGAAGGATGGCCTGCCAAAGGTGCCCCTCTGTCCTATTTCCATCCCCATGTCCTTCTCTCCACAGGCCTGAGAAGGATGGAACCACCATTGGAGTGGACACCATCTGCATCTACCACCCTGACCCTGCAGGCTTCAAGCTGAACAGGGAGCTACTGTACTGGGAACTGAGCAACCAGACCTATGGCGTCACTCAACTGGGCCCCTATACACTGGAGAGAGGCAGTCTCTATGTCAACGGTGAGTGACTGGTGGTGACAGGGGTCTCCTTCTACCCCTCCCCTCAAGTGGGTCTTTCTGTTGCTGTCAAGTTTTGGCCAGAGAATAAATCCCTGGCTGTTTCTAGATTTTTCCTCTTCATTCTTCCTTCCTTGTAAGCTTCTCCTTCCCTTCTAAGGACTAAATCATATGGAGAGAGTCAGATGATCAGACAAAGGTTGAAGGAAGCACAACACACTACCTGGAAATGAAACAGCCTCCTGATTAAGGGATGCACATTCAGAGGTGTCCTGATGGGTTTTGTTCCTCCTGCAATAGTCCACCCCTTCATTCTCTCTTTAACTTTCAAACATCCCACCTATTCTTATCTACTCTCTGCAGGTTACACCAGTCCAGTCTTGATATCTGGCCCCACTGGTAAGTATTCAAACCCTGGGTGGCTCCATGTTCCACTGACCCTATGGGGGCAGCTGGTCAGTCCCCTCCAAGTCCAGGGCCTCAGGAATGAAGGAAGCTGGAGGACGCTGGTCAACCTCCCCTACCTCTATCTTCTGCAACTCAGGCTAGGCATCTGGGTCTCCTGTCTCTGGCATCTCCAAGGTGATGAGATTGCATCTTTCTCATTTTTGATGCTTTCTCTTCAGTTGCTATGACTTCTATACTCTCCTCAGGAACTTCTGCTGCACCAATGTCCTACAGCTCTACAGGTAGGAGCTTGCTCTTTATGTCTCCATTCTTCTTACCCTCATGTCTTCGTGGTTGGCAATAAGATGGGCAAATGGGGTGTTGCACAGACAAGGTAAGAGAAGAGGGTAGGCAAGATAAATCTTTCAGGCCATGCCCTTGGCAGAAACTTCTTGGTTTGGAGAGCTCTGTAACTCCAGGTTTTCAAGCCCAGATCGAAAGAGTGACTCCTTTTAATCACTCTTTGCTTTTTCTTTTTAAAATTAAAAAAAATTTTTATTAGAGAAGTTAGGGGTTTACAGAAAAATCACTCATAAAATACAGGGTTCCCATATAACACTTATTATTAAAACCTTGCATTGGTATGGTAAATTATTTGCAGTCACTTGCAGGTCAGCTAGATGCCTCTGCCTCTGGAAGATGTTTCATTATTGGTTAGAGTGCTTCAGTTCTCCTTCATGTCACCTCTTCCTTTTATCCAACAGGTTAGCTCAGGCTTGTTCATGTGGTGGCCATAGAGCTCCTAGCAGCAAGAGAGGATAAGCCCCAGTGCACAAGCACTTTCAAGGACTCTGCTTTTGTCACATTTCTCTTTTCCATTTTTCCAAAGAAAGTCACACAGCCAAGCCATATTCAAGAGGTAGAGAAATACACTTCCATCTTGTGATGGGAGGGACCACAGCATCACATTGCAAGAGTGTAGTTGAAAGTAAGGGAAGGATTCGTGGCCATTTTTACAATCTACCCTAAGCAACCTGCCATGGACCAATTTGTGACCATGTTCTTTTGGGGGCTCAAGGGGTCAATTAGTGAAAACAGAACCAGCAGTTCATTCTATTACAATGTCTGAAGCTTTACTATCTATTTGAAGGGATAGAAAATAGTGAAGGGCAAATCTAAGACTAATTCCCAAGGAGAGAGACAAATCTTTTCCATCATCCCAAAAAGAAGGGAACCAAGAGTGCCTACAACTCCAAGCAGGAGAATTGCATCCATCAACCATGTGGGATCTAAACCCCCTCTCGATATAGAGGTGGAATGGACATCACCATCCCAGGGTCCACAGGATGGAGGAATAAAATATGGATTAGAGTGGACTTATTGGTATTCTACTATAGAACTATCGTGACTAGTAATGGAAGAAACTGTAGCATTGATTAGGAGAAAGTGGCCACAGTAGTTGCTGAGGGCAGGGAGAGGGAAGAAGAGATGTGATGTGGGGGTATTTTTGGGACTTGGAGTTGTCCTAAATGATATTGCAGGGACAGATGCAGGCCACTTATATATCCTGCCATAACCCACTGAAAGTCCTGGGGCAGAGTGTAAACTACAATGTAAGCTGTAATCCATGCAGTGCAGCAGTGCTCCAAAATGTATTCACCAAATGCAGTGAACGTGCCACAATGATGAAAGAAGTTGTTATGTGGGAGGAGTGGGGGTGTGGGGTATATGGGAACCTCTTCTATTTTTTAATGTAACATTTTTTGTGATATATATATCTTCAAAATAAAACAGTACAGAATTTTAAAAAAAATTACCTGGGGGGGTTGTTGATGGGGTGGGAAATCTATGTATGAACCAAAAAAAAAAAAAAAGATTATATTCACAGGTACTGGGAGTTAGGACTTGAACATATCTTCTTTGGGGACACAAATTGATCCATTACATATGGTATGGTTGTACCATAGTTGGTTTGACTAGTAGCCTGTTGAGGAACATCTGAGTGGTTTCCAATATTTGGCTATTACAAATGGGGTCATTATTAACATTTGTGTACAATTTTTTTTAAAAAAGAAATTCTGTTCATAGTAAGCCTTAATTGCCAATTCCCTATCCTCACCCTGTTCCCTAGTAACCTATATTCTAGATTCTGACTCGATGAGTTTGTTAGAATACTTCAATTATGCTCCTTCTCATATTACCAAAAGCAGGGGCACAAGTGCCAACCTTGGCCCTCCCTCCCTCTCACTCTCCCGCATCCATCTGTCACCAACTCTCATCTCTTCTCCCTTCCAAATATCTTTCAAATCCTTCATTTCTCTGTATCTACATTGCCTCAACCTTTATTCAGGCCAAGAGCATCTTTTGATACAACCATGACAATAGCCTCCACTCTGGCCTCCTAAGTACCCCATACACACAGCAGATGTAGCATCATTCCTCATATAAATATGTCCGTACAACCCACTCTTGTTGACAGTATTTGAGTGACTCCATCTGTCTACAAGTCATGTCCAAACCCTTGTGCTAGATAGGTTCAATCTCTCACTTTCTTGGCTCAGAAGGCCCCTCCAATCTCATGTCTACACTTTCTGTGGCTACAAAGGAAAAACTTTAGGTTTCTTGGGTGTAACTACCCTGTCCTATTGCCAGGCCTTTACCCAGACAGTTCCTTCTGCCTGGAGCACTCTTTTCACTTTCTCAGCTACATTCACCTAATTTTTCTTTTTGGCTTACCTGAAATATTATCTCTATGAAGTTTTCCTCAGTTGTTTGGTTTTGAATGCTCCTCCTAGACTTGAATGGCACCCTGGTCATACCCTTGATCTGGTCACACCCTTGACCACAACACTGCAAGTCTATGTCTTATTAATCCTTGAACCTGCAAAGGCCACTACAGAACCTCATACACATTAGATGCTCGATGCATTCTCACTGGATGAATGATTAAAAGTGCCTAATGCCTTGACAATTCCAGAGTGTTCCTCTTTCAGCTCCTACAGCCTATGCTCCACTGCTGGTGCTTCAGCTAGGGAGCCAGGCCATGTTGGTCATTGCTAACTGCCAATCTTTCTCTCTTTCCACCACTGTAGCCTCTGGCCATGCCCTGGTGCTCTTCACCCTCAACTTCACCGTCACCAACATGCGTTACACACAGGACATGCATCCAGGCTCTGTGAAGTTCCGCTTCACTGAGAAGGTCCTACAGGGCCTGGTGAGAGCTCCCTGATGATTGCCATCATCCCTGCCTTGGTCATACGGCGCCTCAGTCCCTTGAGACCTCCCGCTCACCTCCCTCTGTTTTCTCACAGCTTGAACTCTTGCTCAATAAGACCAGTATGGGCCCCTTCTATTCTGGCTGCAGACTGGCCTCTCTCAGGTGAGACTCCCTTATGGAACAGTTCAGCAGGGTGGGTGGACCCTACTGCAGACCAATGGGGCTGAGTGCCTGGGCATGTCCCTGGCACTGTTCTTCTCCAGCCATTCCTTGGCTGAGATGATGAAAAAGCTCAAGGCTTAGAGATGAGAAACTGTTTTTATAGTTTATAGAATCCAGTTAATGTTTTATTTTGAATAAGGCTTCTCCTCTTTGAAAAGGTTTGTCAGCTGTTGCATCCTGTCTGCAAATTCTAAGGGAATTTTTTTCTGTCACCAGTTGTGAAGGTGTTTTCTCAGAGAAGAAACACGAGAACCCTTCTCCACCTCAGGATTAGCTGCTTCAGCATTTCTCTCAGTTGTCTCCCTCCCACTCTCTTCCTTTCCATACCCAGAGCACTCAAGCCTCTCCTTGGTGTTCTGTGACTCCATCCCCATATCTATCTTTCTCCAGGCCTGCAAATGGTGAAGCTGCCACCAAAGTGGATGTTGTTTGCACCTATCGTGCTGACCCTGAAGGCCACCGGTTGGATAGAGAGCGGCTGTACTGGGAGATGAGTTATGAGACGCATGGCATCACCCATCTGGGTCATTACATCCTGCACCCAGAGAGCCTTTATGTTAATGGTGAGGGATCATACTGCAGCCAAATCTCTTTTCAGTTAGAGTCTTGTGTTTTCCCAAAGTTCTAAGTGAGGGCTTCAATCTTTCCAGAGTGAACTTTGATCCATCCTTTTCTAGACTCCTGGTGGGGTTCAGTTTTCATTGTGAAAAATCACAGCTGTTATGGGGATAATGACTGTCCAGCCACATTCAGTATGATAGTTTGTCTTCTACCTGAACCTGCATCCGCTGCCTCTTTCCCTCTACTTTTCCAGGAGAGGTGTCTAAATCACTCCTTTCCCTTAACCTTTATGTTCATCCCAGCTCTCACTCATCTTCTCTCCCCTTCTCTCTGCAGGTTACACCTATAAAACCTTGACTCCGACCAACACCAGTGAGTATTTCTGACCCTGATTTCCTGGGTTCAATCTTACGTTGGTGTTTGAGGGTACTGCAGCTGATTCTCATTCACCTCATGCCCTCAGCAAAGAAAATATCTGGAAGGGCCCTTAACTCATTGCTTCACTCTCCTCTGGATCTTGATGGAGAATCCCAGTCCAGGGTGAAGGAGGACTTAGCCTCAAATATGATCTCCCACTGCATTCTGACCCTCACAGTGTTTTCATTCAAATTCTCCTTAAAAAAACTTGTCCTTTCTGTTCTCTTCCTGTCCTTTTATTCATTTCTCTATTTGTTGTTCTGAGTTTCTCAACATCAGTATTACACTTGTTGTTGCTGGGTTTTCAGCTAACATTTATTAAAACTGATTGCCTTCCAAGCAGTAAACTGATAGATATATACATGGTCTCCTTCAATCCTCACCACACCATGTAGCTTAGTTCTATTTTACAGATGAGGGGCTGAGTCTCCTGCCAAGTTCACATTAAGAAAAAATGATAAAGCAAGGACTTCATGTAACTATAATTCATTGTCTAACTTTCCAAATTATTTGTCTATTGGCTTATTCATTGCAAAAACATGCTGATTTTTAGTGTAAAACTATTACATTTGAGTTCATGGACCAAACTCCCTCTGCATCTCCAGCAAACCCAGTGATGGGCCCATTGTTGGTTTTCAATAATTTCCTTTTCATTAGGTTGTGTTTTCTCAAACCTTCCATATTCTCCTTGGGTTCATTACTGGTGTCTTACACCACAGCATCCTCCATTATTCTCTCCAACCACAGAAATTGTCTGGGACACTGAGGTCCAATAACAGTCTTATTTTCCAAGCGTTAGGAGAAAAACTAAGTTAACATCAGCATCTGTGTTTTGTTAATTATTGTTTCTCTGGCCCTTAGAATAGTTCCTGGAGCATGATAGAACAAATTATATATATGTGTGTGTATATATATAAATGTATATGTAAATGTATATATATACACACACATACATACACATACATATAAGGCAAGATGGATGAATGGATGTAGGGAAGAAATGATGGATGGAAGGAATGATGGTCAATAGAAGAGGAGGCAGGTAGGGAAAAATGATGGATGGAGGATGGAAGGATGGGCAGTTGGATAGATGGATGGGTAGAAGGAAAAACATAGGATGGAAGGAAATATAGATGGAAGGATAGAAAGAAGGTAGAGGGAAGGGAGGGAGGAAGGGAATGGAAAAGGATGGATAGATGAAAAGAATTAAAATTGGATGGATGGAAGGAAGGAAAGATAAATGGACAGAAGGAAATAAAAGGGGAAGGCATGAAAGGAGGAAGGGAAGAAAGAAGGATAGATAGATGGACAGATAGATGGAAGGGAAGAAAGGAGTGAGGGAGGAAAAAGGATTGATGAATAGATGGATGGAAAGAAAGATGGAAGGATAGATGAAAGGAAGGATGGAAGGAGAGAAAGAAGGGTGAACCAAAGGATGCTCCAAAGGAGTGATGAACAGAAGGAAGGAAAGGATGAAGGGAAAAGAGGTGGTCAACTTTTCTTCCACAGGTTTAGCCACTGCATCAACTTAACTGTTCTAGAGTCCAAGTCATGAGGTCTCCTGTTCACTTGCTTCCTATGTTCACTTATTCTACTGTAATATGATAGGACCTTCCATAAGATTCTATACAGGTCTCCCCAACTATTGGGTACCACACCAGCTCCATGAGCCTGAGAAAGAACAGAGAAAGGAGGTTAAGAGCATGGAATCTGGGGTTAAAGAACACTGGATTCAAACCCAGACTCTCCTTCCAGCCATGTGACCCTTCGTGTACAACTATTTCTGTGCTTTGGTTTCCTTCTTTGTGAAAAAGGATAATTCTAGTACTCATTTCATATATATCCATGCAAAATGCTCCATGCAGTGCCTAGCAAATACAAAGTGATCAGAAAGCACTTATTTATCATAATAAACTCTAAGATAGTGCCCAGTCTGTACCTGGCATTGTGCTAAGCACATTACAATAATTAACTTGCTTAAGCCTCATTATAACCTTTGAAGTAGAAATCATTATTAACCCACTGTAAGATGAGTAAATCAAAGTTCAGAGAGCTTGATGTGGCTATTAGGATTGATTTTTGTTATAAATATCATATGATTAATCAGTGCATATCTGGTTATAAGTGTATGTCTGGAGAAGGGAGAGCAAAAAAGAAATAGAAAGACAGAGACAGGCAGACACAGACAGGCAGAGAAAGAAACAGAGACAGAGAGATATGGGAAGCACAAAGAATATGAAATCTAGGGTCCTCACTTCCACATCAGCATGGCAGGGTTGAACCTGGAAAAAGCAAGACCTTCAGTCTTTTAAGGGCCTTCTCTTCCTACATGTGGGTGAAAATGGACCATCTCAATACCCTAAATCATTAAGCCCCTTTGCTGGTGGAATTGTCTCCATTAACAAGTAGCCCTCAGGCTGACAGAAAGAAAAAAGACTCCTTGGAAGCAGCACATTGGGGAGGACACTGGGTCCTTGACTTTTTCATTTGTCCTTTGTCTCTGCTTTGCCACAGCTGGGGAGGTTAGTGAGAAGCCATTCACACTAAATTTCACCATCGACAACCTGCGCTACTCAGCGGATATGGGCCGCCCCAGCTCCCTCAAGTTCAACATCACAGATTCTCTCATGCAGCACCTGGTAAGACACCTTCCTCTATTTCCCATTCTCTGTGCCCATCCCAGGGGTTGTTGCCCACTCTGACCAACAGTGGCTCTCTTCCTTCTCTCCAGCTCAGTCCCTTGTTCCAGCGGAGCAGCCTGGGTGCTCGATATGGAGGGTGCAGGGTGACTGCGCTGAGGTGAGAAACCCACTACCACCACCACTTAAGAGATTTGATTCTAATGATGGGGTTGCTCCAGGCTGGTGATGGGGTATCTTCAGAGGATCCTCTTTTGCATTCACTTTTACCCTCATTTCACTCAGTTGGCATTCTGTTGGTATTTAATAAGCATGTTTCCATTCATATTTTTAATCAACTGACACCTAATGCACAAAGCCTCTGGGGCAGATGTTGGATGCCACAGTGACAAAATAGGCTCTTCTCCTGCCCTCACCTAGTAGAGAGTAACAGACATTATACAGGAAAACACATATCTAAGTAAGGTGATTTCAGACAAGGTGAGGTGATGTGGAGCATAAATAAATAAAGAGGATGGGAAGGGTAACTATACCCGGGGAGCAGGGACCGTCTCTCCGTGGAGGTGAATTCTGAGCTATGTCCTGAGACAAGAAGTTTACAGCCATGAAAACTGTTCCAGGAAGAGGGAACATCATGGGCAAAGATCTTGAGGTGGGGATGAACTTGTCATGTTCAATGAATAGCAAGGATGCTGCTGGGGCTGGAGCAGACAGAGAAGGGGGAAGGAGATGAGATTCAAGACATCATAAAGGTCTTGGAGGACTTTGATTTTTATATGGAATCTCCAGCACCTATTGTACTAGGTGCTGGAGGTTTAACATGACAACACTGTACTAGACTGGCCCATTCCCTGTCCTCATGGAAATAATGAGGGAACGGGAACAAATAGTATATGATTACATAGTATGCCAACCAAACCTATGATGTGGAGAGCCCAGAGGAGGACCTCACCTGGTCTGGAAGGGTTCTTGGAGAAGGATGCATCTAAGCAGAGATCTGAAAGTTACTCAGGTAAGGAGGGGAGGGGATAATATTGCAAAAGGAAGTAACCCTGAGGTGAGAGAGGTGGCAAATGGTTCAGCATAGAACACAGGTGTACGGTATGCAGTAGCCACAGATGGAGACATACCAGGTGACCAAACTCCTCCAAAGTTCAGCCTTTCCCTTGGGTCCTAAGAGTTATCTCCCCTACCAGGTCTGTGAAGAATGGGGCCCAGACAGCAGTGGACATCATCTGTATCTACCGACAGCACCTTAGGGGCCCAAGCCTGTCTGCCAAGCAAGTGTTCCATGAGCTGAGCCGGCAGACCCGTGGCATCACCCGGCTGGGCCCCTACTCTCTTGACAAGGACAGCCTCTACCTCAATGGTGAGCAGCCCTCAGCCCATCTTCACTGGGTCTACCTCTTCATCCTAGGAGGATTCTGCTTACCAGTTCACTGGGCAAAGACTTAAATAGACTCCAGTGTGAGTCCTGACTCCACCATTGACCTCCGATAGCCTCCCATAAGACTAACCCTTGATTAATCACGTTACAGATGAAGAAACCAAAGTTTGGAAAGGTTAAGTAATTTTCCCAAGTATGTGTAGCATTAGAGTGGTGGAACCAGGTCCTGAATCCCACTTGTCAGAATCCACTGGTTCCATTCTTTGCATTTAACTCATAGAAAAGTCTCCTTGGGGGAGTGCTGGAGAAAGAAAACCCCACATCTGTCTCCCCTCAAGGCTTTCCTCTCACCCTTGACCAGGGATGGGATTCTTTCCTGGGTAGGGCCCTATGCCAGGTAGGAAGGTAGACATTTTGAACATCTAGGAGGTCTAAGTGTCAGACACTGGATATCAGCATCAGCCTAGAACCCAGGAAAGGACTATGTTTAACAAGAAGGTGTCCTGCCTGAGGTTCTGTGAAGCAAAGCATGGCTGCAGTGAGGATGATGGAAATAACTCCCTCTCCTTTCCCTTCATCCTTAACCGGGGAATGGTGCTTGGAAAGTCACATTCTTTTACTTCCTATTCTTCTCACCATTGCTCCATGAGACAGGCAAGGAGGATATGGCCTTTATTAGTTTATAAAGAGGAAAACTGAGGCACAGAGAGGTGAAGGGACCTGTCCATCACCACAGTAAGTTTGTGTTCAGTTTAAGTCTTGGTGTTAAATCCACATCTGTACGCTTTGTTTTGGCCATTGCAGGAGCCAGCTTAGGATTTGCCACTTTATGAATGGCACATATTTTTCATTTTATTCATTCATTAATTACCAAGCATTACTATAAACTAGACCCTCTACCTGGCACCTTGGACAGAGATAAGTCAAACATATCCTGTCTTAATGTAAATGCCAATTAAACAGAGACTATTAATAATTTTATTCAGGGTTATGTTCCTCAAATGTAAAATGGAGGCTGAAACTTTGTAAGTCCTCAATAAATATTCATTGGATGGAGGGACACAATGATGGGAAGATGGAAAGGAAAGGGTGGATGGTGAATGGATGAATGTATAGGGAGGGGGATAGATATGTGACACAAACGTAATAATACTTCTTTGTTGGGGTCATGCTGGGGTGGGGGAGAGGGAAGGGTCAGTTCTTATTTGGGGATCAGAAAAGGAGGTGGTCATGTAAGCCAGATCTTAGAAGGTGCATGGTGCTCATCAGATGCATAGAGGGAAAGGCATTCCAGTAGGGGACTACATCTAGAACTATTCCGATGCCTCTCAAGTGTTACTTTTTGTTTCCAGGTTACAATGAACGTGGTCCAGCTGAGCCTCCTACAAGTATGTATCCTTACACCTAAGCACTCATTTCAGCCTTTGTGTGTTCTGGACCAAGCTCTTCTCGATTCCAAAGACCCAAACTCAGCCATGTCTCCTGATGGGACCAAAGCCTCAGTGGGGAGAAGGGTGGGTCTTTGGCCTCTTCTGGACTGAAGTCATGTTATTAGCTTTCAGTATTTTTCATGCCCTTCTGACTTGGACAAGCATTCCCTCCAAGGATACATGTTGAAGCCAGATGGTGACTTTTAAGCTATGCTTTCAGTTGAAAAAATTTCCTACAGTGGCCCAAGCAGGGGCTTTCCTATCAAGCTAAAAACACTGGTGGCTGCTCAAGTGGCTTTGGCCAAATTTACCAATTCACTTACCCCATGGTCCACTCATCTATTTTTCCACCCATCTGTTCTTCCATCCTCCTCTCAGCAGTCATCTTCCATCTACCCATCTGTTCACCCATCCTTCTACCCATTTACTTGTTTGTATTTCTTTCCTTCTGTCTTTCCATCTTTTTTTCTTCTACCTCTCTAACTTTTCTTCCTGGTTTTTATTCTTCTTTTCCTTCTCTTTGACCTTCCCTCTGTCCATTCCTCCCTTTGTCCATCCATTTATCCCATCTGTCTATCCATGTTTCTGCCCATCCATCTATCCTCTTTGTAAGACTCTTCCTCACTCTCTTGGGTTAATTCATTCACATTTTGCTTAGGTCTCTACTCACACTGCTGCTCCTTCCCTCAGTCTTATTTATGGTATACTTGTTCTGGGTTGGACAACTGCTGGAGTCCAGGTGAGCCTGGGAGGCTTCTCCCACTATTTCTTGGGGTCTCTGTCTCTCCATGATGTCCACCGTTTCCACAGCTCCTGAGCCAGTGAAGACATCCCTGCCTCCTTCATCAGTACCTGTGCCACCAGAAGCCACCACAGGTACCAAGAAACTCCTCTTATTCCCTGATCTAGTTCCACACCTCCACTAGATATCTGTCCCATGGGGACTGAGAAACTTGGGTGTGAATATTCTTATGTCAAGACAGTTGTTCTGCTCACAAAGAATAGACCAGCAATTCAAACAAACCCTTGCCCTCAAGGAGCTCTGTCTGGTCTTATGAAAGAAATAGACTATTGTAACACAATGAGGGAGGTTTGGGGAGAGGCACCTGGCTTTGGTTGGCTGAGGCTTTCTGAAGAAAGTTTTATCTGAACTGAATCTTTATAAGTAGAAATAATCAAGGCAACAGGGCATTAAGGTTGTTCATAGAAGAGGGGATTGCATGAGCACAGGCTCAGTGGCCAGAACCCACAAAATATACATAGGAGAATTGAGAAGAATTTGTTTTTTTATGGCACATAAAGCTTAACCAGGTTGGATAGAAACACAAGCCTCAGTTACCAGGGCCCATGTTGGTCAGAGTCTTGAATGTCAAGTCAAGAAGCTTTAAATTAACACTAAAGACCTTAGGGATCTATGGGACATACTAGAGCAGGGGCTGCCCCAGTGAGAGTTTCCATTCAGAAAGACTTCTGGTGTTCAGTGTACAGAACATATGATAATAGATAGGCAACTCAGTGAGTCTGATGGGTTGCTGTAAGAAAACCCTAAGTTGGGACAGGGATGAAGAGAGGCTATAAAAGTGAGAAACATTCAGCAAGTGGAACTGGTGTTACTTGGTGGTAGGCACAAGGGAGGACCTGAGAAATTATGCACATTCAGACTTGGATGACCATGTACATGAGTGATGGTACCAATGGAATAGAAGACAACAATTAAAATGAGTTCAGGGCTCTGATATGGTCTCAGGCCAACTCTTAGCAATGAGAGTCTTTCCACTTTTCTTCCTGCAGCTGTGGGACACACCCTGAAGACCTTCACACTCAACTTCACCATTTCCAACTTCCAGTATTCATCAGACATGGGCAACCCTGGCTCTATCCCATTTAATACCACTGAGAGTGCCCTGCAGAACCTGGTGAGACCCTGGTCCCAGCAGCTCCTAGTGGTATAAACCCTCCTCCAACCATGGTTCTTCATGACCGCCCTTCTCCTCTTTCCTCCCCAGCTTGAACCTTTGTTCCAGAAGAGCAGCCTGGGTTCCTTCTTCTTGGGTTGCAAACTGATCTCCCTCAGGTGAGACCCTTCTTTCCAGGCATTTGCCAGCAATGACCACACTGCTTTGTGACCACACCTTTCACAGCCTTCCCATTCATCTTTTGCTTGCTCTATTCTCCTGCTGGCCCACTTCCCAGAGGTCTCAAGACCTCTCCCTAAAATCTCCATAGCCTTCCTTTATTAGGCCTAAGAAAGACAGGGCAGCCACTGCAGTGGACACCATCTGTACCTACCGTTCTGATCCTGTGGGCCCTGGATTGGACAGAGAACAGCTATACTGGGAACTGAACCAGTTGACCAATGGTGTCACCCAGCTGGGACCCTATACCCTAGAAAGGGGAAGCCTCTCCATCGGCGGTGAGCACCCATGCTGAATTTGTATTTATAGTGACCCTTACTTTTCTGTATTCTGTTTTCTTCCCTTTCCAAGAAGTCAGTCCCAGGTCTGGTTGGCAGACACCCTTCCGCAAACAACCTGGTGGATGAGTTGCATCTCTCATTATTTCAGATAAATAGCATGAAATTCTCTGATAAAATTAATTCACTGTCTCTTAACTAGAAAACTAAAATGTCAGACCCATGGAACCTCCAGGGATATGGTTACAGGTTCTATATGAAGAACCTCTAAGTCAGTTATTCCTGCTTAGAGGTGATTCTATATCCAAGTGGACATTTTGTAATGTCTGGAAACATTCTTGATTTTCATAACTTGGCAGTGAAGATGCTTGTTACATTAGGTGGGTAGAGGCAAGAATTGCTGGCCCACCCCCTGCTAAGAATTATCTGGCTCAGAATGCCTATAGAGATGAGAGTGAGAAACCTTGTTGTATTGCTTCTCACAGTTCCTAGATGGGGACCATCCCAACATTTATCACACTTAACTAATCATTTATTTAATTTTCTGTCCCTGCCTTACATTGCCAGCTCTACAAAATTAAGGTCTACCTGGTAAGTTATTGAATTCTTGATTCTCAATATGTTGGTACATCATATTTCTTAATGAATGAGTGAATGCATGAATAAACAATAGAAAATGAGTATCTCAGTCCCCCGTGTTTGGGGATCTGCTGTATTTCACATTTGTGCATTCAACACACTTATATGGGTGATACACTATGGGCCACAATAAAGACAGCAAAACTGTTGTTAGCAGGGAACTGTGGGAGATCAGAGCAGTGGTGAGTTAAAGAGGATTTCCTAGAAGAGGATATTATGCATTTGACACTGTATTAGTCACTGGCAACCACAGTCAACAAGAAAGAGAAGGCTCTCTGCTCCCCTGGAGCTATATCTCCTCGGGCTCTTGAAGCATGAATAGGAATGTTCAGGAAAAGAAGAGGGTGCAAGAGTGTTCCAGGAGAAGGGAACTGAATAAAGAATGCTCAAGTCAGGAGAATTTCTTCAATATCCCAGCCTTTCCCCTCTTGGGGGAAACTTTCTATTTGTTTCAGCATGCAGGCCTAATTTTGGCAGACACTGACAGCAAGCCACTGAACCACTCTGGTTTCATGTAAGGAGCTCAAGGTCCCTACCTATCTTCTCGTTCCCTGACCCCAGGCTATAGACCCCAGAGTTTATCCATTCAGAGCAAGTACCAGCTGCATTTCCGCATCATCAACTGGAACCTCAGCAACGCTGACCCCACATCCTCAGAGTACATTGCCCTGCTGAGGGACATCCAAGACAAGGTGAGGGCTTCCCTTGCCCCTCCTGTCTCTAGTTGCCTGGGTGCCCCTCTCGCTCCTCCATTTGACTTACATCTATTAAGTTATTATTTCAACTCTTCACTTTACCTATGTGTTATAAATCCTCTCAATTTTCAAAGGTTGCCTCCTCTATTTCCCAGATGGGCAAACTGAGGCTCAGAAAGGTGTGGCATGCCTAAGGTCACATAATGAATTAGGGCTCAGAAACAGGATTTAAACTCAGGTCTTCTTTCCTCTAAGGCCTATGTTCTTTCTACTGGCTTCAGCTGCCCCTTGGTACCCCCTAAGCGACCTCTATCTTATGTCATCTCCCCTACCCCTCATTCTAGGTCACCAGACTCTACAAAGGCAGCCAGCTAAAAGACAAGTTTCACTCGTGCATGGTCACTGACTTGAGGTAAGTTGGGGAGATTGGAAACACTGGCTGTGCTGGTAGCTTGTAAGTTTGAGCTCCAGTATATACTAGAGCTGGAAGTCACTGACATGGTGCCCATTCTCCCTTCTCCCTCACATTCCTAACAGCTAATCATATGGTCTTCTCCCATAGTATTTTGGGGGTGGGGGTGGGTGGGTTGGTAGGTGGGTATTAACCTCATGTGGCTACCAAACCCAAATTACCTCCTCTTCTGGACACTTGAGAGAGCCAACTCTTTGTTTTAGTAAACATTTTCTTTTGAAGTAATTTCAAATGTATAGGAAAGTTGCAAAAATAATACAAAGCCCTTTCAGAGAACTCCAACATAATTGCCCACCCAAATACCCAGATCCACCATTTTGCCACATTTGATTTCTCCTTTTCTTCTTTCTTTTTCTCTCTCTCTCTTTCTCTCTCTCTCTCTCTCCCTCCCTCCCTCCCTCCCTCTCTCTCTCTCTCTCTCTCTCTCTCTCTCTCTCTCTCTCTCTCTCTCTCTCTCTCTCTCTCTCTCTCTCTTTCTTTCACATTTGAGAGTCAGTATCTATATCATCCTGCTTGAACACATACTACTTCCCTGTAATTTACCTAAGAACAAGGATAATCACTTATGTAACCACTTATGTCCAGTTAGCTGGTTCAAGAAATTTAACATTGATAGAAAGCTTCTGCTCTATATTCCTTTTTTTCTTCATTTGCCCCAATAATATTCCTTTGGGAATTTTTTCTCCATTATTTTATCCAGTCCAAGATCATGTATTATAATTATTTGCCTTGTCCCTTTAGTCTTTTTCTCACTCTTTTAAATTGTGGAAACATATATACAACATGAACTTAGGGTAAGCCAATTTTTGATATAGAACTCAAAATACAAACTGAATAATAATATTTATCATAGCCTAGACTTTCTGCTGAGTACTTTCATGCATTATCATCTCATTTAGTTTTCAAAGAAATGCAGTGGATTTCCCAGGAACTATCAAAGCAGGGATTTGAACCCACATCTCACAGGGCTAGGTGAAGAAACTAAGGCACTGAGAAGGGGAGGATTAATGAGCACAGTGCTGATCTTGAATATTTCCAAACTGTAGTTCCATTGTCTGTTGCATTGCTACACGAGGAAAATTATAATAATGACTTCCACCAAGCATGAGGGTAAATGTATATCATGGGGTCTGAGATACACAAGTGCTCAATAAATGTTCATCATTGTTATTCCTTCCATCCCACATCCTAGAATTCTCCCCTTCTAGGGAAGAATATTTTCCTTAGACTTGGGGAGGAGGAAGTTAGGTAATATTCCACTGCTTGCCTCCAAGGTCTTTGACTCTTTATGGCTAGAAGTCAGGAAACACTGCTGCTGTTGGGTGCCCCTGAGTTCCCCTGGTTTCTGTCCCCAGGGTGGACTCCATGCTGGTCACCATCAATGCACTGTTTTCCTCCAATTTGGACTCCAGCCTGGTGAAACAAGTCTTTTTGGATGGGACCCTGAACTCCTCATCCCACTGGTTGGGTGCTACCTACCAGCTGGTTGACCTGCAAGTGATTGGTATGAGGTGGGGTGGCTATTTCATGACTGGAAGAGATAGGCTGGGAGGAAAGAATGGGACTCCCGAGTATCATTGGAATAGATGGAGGCTTGAGACAGAAAAATGGGACCTTCTGGAGCCCCATGTTGATGCTCCCTGATAGTGGATCATCCAATAAAAGGCAGGAAAAGAGTATGCAACAATAACCAAGGAAATGGTTGTTTTTTGCCAGTAAATATTTCTAGCCCAAAATGTGAAAGATAATTGCTTTCTTAGGTCTGCAGTTATGCCATGGAGTGAGTGGTTGATTTGTTCATTAGCTCAACAAATATTTAACAAAAGTAAACAGGCACTAATAGTACAGTGTTATAATTGCTATTATAAGGGAATTTCAGGAGTCTGTAGGAACCCTGAGGAGGGATACACAGCCCTATGTTGGAAAGTTTTATAAAGAAAGTGATGAAGAATCTGAGATACAAGAAATAACAGGACCTAGTCAGGGGAAAGAGCACTCCATGTATCTAGAACCTAGAGGATAAAAAGGGCATAGCATATTTAGAAAAACTGTAAGAAATTTGGTGTGGCTATAAAATGAAGAGTTGATGGTGGAGGGTAAAAAGTTACTACAGAACTTCGTGGAGGCACTGAAATCTATGAGGAAGAGCATGGTATACTCAGAGTTCTGCTTTAGAAGGGAAATCCTCAGTATGCTGGATGGAGAATGGTCTGGGAGTGAGAAGACTTGGAGTTTAGGATGACCCATAGGAATCCAAGTCATTCATTAGAACCTTAGGCAACTGTGTGATGGATTCTTATTGTGGTAATCAGCACCTGTATTTGCTGCCCGAGTCCCAGAAAGACCCAATGTCCTAGAATTCTCAAACCTGCTTGTTGGTAGAAGAGGATTGGGGACAGGTAGACAGACAAATGGACAAGTAGATAGAGGGTCTTCTGTAGCCTACCTTTAAAATACCAACTCATCACATAGCCAGGAGTAAGTAGACTGATTGAAATTATGTCTTTATCAAAATCCTCTTCTGACATGGTGGTTATACCTACTTCGTTTTTTTTTCCTAGAAGTGGAGCCAACAGTTCATCTAGGGACAGCCAAACCAACAAGCAGTTCCAGCCCCCAGCACTTTCAGCTGAATTTCACCATCACCAACCTGCTATATTCCCAAGACATAGCCCAGCCAAACTCTACCAAATACCTATGGAATAAGAGAAATATTCAAGATGCAGTGAGTATGGGGCTGTGTGTCCATTTTTTCCCTATGCAAAGACTGACTCAAGAATACCAGTTAGAGGGTGACTTTTCATAAGAGTTCATGAGACAATTTCTTATTCCCATTTTAAGATTAAGAAGCAGTGCAGAGAGGCTCAGTAGCTGGCTGAGGGTCACACACCTAAGTCATTCACACACCTAGACAAATATTTGTCACAGCCAGAAAAAGAAAGATGGGAAAGTGCCTTCAGTGGCTGAAAATTCTCTGAATCCAGTGGGCCTAGTATTCTTACCTAGGTAACATTGCCCTGTCTTTCAGCTCAACCAGCTCTTTCGAAACAGCAGCATCAAGAGTTATTTTTTGAACTGTCAAGTTTTAGCATTCAGGTGAGTTCCAATTCAGGACCTTAATGACTTTGAGAAATTCTGGTGTCCCATAAGTAAATGTCCTCATGCCACAGTCTCTCAATTCCTAGCTGTTACGGAATATAGAGCCACAAGAAAACAGTGCTATTACCTAAAACCCATCTTAGACATTCAGGAGAGCTTGAACCCACCCAGGTTGATAGGAAGGTGCCTGGTGCTGAGATACATGGAGTTTGAAGTGTTGATCCATGCCTTAAGAAATCAGTTGTTGGAGTCAGGATCCCTGGAAAACGGAAAGCTAGAACCAGATGACTAAGAATCCACTGTCCAATAACTACTTGAGGCTATTTTATTGTTTTAGGAGGTATCAGAGATTGAACCCAAAATCTTTGTACATGGGAAACAGGCACTCAACCACTGAGCTACATCTGCTCTCCAGTGAGAATTGGCTTTTTCATTCATTTGTTTTTGGAGGTACCAGGATCAAACCCGGGACCTTGAACATGGGAAGCAGGCACTCAACCACTTAAGCTATATCTGCTCCTGAGGCTATTTTTTATTATCAACTTTATTGAGATATAATGCAGATACCATAAAATTTTTCCTTTTAAAGTATACAATTTAGGTGTTTTTAGTATATCCATAGAGTGGTGCAACCATAACTACATAACTTACTATCTCATTTTAGGACATTTTCATTACTCCTAAAAGAAACCCTATACCCATTAGCAGTCACTCCATGTATTTCCTTCTTTCCAGCCCTGGGAATCTACTAATCAACTTTTTGTCTCTATGATTTAGCCTATTCTGGAAATTTCTTATAAATGGAATACTATAATACAATAAACTATCTTTTATGATTGGCTTATTTCATTTGACATAGTGTTTTCAAGGTTCATTTATGTTGTAGTAGATATCAGTATATACATTTAATATATATATATATAATTATTCCTTTTTTATGGTTGAATAATACTCTATTGCAAGGCTATACTACATTTTGTTTATTCACTCATCACTTTATGGACATTGGAGTAGTCTCCCCCAGCTTTGGCTATTATGAATAATGCTGCTATTCATGAACAAGATTTTTTGTGAACATAGTTTTTCAGTTCCTTTGAGTATGCACTAGGAGGGGAATTGCTGGATCATATGTAATTCTTTATTTAACTTTAAGGAGAACTACCTAACTGTTTTCCACAGTAATTGAACCATGTTTCGTTACCACCAGCAATATATCAGGGCTCCAGTTTTGCCACACCCTTGATAACACTTAATATTTTCAGTGTTTTCTTGGGTGTGAAGTGATATCTCACTGAAGTTTCAATTTGCATTTCTGTGATATTCATCATCATCCCTATTGATGTGGAATATCTTTCAATGTAGCTAACATTTGTGTATCTTCTTTGGAGAAATGTTTATTCATTTTGTAAGCATTTTCTTCTTTTATGCTATTATATATGTAATTGGTTTCTTTGTTTCAGAATGTCATTACTACAGTATGAAAATACAATTCATTTTTGTATATTGATTTTTTTAAAAATTTCTTTTCCCTTCCCTGCCCTGCCCCCCCCCCCCAGTTGTCTGCTCTCTATGTCCATTCACTGCGCGTTCTTCTGTGTCTGCATGTATTCTTGTCAGTGGCACCTGGAATTTGTGTCTCTTTTTGTTGCATCATCTTGCTCCATCAGCTTTCCGTGTGTGCTGCACCATTCCTGGGCAGGCTGCACTTTTTTTGCACTAGGCGGCACTCCTTACGGGGCACACTCCTTACACATGAGACTCCCCTATGCAGGGGACACCCCTGCTTGGCATGGCACTCCTTGCGCTCATCACATGAGTCAGGAGGTCCTGGTCTTGAACCTTGGACCTCCCATGTGGTAGGTGGACACCCTATCCATTGGGCCAAATCTGCTTCCCTGTATATTGATCTTGTATCCTCTAATCTTGCTAAACTAGTAAGTTTTAGTAGGTTTTCTTTGCTTGTGGATTTCTGTGCAATTAGAGATAGCTTTACATCTTCTCCATTGTGGGTGCCTTTTATTTTATTACCTATTGCTTTGTTTAGAACTTCTGGTCCAGTGTGAATAACATATAGGGCAAGGGCTGACATACTTGTATTGTTCCTGATCTTAGGTGGAAAACTTCCAGTCTCTCTCCACTGAGTGTGATGTTAGCTGTGGGCTTTACACAGATGCTGTATTTCAGGTTGAGAAAGTTCCTTTCTGTTTCTAGTTGGAGTGTTTTGCTCATGAAACAATACTGTATTTTGTCAAATGCTTTTTTTGTGTGTGTGTCTATTGAGATCATGTGGTTTTGTACTTACTTTATTCCATTAATATGGTATATTACACTGATTGATTTTTTTGGATATTATGCCAACCTTGTAGCTAGAGCTAAGAGAGTGGGGCCTTTCCAGGTCTTTTCTGGGCATGTGCATAGCCCTGCACAAATTTCATCTTCTAAACACCCAGGAATATATTGTAAGTTTCAAAGCTCACTGTGGATGTCTTATTCTCCAAATTTTCCTTTTAAATTTTGGCCTATCTCATGTTTGCCCCAGCTGGTATTACTTCCTCAGGCAGTTGAAATGTTAAATAATTGACACTGATTGTTTTCAGCAGATGCCCTGTGAATAGGATTTCCCACTGAGCAAGCTGAGATTCAGGCCAAACAAAGATAAGCACTGAGGATGAGCTTTGCTAGGGAGCTGCTAGATGGGTCAAATAGCTGGGAATGCGTCTTTTGGGGGACTGTCAAACCCTCTGTGCTCCGGCTCTGGTTACCGCTAGGCTGCTGTTTTTCCTAGCTGCCCTGGCTCTGAAGATGCTGTTTTTTAAGGTTACTGAGGATCTGGGTAGAGGGGAATGGGAATAGGGTGAGTTAAAATCCTACAAAACTTGCTGTCCTTACCAAAGCCTTCCCTTTTTCTTAACAAATGCTTCCTGGATTGTTGCAAGCCTTTGATTAATTTCTAGGCTTCTGAAAAAAACATTGATTTTGAAAAATTTTGCCAGTGCTCTCATTCCTTTTGTGGATTTTCAGAGGTCCTAACTTTGACATTCCAGAAGTACTTCTTGTGGCTATTTATTTCTAAATTCATTAATTGAACACAGTAGAAAATTAAGTTCCTCAACACACACCAGCCATATTTTAGGTGCTCAGTAACCACATGGGGCTGGTAGCAGTCATATTTGGCGGTCTGGACATAGAAAGTTTCCATGATAGTATGAAGTTCTCTTGGACAGGGCCTAGAAGCAAAAAAAAACGTAGAACCAAGGTCTAGAACTCTGGAGAGCCTTGTTTATCCATCATGTCCTTCCAGGTCTGTCCCCCACAGCAACCACACTGGGGTCAACTCCTTATGTAACTTCTCGCCATTGGCTGGGAGACTCGACAGAGTTGCCATCTATGAGGAATTTCTGCAGCTAACCCAGAATGGCACCCAGCTGTGGAACTTCACCCTGGAGAGGAACAGTGTCCTTGTAGATGGTAAGGCTTCCCAGTCACTGGGGCTGGGTGGGCCTTCTGACACCTATAACTGGGTGTTTCCCATTCGATTGGAGGGTTCAGCATTGAGTTTGCTCGGTCCCCAGGCTTTACCCACCGCTGACATGGAAAAAGAAGTGCCAAACAAGGTATAGAAGGCACTCGTGTCATGTCCCACGCTGGAGGGAAGGCATTGCATTTACATGCTGAGTTTGGCTTCGAGACTGGCCACATTTGAGTAACATGAAGGCTGACAGGAGGAAATTCCCAGGCACAATGTTGCTCTAGGCCTTGTTCTTATTTTAGGTTTATCAGCTCACAAGCATAGTCATTAGCATCAGGGGCTCACTGTTGAACCCTCACTCCCTCCCGGTCCCCGCCGCTGTACCTGGGAGACTATCGCTGCTCCCCTAGGGACCACGACAGAGCATCACTGGCCAGGAACCCAGTACCCCCCCTGCTGGGTTTTTAATTGTTGCCACTATTAGTATATCCAATCATTACCATGCACCCTGGACATATGTTCTGTACAGCTCCCTGTCAGCCATATATCACCTGTCATTGGTATCCCATACCAGTATCCCTCCATTGCCATTGTTGAAACACTCTGTGATCCAGAACTCCACGAAATTTGAAGCCCAATATAATGTCATGGTCCCTTACTAGGGAATGGCATATAGCGATGGGTTTAAAGGATAGATAAAGAACTTGGATAAAGTTAGATAAAGAACTGGAAAAGGACCTTATATGGAAGGTTCAATGCGGATCAGCAGAATATCCATGTCTACATAAAACAACATGACTTTAAAATGCTGTTTGACCTAAAGTAAGGGGGAAATGGAAAGGAGAAATGAGTTTATATGGCTACGAGTTTCTAAAAAAGAGTCTGGAGGCTGGCAGAAGGATTGCCCTCATGCACAACTGAGCAGAGTCAGAGAGACAGATAAAGCAGATACAACCCCCAGATATTGGTTCCTATGAAGGCTAAAGAGACCCATGAGAGTTATGGTCATGGCCGATGGGGTTTACTACCAGGGCAGATGGCCCCTCTCTGGAAATGGTGTTTATGTGTGATGAATCTGGACTCAGATGGGATCTCCCTTCATAAGACTTTCATACTAATCTGCTGGAGGTGCAGTTAATGTTGGGGTTTAAGATATAGTTAGGGGATTTGAATCTCTGGACTGATAATGTGATAGCCAGGTCCTGAGCCTCAACAGACTCCAGCACCTACAATCTGATTTATTGGACTTACCACACTCAGCTAAGATGGAGTTGAAGAAGGACAATCACCACACCATGGAGCCTAGAGTGATTACAACTGAAAATGGAAGGATGGCAGCCAGCATCCATGTGGAATCTGAGCCTCCTCTTGACATAGAGGTGCAATGGACACAACCAATCCAATGTCCACATAGAAGAGGTGGCATTGGATTGGGAAAAGTGGACATGGTGGACGATGGGTATGGGGAAGGGCAGGAAGAGATGAGAGGTGGGGGCGTATTTGGGACGTGGAGCTGCCCTGGATGGCGCCTCGGGGGTAATCACCGGACATCGTGGATCCTCACAGGGCCCACTGGATGGAATGGAGGAGAGTATGGGCCATGATGTGGACCATTGTCTATGAGGTGCAGAGGTGCCCAAAGATGTACTTACCAAATCCAATGGATGTGTCATGATGATGGGAACGAGTGTTGTTGGGGGGGGAGAGGGGGGGGGGGGTGGGGGAGTGGGGTTGAATGGGACCTCACATATATATTTTTAATGTAATATTATTACAAAGTCAATAAAAAAAAAGATATTATGAAAAAAGAAAAAAAAATAAAAATAAAAAATAGAGGAAAAAAAAAAAAAAAAAAAGAAGGCACTCGTTGTTTTCTAGCTAGTTGCATGACCTCAGGCTATGCACTTTTCTCCAGGCCATAAGCCACTTAATGAGATGGTCAGTGAAGGCCTCCAGCTCCAAGCTGTGTCTGATCCCAGTCTTGACAGGTTTGATGAAATGGATATGTTTTCTCACCACAGTGGTGCCTCCAGGATGGCTCAACCTTGCATACCTCTATTTTATTCACTCAAAAAATGATTGCTGAGTGTCTATTATGTACCCTGCACAAAGAATACGGCAGGAGTTACTTGGTCTGTCTGTTCACCCTTAAATTCCAAGAACCCAATATTGTGCCTGGCACATAATAAACAATACATATTTATTCAAGAAATAATTAGACCTTATACAAGGACCCTTATAGGTGGAGTGTGATGGCACATAGGGCTGAACCCTCCGATGGACTGTCCTTAGTTCTGAATTATTTTTGTACTAGAGGGCACTGTTGATTCTTTAGAATGGGGTCCAGCAAACTTTTCCTGTCAAGGGTCAGATAGTCAATATGTTAGGCTCTGTGGACCATACAAAGTCTCTGTCACATGTTCTTGTTGTTGTTGTTTTAGTAACACTTTAAAAATTAAAAGCCTTTCTTGGGTCACTGGCTATGTAAAACAGATCACAGACCTGATTTGGCCTATAGGCTGCCCTAGATTAGCACTATACAATAGAACTTTCTGCAATGATTAAAGTGTGCTTTATCTGTGCCATCCAGTACAGTAGCCACATGTGGTTATTAAGCATTTGAAATGAGACTAAATGCAACTTAGGTAATGTATTTTTTTAATTTTAATTTTTAAAAAAACGCACATATGTCTGGTCCTACCATATTAGATGGTACATCTTTAAGAATTATGTTGAGGACAAGTTTGAAAAGTAGGAGCACCCACAACCCTCCCCCTATGTCCGATAGATGCCATAGCCCTTTATCTTCCCAGAAGTTACCCTGTAGCTGGGAATCACAGGAGTAAGCAATTATTAATTATAATTCCTGATGTGAACCTATCCAGACTTGGGGCAGGCAAAGATTAGAGAAAAATTAATGTAGGGAATTATTTGTAGGTGAAATCTGGAAGATAAGTATAAAATAGCTAGGTGAAGGAAAAGGGTTGATAATAGAGAGGGGAAAAAAATTTATGTGAATTTACAAATTTAGAGAGACCCCTGAGATTTCCAACCTGTGATGATCCATTCTCCCCCTTCATTAGTTGGCCCAACCCAATTTTGGTTCCCCATTCCTAAAGGTATGAATTTTATCTATACTTTTTTGTATGATAACGGCCTTGTGATTATGTGTCCTCATCTCTTAGATATGCGGTATTAAGATTAGGGATGAAATGTCATGATGTCTGCTTGATTTCTTAGTAAAAATATTAGATGATACAAGTGTGTCAAAGATGGTAATAATTGTTAAATCTAGGTCTTTCAATTATACTGCTTTATTTTTCTGTTTTATTTAAAAAGTCGAACACTCTCCATCTCATTCATTTCCAGGTTATTCTCCTAGCAGAAAGGATGTTTTCACTAAGAACTCTGGTAAGTCTCAAAGAAGCCTCATCCAAGGCTGTGGAGGGGACCACCTGATGTGCCTGCTCAAGGAGCACCATGCACACAGTGTCTTGGATGATGAGTGTTGGCCAGTCTGTGCCAAGGACTGGTGAGGAACAGTGAGGAGACAGCAGGGGCACCGGCCTGCTGGGGGTGGGGCACTCTTCTGGGGTTTCAGAGACATGAAGTAACTGGGCTGTCAAGCTCTGCTCTGCTCTCTGCTCATGCCCATCCTCAGGCCACACAGGGTTAAAGCGGAGTGCAAGAAGGACGACAGGACATAGCTCACCCCTGTATCTGTCTCCCCAGACCTCCCCTTCTGGGCCATAATCCTCATCTGCTTGGCGGGACTCCTGGGACTCATCACATGCCTGATTTGCTGCTTCCTGGTGAGTTGAGGAGGGTTGTCTTCTTCTTCTTAGTTGTAGGGAGTCCTTTACATTCTAAATATAAGTGCTTTGCTGGGTATGTTGTGCAAATACTCTCTCCCAGTCTGTGTAGCTTGCCTTTTTATTTTCTTAGCATTATTCATTAGGGACATGTAAATTAAAGTTACTTGAGATATCATTACACTTGGGAATTGCTAAAATTTAAAAGACTGACTATGATAAATGTTGATGAGAATGTGAAGCATTTAGAACTATCATAATATTGCTAGTGGAAAATGGCCTGGCCATTTCTTTAAAAGTTACATGTACCCACACATAATCCAGACATTCAACTACTAGGAATTTATCCAAGAAAAATAAAAGCATATATCCTTACAAAAACTTATGCACAAATATTTATAACACCTTTTCTTTTAATATCCAAAAACTGAGAACAACTCAAATATCCATCAAGAGCTGAATGGGCAAACAAACTGCAGTTTATACTTACAATAAAATACTACTCATCAATTAAAGGGAATGAATTATTAATACGTGCAACAATATGAATAAATCTCAAAATAATTATTCTGAGTAAAAGAAGCCAGAATAAAAAGAATACACACTTTGTGATTCCATTTATAAGCAAATTTTAGGAAATACAAAATAGCCTATAGTGACAGAAAGTCGTTCAAGTATTCCTGATAATGAAGGTGTATTTCCAGAGGGGCAGGACAGGAGAATAGAAAAATGAAATGAGGAAACTTTGGATGAAAATTCATTGTTTTGATTATGGTGCTGATTCAACCATAATAAAAAATTATCAAATTGTTCACTTTAAATATATGCAGTTTATTGTATGTCAGTTATACTTCAATAAATCTGGGAAAAAGAGAGGGAGGAAAGGAGAGAGAGAGGTGAACAGTGGAGGGAGTGAGGGAAGGAAGGAGTAGTATGGTGAAGGGGCTCTCAGAGAAATAAAGAAAAATTGACAGTGAAAGGGGAGAAAGAAGAGAAAGAGGTCATGAAAAGAATAAAGAAGGAAAGAAAAAAGGAAGACTAAGGGAAAAACTATATGGAAAGAAAAGGAGAGAGAGATGCATAAGAAACATAATGTTTCTGTTGTTTTGGCCACACTCCTCTGTAGTTTTCCATATGTGGGCAGCTGACTAGTGTGTTCAGATGCCCTCTCCTTACTCTCACAGGTCACCATCTGCCTGCGGAAGAAGGAGAGAGACTATGCGGTTCAGCGACGGCGCCTGAGCTACTACTTGCCACACTTAGATCTGAGGAAGCTACAATGACTAGATCTTCCTGAGGCCCCTTTCCCCAACCAGGTCCAAAGCAGCTTGGATGGAGTAGAAATAAACCACATTGGTCAAACACAGTCTCTTGGTGTTTCTTTACTTGGCATTGAATTGTTTATAGGGGACTAAGAGAAAAGTCTTCCCCATCTTTAAGTCCTTAAAAAAACCACCAGTCCTATATTGTGGTTTCCCACCATTTCATCACTCAGGTATACTGGACCTGGTGAAACTAATACAGAAATTACCCATCATAAAAAAAAAAAATCAACATATTACTGCCATGTAAGGTTTCTCTTCTTAACCACTCACTACACACTTCCTCTTGAATCCTGTACCAACTATCACTTACCACCATCTCTGTTACTCTATATCTCTCCAACCCCCATCTCCACTGAAGCCCTGGTAGTCTCAAATTCCCATTATGCTACTACATTGTCTAAAGCTCAGTTCCAGGACTTCCAGATTATTCTGCCTTGGTGGCTTCTCATCCCCCTCATGTGTCCTTCAAGATGTGAAATAAGCCAAGAAGGAATGAGTGAGTCAGAAATGACTCTGCTTTCACTCTTGGTATAAATATACCCTCAAAATTTATATATATATATAATAGACACTCTCCCATAAGAAGTACAAAGCATCCCAGACATAGGGCAAGCTCTGCTGGCCTGCCTGGGGTTTGCTGGACTAGATTGTGATTATGTTTATGTCCATAAAGTTTGCAGACTACCATAGCTGAAGATACCAAAGGGCTAAGACTTAAACTTCCTCTAAAGCACCCATTCAAACTTTTTGTTGTTAGCATTACACCCTCCATCTCAAGCAAGGTCATTCTTGGAGAACATGTTCTGAAGATTATAATAATGATATTAATAGCTATCACTTATTGACTACTTAACATCTGCTTAGCACTATGGTTGGAAAACTGTGTGCATTTTTCTCAATTATAATCACCATCCTTGAGGGTCTTATTACCATTTTATAGATAAAGGTACAGAGATTCAGAATATTAAGTAAAAAAAAAAAGAAGAATTACTTAGGACCTAAATTATATAACTACTGAAACTATCTTTCAAAAAGGAGATAAAAACTTTTTTGGACATCAAATCAAAATTGATGCCCCATACTCACGCACAGTGCTGATGAGTGCAAGGAGTGTCCTGCCACGCAGGGGTGTCCCCCGCGTAGGGGAGCCCCATGCACAAGGAGTGCACCCCATAAGGAGAGCTGCCCAGCGAGAAAGAAAGTACAGCCTGCCCAGGAAAGGTGCCGCACACATGGAGAGCTGACACAACAAGATGACAACAACAAAAAGAAACACAGATTCCCATGCCACTGATAAGGATAGAAGTGGTCACAGAGGAACACACAGCGAATGGACACAGAGAGCAGACAACCTGCGGCGGGGGGGGGGGGGGGGGGGTGCGGAGAGACATAAATGAAAAATAAATCTTGAAGAAAAATTGATGCCCCACAGGCCTTGAGTTAAATAACCACTAAAGAATGTGCATCAGCAAGAAGAAAATGTGAACCCAGAAGAAACACATATTGGAATGAAAAAAACAAGAGTGATGTTTTAAAAATCAGTGTTATCTATATTAGAATTAGTTTTAAAACAAGACATTAAATCACGCTTTATCTAATATCAGATTAGTAGCACATGGTAGAATAGAAGAGAGAAGATAGGATTAAAAATGATCTTTAGGAAGGATAGAAATAGTATACTATTTATTAACACTTCACTCTTAGAAACTGATAAACATCAGACAAGATGTAAAGATAATTTGAATACTGCAACACGACTGATCAGACAAAAAGACAGATTTAAACTCTTGTTAGAGTATGATTCTGAGAACATTCTTTGTTGATATCATGATCCTCCAAATAGTATTGTAATTTTCATGAATCAAATTGCAAATCCATTTAGATCTGTAAAATTAAGAAAAAACTAGTATTTCATTACATGAAACTTTCCAATCTCTGAATTCATCTTTTTTTTACTTTTTATTTTGAAATAATTTCAAAAGGTACAATAATAATGCAGAAACAATATATGCAACTCCAAAATACTTCCCCAGATACCTATATTTACAAATTCTTAGCATTTTGCCAAATTCATTTTATCATTTGATTTATTCATCTATCGTCCATCTAATCTTTTCTTTTTAAAATTATTTTTATTTTAAAGAAGGTTTAGATAACATAAATGTTACATTAAAAACATAAGGGTTTCCCATATGTTCCATGTCCTTCCCCTCCCACACTTTCCCACATTAACAACATCCTTCATTAGTGTGGTACATTTGTTATAATTGATGAACCCATATTGACATTGCCACTAACCATGGCCTTCAGTTTTCATTATATTTTTCACTCTGTCTTGCTCAATTTTCTAGATTATGACAAAATATACAATGGCCTGTATCTGTCACTGTGATGTTATGCTGGGCAAATCCAATGTCCTGAAAATACCCCCATATTACACCTATTCGTCCCTCTCCCATCCCTCAGAAACTCTGGTAGCCATTGCCTTTATATCAATGATAAGAGTTCTTCCATTTATAGAATATTAATAAGTCAATAGTAAAATAATAAATGTAGTTCATTGTTCATTCCCCAATCCCGAGGACTTTGGGATGGTGATACCCACTCTGCTTCTAATTGAGAGGAGGCTTAGATCCCATGCAGCAGATGGATGAAGCTATATTGCTTGCAGTTGGCAAGCACTCTGTTCTTTTGGGTGGACATTGTCCATCTTCTTCTTGTTAGTTGACTTGGGTATGTCCAAAGAACTGGAGAGTAGGTGTTGCAATTCTGCTGAAATTCAGGTCTGAACTGGCACATAGACAGACCAAAGATTTAAGTCTCTGGGACATACATTTATCAATTAGGATAGTGTTAACTATAGGAAAAATAAAAAGTGCAGAAGAGCCATGTGTAGAGAACCTATAAATAAGTCTAACTCTGTTACACTGGGGAGCATAAATTCCAAAGTAAGGCTCACTGCTGAATTCCTGAGCTGTCTACCCTGCTTATAGTTCTTGGATATCTGTGGAGCATTCAGGAGCCTTGCTATTTGAGGCACTGTTTACTGTGGAAGTGAGATCTTGCTAAGACTTGCATATGTGTAACCTCTGGAGTAAACTCCCAACTCACTTTGAAATCTCTTAGCCATAAAAACTCACTTGTATTTACCATTTCCCTCTTTTTATCAGGGTCTTTTTCCAGATACATTGCTAGTTGGTGCTTGGAAATAATCCCTCAGTGCCATGGAGTCTCATCCCAGGGAGTCATGTCCCATGCTGGGTGTGTGTGTTTATATGCTGAGTTTGGCTTGGAGAGAGGCCACATTTGAGCACAAAGGAGAGTTTCAGTAGATAACTCTTAGACAGTATATAATACTAGGCTAAGTTTCAATTTCACAAGAAAAGGTTCATAATACAATCATCAATATCAAAGGCCTGGCATAATGGTCTGTCTTGCTTCACTAGACATTGCTCTTGCACTCTGAGGATTCTTGCTATCCTATTAGAGAAAGTAGCAGGACTCTCCAGGATTGGAATTCGATATTCTTTTTTTTTTTAAGATTTATTTTTATTTATTTCTCTCCTCTTCCCCCGCCCCACCCTGCCCCACTCCACCCCGGTTGTCTGTTCTCTGTGTCTATTTGCTGTGCCTTCTTCTTTGTCCGTTTCTGTTGTTGTCAGTGGCACGGGAATCTGTTTCTTTTTGTTGCGTCATCTTGTTGTACCAGCTCTCCATGTATATGGCAACATTCTTGGGCAGGCTGCACTTTCTTTCGTGTTGGGCAGCTCTCCTTATGGAGTGCGTTCCTTGCACGTGGGACTCTCTTACATGGGGGACACCCCTGCGTGGCAGGGCACTCCTTGTGCACATCAGCGCTGCACATGGGCCAGCTCCACACGGGTCATGGAGGCCCGGGGTTTGAACCGCAGACCTCCTATGTGGTAGATGGACACCCTAACCACTGGGCCAAGTCCGCTTCCCAGGAATTCAATATTCTTTCAGTTATTGTGTGGATCTCAACCCACCAAGACAATGTCCCATGAACACTTGAACATGTCTTAGAGGTATGCCCCAGGTCAACCCTTTCCCATGCATCCCGACATTACTGACATCCTGCACCAGTGATCCCCACCCCTGCTGTGACCCTCCTGTGATCCAAAATCTCTCCAAAAATGAAGCCAACAAAGTAACCAAATAAAATTAAAGAGAAAATGAGATAATTTAAAATATCACCAATAAAATATTTTAAAAATGTAAAACAATTTGAAATAATAAAAGTTTTTTTTAGACATTGAGTCTTTCATCACTGTAAGATTTGTTGTCTTGTATGTACAGTGACATTTTCTTCCGTGTATTCTCCAGTGTCTTATTTTTTTTTTCATTTTATTTTCAAAGAAGTTTTAGGGTACAGAAAAGTCACATAGAGAATACAGGTGATTCCCATGTACTCAATGCTTTCTCCTTTTCCCCCTCTACCTTATTAATAACATTTTACAAAGGGATGGTACATTTGTTACATTGATATACAAATATCAAAGCATTGTTACTAACCATGGTCAATAGTTTACATTTTGGATTGTACACTTTTATAGGTTGGACAAAATTTGAAGTGGCCTGAATCCATTTTTGCAATATCTTGCTGAAAAATTCTAATGCCCTAAAAATGCCCTACATTCCATCTGTTCTATTCTTCCCTCTCCCTCCCCTCAGAATCTATGGTAATTACTAAGTTTCATTTTTTGAAGCATAAGATTCATCATTACTAGCAATAATATTGAGGGCTTGACATATTGATCTGTTTTCTTTTATTAGGCACTACCTATGATCTTGAGGGATTCTTGTCCCTCTAATTGAGAACATAGCAGGATTCCACAGAATGGGAGTTTGATATTTTCTTGATTATTGTATGGGTTTCCACTCACTGCTATAACATGCTATGACAAAATGAACACTTATGTATTCCAGAGAAGTCTATCCCAGGTGCACCCTGTCCCATGTACAACTCTCCCCACCACATCCAACACCCAACACCCTACACCAGTAACCCTCCCCTGCCGTAGTTTCCAAAAGAACATATCTAACATTCTAGTTTTAAACACAGACCTGCAAATCCTCAGAGTTCATCCACTCCTTCCCCTGTCCATCCTCCCAGTTCCATGAATTGTTCAACCCAACCCCTCCAACCTACTCCCCCTCAAAGACCAGCACCATGGAAGCCAGTGAGATCACTGCACCACTGCTACACTTCATCCACTGCAGAACAACATCCTTCTACCTTATCGTGGGTTTTGGTCATATGGGCATCAGTTAACCACCCTCTGAATTCATCATTTTTAAATAAATTCATCTTTAACAAAAGACAGAAAAATAAAGTACTAGAAGTAGATCTTATTTTAAAACATAGATATAAAAATCCTTTAATGAAATATTTTTGAAATCCATTAGATTAGTGCACAAAATAATCCATTCTCATTAGGTAGGCCTTTCTATGACTGTAAGGACAAAATACTGAATACTTTTGTAGCTTCAATAACTCCCTATTGACTTTAAAATATAAATAATGTAAATTGAAAATAAAAATAGTGTAACATGACAAGGACTGAAATCCAATCTCTCACTTCAAAGAGATATCATTGCATAAGGCAAAGAAGGTTCTGTATCAGTGCTAAAGGTCAATAATGGGTGGGTATAAGAGGGTATGGGTTTTTCCTTTTGGAGCAATGAAAATGTTCTAAAATGGATTGAGTTGATGACAGTACAAATCTGTGATGAAATTGAGAGCGAGAGTGTATGCTTTGCATGAACCATATGATACAGTGATCCCTGTGGTGAATGATGAACTATGATTAACAGTACAAATCTGAAGTTCTCTTGTAAACTATAACAAATGTCTAATACTAATACTTGTTGTGAGTAATAAGATAGTTTGTGGGAAAAATACACCAAATAAAAGCTAGGGAGTATAGATAACAATAATATTATGATGATGTTCTTTCATCATTTGCAACAAATAACAATGTAAGTTATTGGTGGTGGGGCAATGTATGGGAATCCTGTATATTATGCATGATTGCTTTCTTAACTCACAACTTCTCAAATAAAAAAAAATTAAGAAAACAATATATAAACACATGCAAAAAGGATATCACTGCTTATATTTTGTGTCATGCAAAGATGTTTAATTAAGAGAAGTATTGCTATACCATAAAGATTAAAGTGTTAAAACAAGAAAACATTGTGGACATTCCAAAGAGTTTAAGTGCCATGTTCTATTTCATATTCATATTCATAGCAATTTTCAGGACATCCTTTTTGCCCCCCTCACTTACTCAACCTGTCTGCAATCAATGCTAGTGCCAGTCTCTCCCTTACTGTCTTCACTTTCCTTTCCTGTTTCCTAATATCATCATCAGTTACCAGAAATTGTTTGCAGAAGAGCTGTGAGATACCATAATGATCTCCTGGAATCAACTCTGCCAAATCTGAAGGCTGGCTGGGGTTGTGCAAGGAACTGTTGTGCAGACCCCCAGCAGTAGTACAGGGCAATGAATCACCTGTGCAACTAGGTGCAATTTCTTGCAAGGTTTTGGTAAGATGCAAAGTGCTTAAAAATTCTCCTGCACTGCTGTAGGCCTGGAGTCCTTGCAGTCTCTTCTGCCAACAGACCTGTTGAGGCTTCTCCAAGTTCTCCTCCCACTGATGGCATCTGATTTCATTGCCAGGATGGGAAGTAATTCTAGTAACTGGTCTCTTGAATATGTAACTGGACATCCTCAAAGGGATTGAGATGCTTAAACCAAGTTTTGGCTTGGATTGGTTTGCACAGTCACATTGCTTCCTCTGTGTAGTCTTGACCATCATACTTCCTTTTCTCTTATGCTGTAAAAATAAATTGTGAAGTTGAATAAAAATGATAAATGAAGTCTGCCTTCTAAGGACAATTATCTTGGCTCATTTGTGCTTTTGTTCTTCCTGTCTCCCTTTCAGGGACAGGGCTGGTCTGCATCCTGGGACATTATCAAGGAGATTTGCATCAATAACAGAAAGAAAGCTCAAGGTCAAAACACAGGGCATACTCCTAATCATATATCTTCCACCATATTGTAAAACTCCTTCTTTCTTTGTATGTGTTTCTAATCTCTTTTTGTCCTTGTCACTCTTAACCTGAACAAGTCCTGGTATTATCTCTTAGGTCCCACAGTATCCAGCCTTTCTCTAAACCCCAAATCTGATCATTAATCTGTGTAATTTGACTATTCATTTGGTTAACCCATTCACCACTTGGTTTTTGTAGCTCCTTTAGAGCTTAAATCAGTAACAAAATGATCAGCTGCCCCAACCTTATAAATTCACCCCTGTACCTAGGACATTTTTGTCAACAAAAATGCCCATGTCCAAAAATAAATAACTAGGAAAACTTAATCATCCATCATAAATTTCTGATTTGCAGCTTTTTAATTCAAATACCCACACAACAGACACCTGTTCCTCAGGATCAGAGGTTATGCCAGACCATATTCATATGTTCACCTTTCTTCATTCCTTCTCTCCTCCTATTTGGATTTCATGCTCCATGATCTCAGTTATTCCCTTGGAATAATCCACAGTTCCTTACCTTTTATCATTTGTGCCTTATAAAATTTCAAACTTGGAAGATCCTAATTATCTGCCATGTCATGGCTACTGTTGGTCATAGGAAAACTGCTGAAGAAAAAGCATACAATGTGATATTTTAGTGCCTTTATTAATAGAAAACACCAGGATCAAATGGGAAGCATACACAATGCCTGGAAATTTTACATTCTTTTTATATAAAATATAAAATATATAAATATGCCATATTTATGCATTGATTTTTCCCAGAGTCTGTTTAAAAATAAGTCTCCACTTTCTTTCCTTCTAATACACACAAAGTTTATCTTAACTTGCCTGATATTTCACAGAGAAAATGCTAACAACTAGATTGAATTTGCCAAATCTGCTTGCCAAATCTACAAATATCTCTAATAAACTCCATTCTTTCCAAATTTCCTCTAATTATATTCAAAGAGATTTATCTTGTCCTTCTATGGTGGTCTGGGCCTCATTCCTACTTCATTTTTAGTGTCCTTATACATCCCATACTCCTATGTATCTCTTCTTGTTTTCTACTGTATCCTTCCTTCATCATTTAAATATATTCAAATATCACCCAAATATGTACAAATTCCTTATCTAACTTTTCTGAGACCCCACCTGAGCCACTGCTCTGTCTATGCCTTATCTTCAGCTGTGAACTACTAAGAAAGTGTCATCTAAGTCATGTGTGTCTGTCTACTCACCTCTGACTAAGTCCTTAGACTTCTCCAAACCTCCTTCTGCCTTCACCATTCCATGGATGTTTCCTTTGATAAGGTCATAATGGCCCCTTTGTTATTAGATCCAATAGGAAACTTTCATTATTCATCTGACATGATCCTTTGAGTGGAAAACTTTCAAGGATGTGTGAAACAAATTGGATATGTCAATCTTCTTTCACAACTGTAAATCTTATGGAATCTAAGTACCAAGTAAATATATCTGATAAATTTCAACTTACATATTGAGATGTACTATATGCAGAAAGTACAAACTGGATTTCTAAAAGCATATACACACAAAGAATGTAAGCTATCTAATTATTTTTACATTGATTGCATGTATAAATGATAAAATTTTGGATATGAGTTAAATAAAACATACTATTAAATTAGTTTCACCTGTTTGTTTTTCTTTTTAAATGTGGCTACTAGAAAAGTTAAAATTACAAAAGTAGAGTCCATAAAACTACTATTGCACAGTATTAGTGCAACATATAAATGTAAAGCCCACAATAAGTGGTCAAGAGAAAACTTTTCCAAGGGAAAAAGTCTGTACCCTTCCCCAACCACAAGATGTATCAACTACTTTAAACACACACACACAAACACACACATTTACCAAACAAATAAACATGGTTCCAGATTTTTACCACTGTTTTCTTAAATGTCATGAGGGTGTCATGAGGGTGAATCTTAACTGGAATGATCTCAAGGAGGAAGCCAGAAGTCGAGATAATTTACAAACTTGGGAAGAACCCAAGCTAGAGATTGCAAAACAAGATTTTTTAATGCATATCCCTCTCACTGGTTTCTGTTATAAATTCAATACATTTGGAAAACTGTATTTTTTTAAACTTTATTTTATTTATTTTAAAGATTTATTTGTTTATTTATTTATCTCCCCTCTCCCCCCTCCCCTGTTGTCTGCTCTCTGTGTCCATTCTTGGTGTGTTCTTTGTGTCCGCTTGCATTCTTGTCAGCCACACTGAGAATCTGTGTCTCTTTTTGTTGCATCATCCTGCTGCATCAGCTCTCAATGTGTGTGTGGTGCCACTCCTGGGCAGGTTGCATTTTTTTTTTTTGCATGGAGCAGCTCTCCTTATGGGGCACACTCCTTGTGTGTGGGGCTCCCCTACACAGGGGACACTCCTGCATGGCACGGCACTCCTTGCGCGCATCAGCACTGCACATGGGCCAGCTCACCACACGGGGTCAGGAGGCCCTGGGTTTGAACCCTGGACCTCCCATGTGGTAGGCAAATGTTCTATCAGTTGGGACAAATCTGCTTCCCTGGAAAACTGTATTTAAAAGTTGTTTTGGGGGCGGGGCAAGATGGTGGCTGAGTGAGCACACCTGATAATCTCTCCTGCAAAGAAGCGGCTGGGCAGCTTTGGAAAATCTTCGGGACCAGGCTGTTTCGGGATTTTGCAGGGCAAGAGGTGTCTGGAAATCAATTTGGTGGGAAGGTAACAGAGAAAATTCGTGTATAAGATAAAATTGAGGCTCTATTACATGGAGGTGGGTGCTGTGCTCGGGATGCTCCCTCCTGGGGTGGGTGGAGCCGTGGCACCAGCACTGTGGTGGCAATTCCTGGAGGCTCTGCTGTACTGGGGAATTTATAAGCCCTGAGCAGACTACTGGGGGGCTAACAGGGCAGGAGGCCCTCACAGACCGATTTGGGGACACAGACAGGAGTTTTATTGTGAGGCAGGGAATTTGTGATTGAGGACACAAATAATAGTGCTTCTGGCTAGAGCCCCGCCCCCAAGGTCGGCTGCTGATCTGCTGCGGCCTTAAATTGCTCGCAATAAAGAGACGCCACCAGGAGGCTCTTTCAGGGACTGGCAGGGTGGGAGACGTCTGGAAGCCGATTAGGGGAATATTTTGCAAAGCGTGGGAATTTTGGTTTTGGACTCTGATATCGTTGTTTTCGGCTGGAGCCCCGCCCCCTGGGCCTGGCTACTGACCTGCAGAGTCATTAAATTGGCTGCAGTGTAGAGGCGCCCCCAGGAGGCCGTTTTGGGGGCTTACAGGGTGGGAGGTGTCCTGAAGTCGAATTGGTGATACAGCCACAGAAGAGACCTGAGTGAGAGAAAGAATTGCGGGGTTCTGACACATAGGTTAGAGTTTGCGGATGTGACCACCCCATAGGGCTGGCACCCAGCTGTGGGGATCCCTGAAGGCTGTGTTGCACTGCAGTGCTCCCAGGCTCCCTGTTAACCAGATTTGAGGTTGCCAGGTCTGAGTCCCCTAAACCTGGTGGCCCACACCCCAGAGACTCACACCTCTTGAGTCTGCAATATCACAGACTTTCCATCCCTGAATCCATCATGCCCTGAGGTTCATCTGAGGTCCTTGAATATCCTAGCCCTCAACGTTTGTGTTTTTTTTGTTTTGTTTTGTTTTTTTATTTTTTATTGTCCTGATTGCTAACACTGCATTATCTCCTAGTCTTTTCTCCCATTGTATCCCCGAAACTCTTTTTTTTTTTCTTTTCAGTTATTTAGGGGGGTTTTTTGTTGTTGCTGTTGTGGTTGTTCTATATCTTTTTTCTTTTCCTTACTTGTTTGCCTCCCTTTACCCACCCCATTTTCTTTCTTTCTTTCCTCTTTTTTTTTCTCTCTTGTCCCTCGTTTTCTTCTTATTTTATTTTATCTTAATTATACAATAGGTGCTGCAGGGAACACCTCACATTTGCTGGGTTTCCTCATCCTCCGCTGCCTCATTTCTGTGTGAATTGATTTTGGCTACCTACACTATCCCCTTTCACCTACATCTTGATATCCTCCATCATTTACTGTCTCTCCTATATTCCACCTCCCTTTCTTTGATCCACAAAGTGTCTAACTCTTAATTTCTAATACCTTTGTTTTGTTTTCTGTCTGTTAGCCACTCTTGAAACTATTGGCTTTCTTTTCTCTTTCCCTCTCTCAGGAAAACACTAGCTTTTTAATTCATACCATATTCCTCCAATATTCAGTCGACTACCTCATTATAGGTACTCTACCTACTGCTATAACTCTACACAACTTACATGAATCTAATATCCATCCTCCCAGATCTCATATTGTTGCTCTGTTAACATTTATTACCAATACTACTTTACACATTTTCCTTTCTTACACAATTGCCTTTCCCTGGCCCTAATACTTTCCTTTAAATGAACTCAGCCAGCAATAAGAAATTAGAATAAGAAGAACAAAGTGACAAAGAGAAGATATAACACTTAGGCAAAAACAACAGCTAATTAATCCCCAAGACTAGACAAAGAAGCTAAGGAACTGATTAAACCCGTCAAGATAAAATGATGACCAGACAGCAACAAAAATCTACAAACCAAACCAGCAATCAGGAAAACATGAAAACGGAATCCAATGAAAAACTAAAAACCAGGAAGGGGAGCAGAATTTTGCACAAGTAATTAAAGATCTCAGAACATATATCACAGACAAATTTAATGAAGTAAAGGAAGAGGTTAACAATATGAACACAACATTTGGAGGAGAAATTACAGACATTCGCAAAAAGATAACAGATATGATGGGAATGAACACCACAGTTCAAGAAAGCAAAAATACACTTGCAGCAAATAACAGCAGATTAGAAGAGGCAGAGCAGAGAATTAGTGATGTGGAAGACAGTACATCGGAAATCAAACAGATAGTAGAATTGATCGATAAAAAGATAGGAAAAATCCAGCTAGGACTTAGGGACCTGAATGACAATGCAAAATGCACAAACATACGTATTATAGGCATCCCAGAAGGAGAAGAGAAGGGAAAGGGGTCATCAGGAGTGTTGCAGGAAATAATGGCTGAAAACTTCCCAAATCTACTGAAAGAGACAGATGTACATATCCAGAGAAGCACAATGCACCCCAAATATCATAAACTCAAACAGGCCCACCCCAAGACATATACTTGTCAAATTATCCAATGCTCAAGACAAAAAGAAAATTCTAAAAGCAGTAAGAGAAAAGAAAACCATAACATACAAGGGAAGCTCTGTAAAACTAAGTGCTGATTTCTCATCTGAAACCATGGAGGAAAGAAGGCACTGGTATGATATAGTCAAGATACTAAAAGAAAAAAATTTCCAACCAAGAATACTCTACCCAGCTAAACTAGCATTCCAAATGATGGAGAGTTCAAAATATTCACAGATAAACAGAAATTGAAAGAGTATGCCAACAAGAAACCTCCCCTTCAAGAAATTCTAATGGGAGTTCCGCAGGAAGAAAGGAAAAAACAGGACAGGCAGAGTTGGAGGAGAGTGAAAGAGCAACAAAAAAGACAAAAAGAGAAAAACAAACAAACGAAATATGACAAACACAAGTACAATCAAAATATGGCTAACATAAATAATTCCTTGAAAGTAATAACACTGAATGTCAACAGATTAAACTCACCTATCAAAAGATTCAGACTGGGACATTGGATAAAGAAATATGACCTATCTATATGCTATCTACAAGAGACATATCTTAGACCCAGAGACTCATGGAGGTTGAAAGTGAATGGTTGGAAAACAATCTTACAAGCAAACAATAACCAAAAAAAGGCAGGAGTAGCTATATTAATATCAGACAAAATAGACTTTAAATGCAAAACAATTGTGAGAGACAAAGAAGGATACTATATTTTAGTGAAAGGGACAATCTGTCAAGAAGATCGAACAATCATAAATATTTATGCTTCTAACAAGGGCGCCTCTAAATATGTGAGGCAAACGCTGGAAAAACTAAGTGAAAGAATAGATGCATCTACAATTATAGTGGGGGATTTTAATACACCACTATCAACTCTGGACAGAACATCTCAAAAGAGAATCACTAAAGAAACAAAACATTTCAACAGTATATTAGAAGAGCTGGATCTAATAGACATATATAGATCATTACACCCAAACACAGCAGGATATACATTTTTCTCAAGCTCACATGGAACATTCTCCAAGATTGACCATATGCTAGGCCACAAAGAAAGGCTTAATGAATTCAGAAAGATCGAAATCATACAAAACAATATCTCTGACCACAGTGGAGTGAAGCTGGAAATTTGCAAGGGACAGAGACCCAGACTCCACATGACAATTTGGAAATTAAACAGCACCCTCTTAGAAAAACAGTGGGTCAAAGAGGAAATCTCAAAAGAAATCAATGAGTACCTTGAAACAAATGATAATGATAACACAACATACCAAAATTTATGGGATGCAACAAAAGCGGTACTGAGAGGGAAATTTATAGCCATAAATTCATATATCAAAAAAGAAGAAAGAGCAAAAATTGGAGAACTAACTGCACTTTTGACGGAATTAGAAAAACAACAACAAAGTAATCCCACAGGAAGAAGAAGGAGGGAAATAAAAAAGATAAGAGCAGACCTAAATGAAATAGAAAATAAGAAAGCACTTGAAAAGATAAACAAGACCAAGAGCTGGTTTTTTGAGAAGATCAATAAAATTGACAAACCTTTAGCGAGATTAATGAAGAAAAAAAGAGAGAAGATGTAAATACACAAAATAAGAAATGAGAAAGGAGAGATCACCACTGACCCCACAGAAACAAAGACTATCATAAGAGGATACTTTGAAAAACTATATTCCAACAAATGACAATTCAGAGGAAATGGACAAATTCCTAGAAACACATAAGCAGCCTATATTGATGAAAGAAGAAATTGATGATCTCAACAAACTAATCACAAGTAAAGACATAGAATCCATCATTAAAAACCTCCCAACTAAGAAGAGCCCAGGGCCAGACGGCTTCACAGGTGAATTCTACAAAACATTCCGGAAAGAACTAACACCAATCCTGATGAAACTCTTCCAAAAAATCGAAACAGAAGGAACATTGCCTAACTCCTTCTATGATGCCAACATTACCCTAGTACCAAAGCCAAACAAAGACACCACAAGAAAGGAAAATTACAGATCAATTTCTCTAATGAACCTAGACGCAAAAATACTTCACAAAATACTTGCTAATCGTATTCAACAACACATTAAATGAATTATGCACCACGACCAAGTGGGATTCATTCCAGGTATGCAAGCATGGTTCAACATAAGAAAATCAATCAATGTAATACACCATATAAACAGATTGAAGGAAAAAAATCACTTGATTATATCTATACATGCAGAAAAAGAATTTGACAAAATACAGCACCCTTTCTTGATAAAAACACTCCAAAAGATCAGAATACAAGGAAATTTTTTGAACATGATAAAGAGTATATATGAAAAACCTACAGCCAACATTGTTTACAATGGAGAAATCCTAAAATCCTTCCCTCTAAAGTCAGGAAGAAGACAAGGATGCCCACTGTCTCCCCTTCTATTTAACATTGTCTTAGAATTACTTGCTCGAGCACTGAGGCAAGAACCAGATATAAAAGGCATTCACTCTGGACTGACAATGTGATAGCCAGATCCTGAGCCTCAACAGACTCCAGCACCTACAATCTGATTTATTGGACTTACCACACTCAGCTAAGATGGAGTTGAAGAAGGACAACCACCACATCATGGAACCTAGAGTGATTACAACTGAAAATGGGAGGATTGCATCCACCATCCAGGTGGAATCTGAGCCTCCTCTTGACATAGAGGTGCAATGGACACAACCAATCCAATGTCCACATAGAAGAGTTGGCATTGGATTGGGAAAAGTGGACATAGTGGACAAAGGGTATGGGGAAAGGCAGGAAGAGATGAGAGGTGGAGGCATCTTCGGGACATGGAGCTGCCCTGGATGGTGCTTCAGAGGTAATCACCGGACATTGTAAATCCTCACAGGGCCCACTTGATGGAATAGAGGAGAGTATGGGCCATGATGTGAACCAATGTATATGAGGTGCAGAGGTGCCCAAAGATGTACTTACCAAATCCAATGGATGTGTCATGATGATGGGAACGAGTGTTGTTGGGGGGGGGGAGAGGAGGGGTGGGGGGGTGGGGTTGAATGGGACCTCACATATATATTTTTAATGTAATATTATTACAAAGTCAATAAAAAATAAAAAAATTTAAAAAAATAAAAAATAAAAAAATAAAAAAAAATAAAAAAATAAAAACTGGAAAACTAAATATATGACTTTACTATTGACCAAGGGTTTTAGTCATTCTTGCCTAAATCTTCCATTATTAAAAATTCATTAGCTAGCCTCTTAGAATAAAAAATGTCAGTATATCTCAAGCTTTTAGAATTAAGGCCACTAATCAGGAAGTTAATTAAAGGTAAACAGTATGTAAAGCAATGACAATAAAATGAGGTATTATATGTAAAAAAAAAAAGGTATTCAAATTGGAAAGGAAGAAGTCAAAATTACATTATTTGCAGATGATATGATCCTATACAAAGAAAACCCAGAGAGGTCTACAACAAAGCTTCTAGAACTCATAATTGAGTTTAGTAAAGTCACAGATTATAAGATCAATGAGCAAAAATCGTAGCATTTCTGTACACCAATAATGAGCAAGATCAGGAGAAAATCAAGAAACAAATACCATTCACAATAGTAAATAAAAAAATCAAATACCTAGGAATAAATTTAAATAAAGATGTAAAAAACTTATACACTGAGAACTACTCAAGAATGTTCAAGGAAATCAAAGAAGACCTAAAAAAATGGAAGAATATTCCCTGTTCATGGGTAGGAAGGCTAAATATTATTAACATGTCTATCCTACCAAAACTGATCTACACATTCAATGCAATCCCAATAAAAATCAACACAGTCTTCTTTAAGGAACTAGAAAAACTAACTATGAAATTTATTTGGAAAGGAAAGAGGCCCCAAATGGCCAAAGACATATTGAAAAAGAAAAACGAAATAGGAGGAATCACACTACCTGACTTCAAAACATACTACAAAGCTACAGTAGTGAAAACAGCATGGTACTGGCATAAGGAGAGACACACAGACCAATGGAACCGAATTGAAAGTTCTGATATAGAACCTCATATATATAGCCATATAACATTCAGTAAAGCCACCAAACCCTCTCAACTGGGAGAGAATGGCCTATTCAACAAATGGTGCCTGGAGAACTGGATAGCCATATGTAGAATAATGAAAGAGGATTACCATCTCACACCTTATACAAAAATCAACTCAAGATGGATCAAAGACCTAAATATAAGAGCCAAGACCATAAAGACCTTGGAAAGCAGTGTAGGGAAACATCTACAAGACCTTGTAATAGGAAATGGCTTAATGAACATCACACCAAAAGCACGAGCAGCAAAAGAACAAATAGATAAATGGGACTTCCTCAAAATTAAAGCCTTCTGCACCTCAAGGGAGTTTGTCAAGAAAATAAAAAGAGAGCCTACACAATGGGAGAAAATATTTGGCAACCATATATCCAATAAGAAACTTATAACTTGCATATACAAAGAACTCCTATATCTTGAAAATAAAAAGATAAACAACCCATTTAGAAAATGGGAAAAAGATTTAAACAGACACTTCTCCAAAGAAGAAATACAAATGGCTAAAAAGCACATGAAAAAATGCTCCAAATCTCTAGCTATCAGGGAAATGCAAATCAAAACTACAATGAGATACCATCTCACTCCCATAAGATTGGCAGGTATGAAAAAAACAGAAGAATACAAATGCTGGAGAGGATGTGAAGAAAGGGGAACACTCATCCACTGCTGGTGGGAATGCAGAAGGATCCAACCATTCAGGAGGACAGTTTGGCGGTTTCTCAAAAAACTAACCATAGATTTTCCATATGACCCAGCAATACCACTGCTGGGTATATACCCAGCAGAACTGAAAACAAGGACACAAACAGATATATGCACACCAATGTTTATAGCAGCATTGTTCACTATCGCCAAAAGTTGGAATCGACCCAAATGCCCTTCAACAGATGAGTGGATCAATAAAATGTGGTATATACATACAATGGAATACTACTCAGCTTTAAGAACAAATACACTACAAACACCCGTGATAACATGGATGAATCTTGAGAACCTTATGTTGAGTGAAGCATTGAAGGACAAATACTACATGACCTCAATGATATGAAATAAGTGAGCTGCCTCAGAGAGCTATTGACTGGAAGATAGGCTTACAAGAAATTGGGGGGTAGAGGAAGGATGTAAGCTGACATCTACATGGGTGAAATCTATGATAAGTTGGTGGTAAGTATGTGCACAAGGAAGAGATAAAATGGGGGAATAGGGTTACCTTTGGGTGGTGCTTTCCGGGTTTGAGGGGGGCTAGGAATGGGCAGATGGGTAATATTGTCCAAGAAATTGGGGGGAGGGAAGAGCAACATACAAACATAGGAGATTGTCAGGTGTTGGTTGAAAGTAAAATGCTGAGAAAACCTTTTCAAAATATAATTAGGAAAGTTACCTGTTTAAGATACTCAAAGGGGATAATCTGACGCAGAACAGACTCCTAGGGAATATCTGAATGCTCATTTCGCCAGAGTGGGTTATACCATTGGGTAGAGACCCATATAATGAGAGTGAAGGTAGACCCACATCCTGGGGAGGACTAATGCCATCAAATAGAGGGAACTGTATCTCTCAGGAGAAAGGGTGACTCCTAGGGCATTAGGGCAGTTGAGCAAGTCAAGCCCTCAACACTGTTGCAAGTATCTCTGAACATGGCTCCTCAAGAATTGAAGATTGACTGTCACTGTCAAGATTGACTGTCAAGATTGACTGTGGGGCCCAAGGGAAGGGGGAAATAGATATTGAATAGATGGAACCAAAGTAACTGTGAGGACAAAAGAAATGTTTCACAAGAGTACACAAGGATCGATATAAAACATGCAATATTATACCAAAAACATATAGGGGACGACAGACTAATAATGTAAACCATAATGTAAAACATAGGATAACTAAAAAATTTAGAAAACTTTATAGCCTAAAGTATAAACCACAATGTAAACACAAATGTTGCCTTGTTTGAAAGCTATTGTCTCAATATCTGTACATCAGTTTCAGTAAATATGATATGAATAAGTTAAAAGATTATCGCTGTGGAAGGGAAAGGTTTTATATTGGATATGTGGGAATACTGTATAGTGTATATATGAATTACTGTGATCTAAGGCTCTTGTGAAGAGAAGCTCAATAATTAGGAAAAAAGAAAAGAAAAAGATAGGATGTAGAATTTTTCCAAATCAATATGTATTCTATATCTAACCTTTAAACTCATCACTATATTCCATTTTACTAGTAAGGGAACCTGACATTATATTGGGCTTCACTTTTCAGGAAGTTTTGGATCACAGAGTGGTTCAACAATGGCAGCAGAGGAATACTGGTATGGGATGTTATTGACAGGCGATATATGGTTGACAGTGAGTTTTACAGGGCATGTGTCCAGGGTGCATGGAAATGTTTGGATATACTCAGAGTGGAAACAATTAAAAACAACAGCTGGGGGGGTACTGGGTTCCTGGCCGGGTGGTGGGGGGGGTGCTCTGTCATGGTCCCTAGGGGAGCAGTGGCAGTCCCCCAGATGCAACGGGAAGGACCAGGAAGGAATGAGGGTCCAACAGGGAGCCCCTGATACTAATGACTATGCTTGTGAGCCTATACACCTGAAATAAGAATATGGCCTAGAGCAGCACTGTGCCTAGGAGTTCCCTCCTGACAGCCTCCATGTTACTCAAATGTGGCCAGTCTCAAAGCCAAACTCAGCATGTAAATGCACTGCCTTCCCCCCAGTGTGGGACATGACACCCGGGGATGAGCCTCCCTGGCACCGAGGGATCACTACCAAGTACCAGCTGATGACGTAACTAGAAAATGATCTTGAATTAAAGGTTCAATGTGGACCAGCAGAATATCCCTGTCTACATATAAAAACAGGAGTTAAAAATGTTGTTTGACCTAAAGTAAGGGGGAAATGGAAAGTACAAATGAGTTCATATGGCTATGAGTCTCTTAAAAAGAGTCTGGAGGTTGTCAGAAGGATTGCCCTTATGCACACTTGAGCAGAGTCTAAGAGACAGATAAAGTAGATACAACCCCAGGTATTGGTCCTTTTGAGGGCTAAAGAGACCCATAGGTTCTATGGTCATGGCAGATGGGGTTCACTGCCATGTCAGTTGGCCCTTCTTTGGTGCTGGTGTTTCTGCATGATGGAGCTGGACTCAGATGGGATCTCTTCTCACAAGCCTTTCATGCTACTTTACTGGAATTGTAGTTGGTGCTTGGGCTTAAGATATATCTAGGGGATTTGAATCTCTGGACTGACAATATGATAGCCAGGCCCTGAGCCTCAACAGACTTCAGCTCCTACACTCTGATTTTTTGTACTTACCCCACTCAGCTAACACGGAGTTGAAGAATGTCAACCACCACACTATGGAGCCTAGAGTGCCTACAACCGAAAGCAGGAGGATTGCATCCAGTATCCATGTGGAATCTAAGCCCCCTCTTGGCATAGATATGGAATGGACACAACCAAGCCAAGGTCCACAGGAAGCAGGAATACAGTAAGGATTAGAGTGCACTTAGTGATATCCTATTCATGAATTATTGTGGTTAATAATCAAGAAAATGTGGCATTGGTGTGGAAAAAGTGGCCATGGTGGCTGCTGGGTGCGGGGAATGAGAGGAAGAGATGAGATGTGGAGGCATTTTTGGGACTTGGAGTTGTCCTGGGTGGTGCTGCAGGGACAATTGCCAGACATTGTATGTCCTCCCATGGCCCACTGGATGGAACGTGGGAGAGTGTGTGCTATGGTGTGGACGACAGGCCATGGGGTGCAGCGATGCCCAGAGATGTATTCACCAGATGCAATGGATGTGTCATGATGATGGGGGAGAGTGTTACTGCGGGGGGAGTGGTGGTGTGGGGGCAGTGGGGGTGAATGGGGACCTCATATTTTTTGAATGTAATATGTTTTTAAAAATGAATAAATTGAGTAGAATTTGGAGAAAAAAAAGAAAGAAAAAGTTGTTTTATATTAATATAAATTATGAAAAAAAATATACAAAGCATGGAGAGATTAATTACTCCAGACAAAAAAATGAAAAGGAGGTGATAGAATGTGAATATTATTATTATGCAATCCTTGCTGATTAGTGAGTCAGTCAGTGAACAGTTTACATTGGATACATTTTGATGACATTAGTCTGACTCTGAAAGTATTACCATCATATTAATTGAGTTAAGCTAATATCTCTGAATCTTGCTGGCCCCTCTTATTGGTTGATTACCAGGGTCACCTGTCAGATAAATCATTACTGACAAATCTTCTGGCTCCACTACTTCTTGGTAGCATTTGGAAGATTTGTCCAACATATCTCTCTGTCAGAACATTATTTTATCTGCCACAGGTCAGGGAGATATCCTTTCCAATGCTCACACTCTGTATGTGCCCAACTTTGGCACTGACACTTCTTCCTCAGGTGAAGGAAAAGATCAGGGTGCAGACCCTACAGACCTGCAAAAAATAGGACTGGGTTTGGCTGACACAGAGAAGTCCCTAGAATTTTTACTTGGTTACTCATGCCCAAGAAGCCCACATGACTCCTGGACAGAATGTAAGGAAGACAATGCAGGACATAGCATGTTTGTTCAGATGTGGGTGGGCTTGGAAATGCCTGGACAGGATGACCTGAGTCTGTGTGTGTGTGTATATGTCCATGTGTTTGGGGGGGGGGGGGGCTGCGGATAACAAGAGGGAAAGAAGGAGACAGAGTTGCTAAGGGAGAGCAGGCACCCTAGACTTTCATGAATTTGGATATTTTGAATTGGGACAATGGGAGAGGCATGAGGTCCAGAGTGTCTACCATATACTGGGACTGGAGTGGGTCAATTCCTGTAAGTCACCATTGGAGCTATCTGAGATTTGTTCCCACTTTCAATCCATTCCCTGATCTCCCTTTTTTCTGGAGAAAGAGCAGCTGTTTGACATGAACTCAGATTCTATCACTCCTCAAAATAAAAGAAAAAAATTTTTCTCATATCTTACCTTTTTATCTTCTTGTCCTCACCTTCCATTCATATTTTAACTGTACAGATACACTCTCACTTGTCAGGGGTTTCTCAATATCTCTATTTCAATGCTTGAGTTCCTAAAAGATCAAACCGATTCCTGTGGTCATCACACCTCATTCTCATGCTCTTGCCACTGGTAGGAAAATTTCTGCTAGAAGAGGTCAGGGTATTAGTGATAGGTGGAAGGACATTTTCGGAGGTGCTATCCTTTAGGGTTGGATGAAAGTACCTGTGAACTTGAACCAAAGTGATGGTATGGGCATGGAGTCTCAGACTTGTGAGTATAGACACCTGGTTCTTTGTGGAAAATCTGACTGGGATTCTCTCTGCTCTGCAGCTCAACCATTATCCCATCTAATTACCCTCAAAATTGGCAATTGGAGTAGGAACCCAGGAGAGGTAAGGCAGTTTCTCTGCTTTTACTTAGAAGGTTATTGCTATGAAACCAGGGTCATTTTCCATCCAATATTAAAGAAGGTACTTTCTCTGGAATTTGGGGGGTTTAATCCTCAGCTTTTATAGGCAGGGACAATCTTGCAGCTCATCTGTGCTGGGGTTTAGTTTTCTCCATTGCACTACTCTTAACCCCCATGGGAATCCTGCATGACCAGGACATTCATCTCTGACACACTACTCTCTCCACAGAAAAAGAACCACTGCAATCACTACCACCACCATCAACCATGCAGCAAGGTCCCAGTCTTTAGTTGTGTTGAAGCTGGAACAACTCAGTTAAGTTCTGGGGTATCTGGAGGGCATTGGGTGTGACATTTTTACCTGGGCTTCAGGCCCCAACATCTTTCCAGGAGATGTCCATCCAGTGTGTTTCAGTCTAAGGCAACATTTGGATTCCCATAGACAGTTTTACACTGTGGAGGGTAAAGTTGCAGGCAGCAATTACCCTGCAACTTCCTTTTTCTCCCTCCCTTGGAAACAGAAAGTTCAGTACTTTTCTTTCCTGGGTGCCTCAGGGTCCCAAAATGCAGACAGTCAATGTAGTCCTAGAATGAGAGACTGACTCCCAACTGTGCCTGGGAGATGTGGGCTTCATCCTGGACCCTCAGCAGTTCTGCAACTCACACTTAGCAAGGTAGTAATATAACAATGGCCTTTATCCCTGAGAAGGTCCTTGGGTCATTGGAGGGGCTCTAGTTCTCTGTCCAGTTCCAGTGGTTCCTGCTCATGATTGCCAATACCACCTGGGAAATCAATATTGAAGATGAATCCATTTCAGTCATCTGAGAGCAGAGAATGAACGTCTTTCAAATACACAGAGTGAGCATTTCCCCAATGCCAGTGCCTGGAGGGATACCCAGTAAATTCCTTCTCAGGATCAGCCCTTCTGCTTTAAGAACCCCCTTCTATATTTCATGCTATCATGTAGCTGACCCACTATGCCTCTGCTGTCCAGGCATAGTGAGAGAGATCCCCCTTGGTTGGCTGACCTCAACTTGAACCTCTAGGTTCTGGGGTCCTTGTCTAGCCCTTCATTCTGACCTCTATTGCCCTTACTGAGTGCAGGGTACTGAAACTGCTGCAGAGCCTTTCATAGGTCCCTGGAAAGGCCCAATTTTGTCTCTGTGAGAGGTGATTGTTCCAAGCACCAACTCCTCCATTGGTGGGTATCTGGGACTGACCAAGACCTTAGTCTGTGATTACCACACAGTGGAGTGGAAAAATCATTTCACTGGACTCTTGGTTCTTCTTGAATGTTCTCCATCACTCTGGGTATGCTCCATATCATTCTGGATATTGGGGAGTCCAGATGTTTCAGAGAAGGGAAGAATTACCAGAAACTCAGAAAATTCTCCCATCCCACATGGCACATGCTCTTCCTTATACCTTCTTGTCTTTATCCAATCTCATGGATCCAACCATGCTCAGCTAACTCCCTGCTGCCTCCGTGTGAGAGCTCTGGTTTCAGCTCTAGGTCCCCTGAAAATTCATTGGAATACCCAGTTCCCTCTTAATTCCAGCATTGCTTCTACAATTTCTGTATATTCATTGTGCCTTAACATGGATAATAACACACAAGACTAGTGTTCTCTTTCTTTTCAGAGTCCTTCTCTTTATTACTTCAAGCTGTGCCTAAACCCTTGCCATTTTCTGGGTGCCATGCACTCCTCAGGCCAAAGCTTTTGAGTAAATATCAGAACTACTGAATGAAGTATAGGTGACTGATGTATTTTATCCTCTCAGAGGTACACAATTTAGCTTCTGTAACATCCTGCTATTCTTTCTTATTTTTCTTCATTCTTTCACATATTCTTCAGATTCATATTCAATAATTATCTCATCTCCAACATTTTTCTAGACCAATTTAAGAACTCAATGGTGGGCATGACAGACAAGTTCTCGGTTCTCATTCATTTAAGGAGGAGACAGGCAACAGACATAGTAATTTTGTATATGAGTAGTGCTTTTAAGAAAATAAAATACTGCGATAGAACAAAAAGTGACTGGGTCATGGTGAGAGCGGGCACAACTTTATTTGAAGGATCAGGGAAGGCCTTTTACATTAAGTATTCTGTGAACTGAGACTTAAATGTGAATAAAATTAAATAATTATTGTAATATAAACACTGCATGTACAACTAGCCAAAAATTATGATACAACTAGACTATAAAAGTAAGATGAGGAGTATTGGGTGTGTATTTTGGTGGGGGAAGGCAGATCTGAGATATATTTAATGTATATGATATAAAGGAATAAATTGTATGTAAAAATGAAAAGCCAAGAAGTAGAAAAACAAACATGTTATTTAACAAAGGAAGTTAGAAACAGAAGAAAGAACTATCAGAAGAAAGAACTATCAGAGTTGAAAGTCAGCATCACTCTTGGATTAGACAATAATTTCCCCTATGCTTTAGAAAGCCCCACTTTGGTCAATCTCAACTCAAACTCTTCCCCTTCTAGTATGTGGTAACATGAATTTTCTGAGCAAATGGCATGAAGCCTCTTCCAGGGTTTGTAAATGTTCTCCCTGTGTCCATCCTCCCAAGGATGGTTTAGGTAAAAGGTGTTTGCACCCTTAAGCCTGAGAAGTGGTGAGCATTGGCTCTTGGTAAGGATTTGGACAGAACTTAGAAATGTAAACTGAGATAACCACCTGAATAAGCTCATGGCCTCTTATGACCAAAGATGAGACAGTAATGGGAAGATACCAGCCAGCCATGGGTTAGTTTTCCTCATAGAACAATTCTTGTGCAGAACTCTGAAGATTCCAGAATTCTAAATTCAAACATGGCCTTCCAGGTCATCATGAAGTTGTATTTGCCAAGACGTGAAAATATAACACACTTTACTTAGGAATTTGTTAGTTTTGAATATTTGAACATGTGGTGTGTGCCATTTTCACTCTTGCCACAGACTCTTACATTCTTAGAGGGGACAGGAGAGAAACGTAATAGGTTGAAAGGGGACTATGCTCATGTGCCTTGCAGAAAATAACATTTTTACTACTATGCACATACATAATTTTGAAAATTAAAGTTGAATATTTAAAGTCACAAACATTCTAAGATCTGAGCCCAAAGCCTTCCAAGCAACAGGATTGTTTAGTGAAATGGACACCCAAACTTCTCCTCCTTCATCTCTGATGGCTCCACTTGTGCCTCTTGGGCAAGTGTGTCTCCCTCTTTACTTGGCTTCCAGGACTTAGGCTCAGGCGGGGTTTTGTCCTCAGTTAAGCGCTCTTCCCCTTCCCTTGCAAAAGGCTCAGTTGAATCTGACAGCATTCTCCACATAAAATTTTAGGAAGCATGAGAATCTATAGCCTTAAGCCACTGAAGATGCTTTCAATAATTTGGTCTATCCCAGTCCCTCATATGGGAGATGGATGGCTAACACAGGATAGAATGTTTGCCATTCATTCTACAAAGTGGTTCATTTATTCACTCAAGGTATATTATGGAGTGTTTTCTATACATGGGTACCAAGCCAGGTGCTAGGATTTATCTTTTGGTGCTTAAAGAGAGTGTAAGAAGAATATTTTAAAATTTATTTATAATATATAGATACAGTGTTTATGATATGCCAGGTATTTCAAGCATTTTTCAAACATTACCTTTTACTCTCCATAATCTCATAAAGTAGATACTCTTATTATCCCAAAACCTGGATAGCAAAAAGCATCTAACACACATACTGTGATGGTTAGCTTCATGTGCCAACCTGGCTAGGTTAAGGTGTTCAGTTGTTAGGTCAAGCAAGCACTAGCCTGATTGTTACTGGGGGGATGTTTAATAGAAGGATTGGAATCTTTAGTCAGTCGAATGAAGGGACTGCTGATTGCATCTACAATCAGCAAAGGAGATTGTCCTCAGCAAAGAAGGGAGTCTCTTCATTCAATAAGTAAGAGATATTAAAGTGAGAATGGAAGATTTCCAAAGTCAGAAAGAAAAATGTCTGCTTCTTCTTCAGACATCCATCTTCTCCTAGGGAATGCAACTTTACCTTCACCAGAGTTTTCAGTTTGCAATCTGCTCTATGAAATTCAGGCTTGCTAATCCCCATGGCTGTAGGAGCCAATTCCAACAATAAATTTATATATGTATATATGTATTCCCTATTGGTTCAGTTTCTGTAGAGATCCTTGATTAACATACAACTCAAGTTAAATTCTACTAGTATTCCTAGTAAAATGGTATGTCTCTGAAAATTGATACAGAAATTATTTCAAAATATCTCTTCCTGATACCAGAAGGACCCCCCAGGAAATGCCATTGTTACCATCATAAGCTAAGAGCAACATGAGAACTGGGTCTCAGGAAAAGGGGTGTCCTCAGGAGTTGCCACAGAACCACACAGTTGGTGTTAGAGTCACAGCAGTAACTTGGATTTAAGATCATATATTGTTTCTATTGGGTGCTAATCTGGCTGTGGATTCATGGGTTGGTGCTGCAGTAAAGAGAGAGTGGGTTGATCAATGTCTCTTTTTTTTGGGAAAGTGGAACATATTAAAGAGAAAGAATGACAATTTGCCTGCACAATGAACTTGGGGTGCGGGTAAATACAACTTGGAAGAGAGAGTGTTGTATCTGGCATAACTAGAAGGGGTAGCATCTGCATTGGCCAAAGCATACATCTTATCTTCATGTCAGATGGTGAGATCCTTGACGGTAGCAACTATGTCTAGTTCATCTTTATAGCCCTATTACTAATGAAAAACCCAGGAAAAAAACTGACTTTTTATGAGATTGAAGAAAAATTAAGTTGCTGGATTTGCAAAGTCTGGAATGAAGTGACAAAAGTACCCCTCATATTCTTACATAATTGATGTGGAAATGTGCAGAAGCCAAGGTGTAATCTGGGTCATTGATTAAGGGGAATTCTATGAAGCCAGGTGTGGGGTCCCTGGTGCTTAACAAAGTTGAATATTATCAAGTGGCTGGATATTTTGTTAACAAAAATTGAAATTTCACCCCCCAAAATCACTAAATGGCATTTAAAAAATAGTGAAACCTTGATAAAAATTTAATATCCTAATAAGTCTCCAAATTTTAATTATCATTTTATAAATAGTATTGTTTGGCCCCTGCCAGATGTTGCCTGGTCCAACCCTCCAACATACCTAAATGTAATTACCCATTTGCAGTCATAAACATTCAAGCCAGTCAACAAGGCACAACCTTCAAGAATTGTCTTTCACATCAGAAATTCCGGGGTTCAAGTCCCAGATCTGCCACTTCTTCATGACTAACCACTGGTGAATTACTTTCCCTCTTTGAGTCTCATTTTTAGCTACACATAAAACAGCTCAATCCCTTTATCACAAGGTTGCTGTGAGGATAAAATGGCATACAATTAACAAATCAAATGGCCAAAAAATTCTAGTTTTTACTCATTAATTATTAATTCACTAACATGGAGATCTCTACAGAGCAGAACCGTCCATTTATGTAAAGAGTACATTATTAAGGAAAGACTATATGTATTATGATTGAGGCCTTAGGAGGGGAACTGATATCTGCCAAGATAACCTTCACTTTTTAAAGATTATTGTACATGTGATTTTTTTTCCCTGTTCATACATTTATGCTGCCCATGTACACTTGGCACATTTCAATAAAATTGTTTGGAAAATAAACATAATACATGCTTGCTTTCTATGAGTCCATGGAAGAAAATATGAAACCAACTATTCTTGGTGTGGGTTAAGGAGAAGAAGGTGGACAGGCACATAACCTTGGACATGAACGCTTAGCCACTGCACCACAAATAGGTGCTTTGGGGAGATGGGTATGATGGCAGACCACTAGGATCAAAACGAAACCAATCTGTGGTCATCACTTTGTTCTAAACACTCTGAACAAATTCATCCACCCCTCCTTGTTCCTCAGACTATAGATGAGGAGATTGAGATGGAGATGGTAAGGCTGTAGAAGAAGGAGACCACATTGTCCTTGCATGAGCTGAGGGTAATCACTGGGCACATGTGCATGAACATGACTCCATCATAAATGAGCTCCAATATGGTGTATGAGGAGCAAGTGGTGAAGGGACTATGTTAGGTCCTGGTTGAGTGCATGCAGAGAACAAGCTCCAACACATGGCTGTAGGTGATGATGAGGAATAGGAGAAACACAAGGATATACCCTGAGGTGTAAAACACCAAATCAGGCAGAGATGTCTGTATAGGAGAGCTCATCAGGGCTGGCACCTTGCAGAAAAGGAGCCACAGCAGGGGAAGTGCAGGGTGATAGAGGTCTGGATGGAGGTGTTGAGCACATCTTCCCTTCAGGAAGAGCCCGTCATGATCAGGTTCACCTGGGGTCTTATGAGCACAAGATACTGCAAGGGGAAAGCTTAGAAACAAAGTTTGTATGACATAAAGACCAGCAGGATGTCCTCAGTCACACCCATCAGCATCAGAAAGAATATTTGAGCTGCATACCACTCAAAGGAGATGGAACCTTCTCCCTGCATAAAGCCAGATGCCATCTTGGGTATGGTGACCAAGAGGAAGGCAACAATGAACAGGGAAATCTGGCTGAGCAGAAATTATATTACTATGTGGAGCTGAAGTCTATGAGGATCAGGATTGTAGTCCTAAAGGCCCACAAAGAATATGGCAGCCATGATGAAGAAGAGAAGCCATCCCTGACTAAAGAGGCACATTATAATGATGTCCGAGACATTGATTGATTCACATCTCTCTGCTTTATGCAACATACTTTAAAGAAAGAATAAGAAACCCTTGGTAAATAGCTTGGGAGAGGATGAAAAGATGTTTTATCTCATATACCAACTGTAATCAACTATGGTGCTCCCCTGAGAAGTATTATGATATTGCAGTTTAAATTAGTAGGAAAAATATGCATATGCTATGATCAGTTATGGATGTCTGTCATAGGATTAGAGAGCAGCAATGTGTGTGATGTATTTTTACCATCTCTGAGTGAAAAACTTGGTCACTTTCCTAGGAAAGCTCTACCCATTGACACTTTCAGTCAAATTGTCATGGTTCAAGCTAGAGACATGAATATTTTTATATTCATTAAATATTAATGACAGAATATTTTAATATTCTTCATTTCAGGCATCCTGTGGCCCAAGCAGAGGTGGGATCCCAAATAAACTTAGAAGTCAGTAATGAGGCTTTGTCCAAGATTACAGAGGATGGTAGGGTGGAAGCAACAGACAAAGCCAGAAAATACGCAGATATGATTGTATTCAAATGCTTGTATCTTAAAGGAGCCATATGAGGTCAATTCAGGGTGAAGTTCTAAAGGCCTGAATCCATGGAGTTATACTTTGGGGGCAGGAGGTTCTGGCTTTTCTGGATCCCAAAGGCATTAGTTAGTAGGATAGACAAACAACAAACAAGTAAATAAATAAGATCCTTTTCTATAGAAACAAGTGCTCCGATGGTAAGAAAAATCTCCCTCTAATAGGAAATGTCTAGAGATACCACTGCATATGACAAGGTCAGGTATGTGTCTTACCTCTTGAGACAGGTAACAGCTGCCCTCAGTGTATAGAGGGTGGTAGTGAAATAGGTAGAAATTAACAGATTTACTCTGCAAATTTATGGAACTTAGTGATGCTGGTTGCAAGTTGTTCTAGTAAAGAACTTTCCAAAATGAAATCTATTTAAAACTAGAATGGGAAAGGATTGTGGGAAGATGGCAGATCAGGGAGATTCGAGACTCAGTCCTTCCAACAGAATAACTATTAAATGGGCAGGAATGGTGTGTAACAAATATTTTGAAACTCCAGAGGCCAGAAGATCAGTGTACAGCATCCAGGGCAGAGCAAGAGGAAGAGGGAGAAATTATGGTAAAAAACAAGTAAATTGCTCTCTCTCTGCATTGGCTACCAGTGCCTATATGCCACTCTCATGTCAGCTGCCTTGGGATCGAGCCTCCGGCCTGCTCACTGTTTATGGAAATTTACAGAAAAACCCTCTTCCCCAAGACAGGGTGGGCAAGGCTTTTGATTACCAACTTCCCGTCACTGGGGACATGGTTCTCTGGGAAGCCATGGTGTAAAAAACAAAGATTAGTTTAGTTTTCACATAAAGAAAGAAAATATTAATTAATGTAACCCGGCAGCCTACTGCCTCAGTCTCCTACTCCAGGGTGAAGCAGGAACAAAGGAAACCAGCTTAAGCCAGTCCTATAGGCAGTAAAAAAGATGCCCAAGAAAGAGCTAAGTCAATACCAATTCAGCACTAAATTCCATTCCTTATTTGGCAAAGGGAAGCAGGTAAAAACTAAAATGGTTGGGATGTGATGGGGGAAGCGGTTAATCAAACTTTTGCATGGGAAAGTTAGATCTTCTCGGATAAGTTGCAACCTCTGAAGTATCCAATCTATGGAAAAACAGAGGAAGGGGTTGCATGCTAGGCTTAGGGGTATAAATTGTGTCATTTTTCTTTGTTTGGAGTGCCAGCCACGTTTTCTGGTTGTGCACCCCTTCTTGCAAGATTGAGAATAAATTCTTTTCTTTTCCACAATTGGGTGAGCCTAATTTTCTTCCAGAAGATTTATTTCTTACAATAGTTTCAACCTTACCTGGACAAACACCATGGTGGATGAAACTTAAAGACTACACTTCCTCCGGGTCGTGGAGGACAGAAAGTTAATTGAAGGGGATGCACATGCTGGGCAGGCCAAGAAAGTCCAGCTATGGGAAGCTGTTAAAGAAGTTCTTGGTTCTCTTCCTGGTCCCATCCCCAGGCCACTTAAGACAGGCTGCACCTCTTTTGAGGGGTCCCTGGAATTGCTTCAGTTGGGAAGATTGACTTGGAAAAGTCTGTTCTACTGTGGCCCTCCCCTAAAGTTTGCCCTCCAGGCAAAAGGAACTTGAACAATGAAAGGAATGTAAGGAACTATAAAGGCCGTTTGGGGCAAAGGCTTACTGGCTTCAAGCACTGGGGAGAAGGAGGTTCATCTCCTGGGAAACAGAAGGGACAACCAAACTCCTGTAAACAGAGGAATTCCAAAAGTACCAAACAGCAAAAACCCAGAACAAGACACAGGACCAAAAATACAGGGAAGCCCTGCACACTGTAGTTGTTAGGAGGACTGACGCTCAAGAAAATCTATCAACAGCTGGTTACACAATCAAGAAACACATCTCAAGGAAGTAAATCCCAGAGTTAACAATTTAAAATGTTAAAATGTATGGTGTGAAACAGAAGCATACAAAATAAAACAAAAAATGATAGCCCATCAAAAAAGAGAGCATAAAAATCCAGAAAACACAAACAAAGAAGGTCAGAATGTGGACATATTGAACAAAGCCCTTAAAAATGATCTTGCAAAAGAAAAGTACTATATGAGGATACTATGAAGAACTATATGTCATTAAATTAGGTAACCTAGATGAGATGGACAAATTCTTAGAAATATCAAAAACTATATTGACTCAAGAAAAAATACAGGATCTCAACAAACCAATTACTAGTTGTGATGGTTAAGGCTTATGTGTCAACTTGGCAGGGTAGTTGTGCCCAGTTGTTTGGTCAAGCAAACTCTGGAATGTTGCTGCTGTGAGGACATATTCTGGATTTAAATCATCAGTAAGTTGATTGCTTCTATGACTGATTACATCTATCAGCTGAGGAGACTGCCTTCAGCAATGAGAGACATCTCATCCAAACAGTTGAAGACTTTAAAAGAAGTGATGATTTCATCAATCAGAAGAGAGAATTTTCATCTCTACTTTATCCAGTCAGTTTCTCCTGGGGAATTCTTCAGAAACCTTCAGAGGCCCCAGCTTGAAGCCTATCCTACAGAATTTGGACTTGTGCATCTCAGTAGTCACATGAGACAATTTTATAAAATATCATAATATTTATTGTTATTGCCTGTCAGTTCTGTTTCCTGAGAGAACCCTGAATAATGCAGCTTTGGTACTGGGGGTGATTCATGAGAAACAGAATCTTAAAAAACAGAATTTCTGAATTAGTTCTGAGATTTTTGCAATTGGATCTCTACTCTGATTAGATTCGAAGGCACTAATGTCTCTATTTCCAATAATCAAGATAGCATTGATAGCCCATTGTGTGAGCTGGCAATACATATACAAAAATATCACCACTAGATCTGGCTACTCAAATGTTTAGAAAAGTCAAGGTTCTGGGTGAGAGCATTTTTGCCATCTTAATAGAGTATTGTCGAGTTAAAAGGTATAATTTTGGTGGCTAGTTGTTCCTAAACATACTGGATACAGTTATAAAAGAAAGGGCTGAGCTGAAGGCTTCAAATTTGCAACTTAAACATTGCATGAATGATGTGGAAGTTTCTGTGCACCATGAAAGAAAATCTTATTTCATTTCACCACAAACTTGAGATGTCTGAAAACCAGACCCAGAGACTCATTGTGCAAGTGACAGAATTACAATGTAAACTATACTTACAATCTTGTAAGGTGTATGTCTGTGCCTAATGTGGTGGCATTGATTACTGGGAAGGAAAGGGATCCTGAAAATTGAATGGGAACATATGGGTTGATAATGATGGCAGGGGGGACATTTAAATTCTAGATTCTGCTGAGTCTTTGCCAGATAAAGCTGTAATGTCCTGCCCTTAGCAAACAGCCAAAGGACCTCTAACACACTCTGAGGAAACATTCATCTCAGAGCCAGTCTACCTCAATGAAACACCTGTCTGATCTCCAATCTTCCATAAAGAAAGAACTTCCCCACCTCCAGTCTGCCCTGATAGATCTGTCATCCAAGATCCACTCAAAGAGATTAACTTTACTGTGCCTGGTAAACCTGTAACCTTCTTCTGAGGCAACACCCCTCACCACTCTGTCAGAAGAGATTAATCCTATTTCACCAGATGAAGCTGTAATGGAGTGCCCTGAAATAATTGGCCTGCAAGGTTCTTCTAATTCTACTTGTGACCCACCCACATCACCCATATTTACTTTCACACCTATAACTAGGCTGAAGTCCCAACAAGCCCAAAAAAGGTGAGGCACAAAGTATGACCCATGAGGAGTTATGCTAAACTCCAAAAGAACTCCATGAGTTTTCCACGTTATATAGAATGAAATCAGAGGAATATATGTGGGAAAGGATATTTAGGGTTTGGGAAAATGCTGGAAGGAATATAAAGCTGGATCAGGCTGGCCTTATTGATATGGGCCCACTATGCAGAGATCCTGGATTCAGTGTTGTAGCTCAAGGGGTTAGAAAGGGTTGTAATACTTTGTTCAGGTGGCTGGCTGATTGGAATGCTAGAATTACTTTCTAAGACCTGCTCACCCTCCCCAGGAATGTCCAGAGGACATATCTTTCAAGAGGACTTTGAAGAATAAATTTGTGAGACTAATTCCATCTTCCCTGAAGAGCTCTGTAGTTGCTCTTCTCTGAAGGTCAGATATTACTGTAGGAATGTCTGAGATTCAGGGTTCAACTGGCCTATGAACAGACCAAGGGTTTAAGTCTCTGGGACATATATTTAATAGATATAGTGCTAATTATAAGTTCAAGTAAAAGGCATAGAAGAATCATGTGTAGGGAAATGATAGATAAGTCTAACCCTGCTACATTAGGAAAATAGGTGTTAACATATATTCCAATGTAAGACCCACCAATGAGATGCTAACTCCATAGGGATGTGTTCCTTGCCTTAAGTGTCCAGATGTATCTAGATCCCTTGGGAATACCCTGTTTGAGTCTTTGTTCACTGTGGGAATTAGTGAGATCTGCCTGAGATGTACATTTAAGTGTAATTACTGGAATGATCTCCCAACTCGTTTTGAAATCTCTTAGCCACACACACACAAAACCCCGAATACCCCTCTTTTTGTATTTAATTTTCCCTCTTTTTGGTCAAGATCTTTTTTCAAATGAATTCCTGGTTGGTGCTTGGGTAATAATCTCTTGATGCCAGGGAGGCTCATCCACAGGGGTCATGGGATGATAGTGAGTTTATTTGCTGAGCTTGGCCTAGAGAGAAGCCACATTTGAGTAACAAGGAGAATTTTGGGAGGGAACTCTTAAGCATTAACTATTACTAGGCTAAGTTGCAATTTTACAATAGTAAGGTTCACAGGTACAAGCATCAAGATCAAGGGCTTGGTGTAGTATAGGCTCTGCCTTATACACTCTAGAGATTCTTGCCATTCTATTAGAGAATATAGCAGGACTCCCCAGGATGGGAATTTAATATTTTGTACATTATTGTGTGTCTCCACCCATGGAAATAATACCCTATGACAAAATGAACACATTCAAATTCCACAGAAGTATGCCACAGGTGCATCCTTCTGCACACATCCACCCACCGTCGATATCCTTTACCAGTGACCCTCCCTTGCCATAGTTGCCAAAAGAACCCTCCCACAATTGTGTTCTTAGCCACAGGGTTCTAACTTCCCAGAGTTCACTTGTTCCTTCTTCCAGCCCTCCCCTCAGCTCTACAGATAGTCCAATGCATTGCCCCACTGACATTCACATTCCAGCATCATCGATTCCACTTACATTACTGCCCTACTGTCACTCCCTTCCACTGCCAAACTTCCCCCACCCACCTTATCTTAGATTATACCCATATTGTGCATCAGCTTACCACTCTCTACTCACTTTTTATCTCCTGATAACCTATCTACCTTTGTGACTCTGCTCAATATCCTTGGTTCATACCAATGAGATCATGCAATATTTGTCCTTTAGTGACCAGCTTAATTCACTCAACATAAGATCTTCACAGTTATTCCATGTTGTCACATGTGTCAATACTTCATTCCTTCTTATGGCTGAGGAATATTCCATCATATGTGTAAACCACATTTTGTTTATCCATTGGTGCTTGATAGACATGGATTATTCCAACTTTGGCAATTTTGAATAATGCCATGATAAATATTGATGTGCATGTATCGGTTTGCATCCCTGCTTTCATGTCTTCTGGGCATATTCCTAGTAGTGGAATTGCTGGATCATAAGGCAATTCTATAATTCACTTGCTGAGGAACTGTCAAACTGTCCTCCACAGTGGCTGCACCATTCTACATTCCTATTCTTCCACATCCTCTCCAACACTTGTAGTTTTCTGTTGATTTTTAAAATAGTTAGTGTAATAGGTGTAAGATGATATCTCATTGTAGTTTTGATTTGCATTTCCCTAATAGTGATGTTGACTATCTTTTCATATGCTTTTTAGTCATTTGCATTTCCTCTTTGGAAAAGTTTCTATTCAGATCTCTAGCTCAATTTTTAAATGGGTATTTGTCTTTTTATTTTTGAGGTGTATGATTTCTTTATATATGCTGGATATTAGGCCCCTATCAGATATATGGTTACCAAATATTTTCTCCCATTGTGTAGGCTTCACTTTCTTGGCAAACTCCTTTGAGGTACAAAAGTTTTTAATTTTGAGGAGGCCCCATTTATCTATTTTTTTCTTTCATTGCTCATTCTTTGGATGTAAAGTTCATGAAACCATTTCCTAACACAAGATTCTGTAGATGCTTCCCTACATTATCTCCTAGGAGCTTTATGGTTTTGGTGCTTATATTTAGGTCTTTGATACATCTTGAGTTAATTTTTGCATAGGGCATGAGATGGCAATCCTCTTTCATTGTTTTGGATATATATATCCAATTCTACAAGCTCTATTTGTTGAAGAGACTATTCTGTCCTAGTTGAGTGGGCTCAGTGTCCTCATTGGGTATCAGTCTGCCAAAAATGCATAGGTCTATATCTGAACTCTCATTGGGTCCCATTGTTCAGGATGGCTATCCTTGTGCCAAGACCATGGAGTTTTGACCACTGTAGCTTTGTAGTATGCTTTAAAGTCAGGTAGCTTTTTAGAGGAGGCAAGATGGCGGCTGAGTGAACTTCCCGGTTACTAGCTCCTGGAGGGAATCAGCTGGGAGGCGTCGGAGACTCTTTGGGACCGGGCTGTTTCGGGATTTTTCCTGGTCCCAAGGTGTTTAGACATCGATTTGGAGGGAAGGTAACAGAGAGGATCCGTCTGTGAAATATACACGGAGATCCCAGCTACGTGTGGAGGATTCCCTCCTTGGGTAGGCAGAGCCGAGGCAGCTAGCACCGGGCCGAGCCCCGGCGGGCGGCGGACAGGGTAGCCTAGCTGGACCACAGTGGGCAGTGGGCGGGGGATCCGAGCCACACTGCGGTGGGCAGCGGGTGCGGGTGGGAGAGCCGAGCCGCGCTGTGCCCCGGTGGGCGGCAGGCAAGGGAGCTGGGCCCAGCCGAGCCAAGCCGCGCCGCAGCGGGCGGTGGGCGGGGAAGCCGAGCCCAGCCGAGCACAGCTGAGCCGCGGAGGGCGAGGGGGCCGAGCCCAGCCGAGCTCAGTCGAGCCCAGCCGCGCTGCAGAGGGCGGCGAGCAGGAGAGCCGAGTCGCGCTGCGCCGCGGCGGGTGGCGGGCAGGGAAGCCGAGCCCAGCCGGGCCCTGCCGAGCCCAGCTGGGCCCTGCCGAGCCCAGCCGAGCCGCGGCGGGCGAGGGAGCCGAGACCAGACGAGCTTGGCCGAGCCGAGCCGCGCTGCGCCACGGCGGGCGATGGGCGGGAAAGCCGAGCCCAGCTGAGCACAGCCGAGCCGCGGAGGGCAGGGGACCCGAGCCCAGCCGAGCCTAGCCAAGCCCAGCCGAGCCGCGGAGGGCGGGGAACCGGAGCGCAGCCGAGCCCAGCCAAGCCCAGCCAAGCCTGGCGGCGGGGTTTCTGTTCTTTGTTTTTTGTGTTTTTTTTGTTTTTTTTTTTTTAATTTAATTTAATTTTATTTTTGTTGTTGTTGTTGTTCTTTTAATCCTCTCTTTCCTGTCCCCATTATTCTTCTTATACTATTTTATCTTAACAGTACAATAGGTCCTACAGGAAATACCTCACATTTGCTGGGTTTCCTCACCCTCCACTGCCTCATTTCTCTGTGAATAGATTTAACCTATCTACAATATCCCCTTTCCCCTACAACTTGATATCCTCCACCATCTGCTATCTCTCCTATATTCCATCTTCCTTTCTTTGATCCACAAAGTGTCTAACTCTTAATTTCTAATACCTTTGTTTAGTTTTCCATCTGGTATTCATCCCTGAAACTATTACCTTTCTTTTCTCTTTCCCTCTCTCACGAAAACAATAGCCTCTTAGTACGTACCACATTCCTCCCATATTCAGTCGTCTACCTCATTATAGGTACTTTCCTACTACTATAACTCTACACAATTTACATGATCTAACCTCCATCCTCCCAGAACTCATATTGTTGCTTTGTTAACATATATCACCAATACAACTTCACACTTTTTCCTCCCTTACACAATTGCCTTTCCCCAGCACTAATACTTTCCTTTAAAGTGAGCTTAACTAGCAATAAGAAATTGGAATAAGAAGAACAAAGTGACAAAGAGAAGATATAACACTTACGCAAAAACAACAGCTAATTAATCTCCAAGACTAGACAAATAAGCTAAGGAACTGATTAAACCCGTCAAGAAAAAAATGTTGACAAGACAGCAACAAAAATCTACAAACCAAACCAGTAATCAGGAAAACATGGCTGAATCCAATCAGGAAGGGGGGCAGGACTTCGCACAAGCAATGAAAGATCTCAGAACATTTATCACCGACAAATTTGATGAAGTAATGAAAGAGGTTAACAGCATGAAGACAACACTTGGAGGGGAAATTGCAGACATGCACAAAAAATAACAGATATGATGGAAATGAATACCACAATTCAAGAAATCAAAAATACACTTGCAGCAAATATCAGCAGACTAGAAGAGGCAGAGCAGAGAATTAGTGATGTGGAAGACAGTGCATTGGAAATCAAACAGATAGTAGAAGTGGTCAATAAAAAGGTAGAAAAAATCCAGATAGGACTTAGGGACCTGAATGATAATGCAAAACGCTCAAACATACGTATTATAGGCATTCCAGAAGGAGAAGAGAAGGGAAAGGGGTCAGAAGGAGTGTTGCAGGAAATAATGAATGAAAACTTCCCAAATCTACTGAAAGAGACAGATGTACATATCCAAGAAGCACAGCGCACTCCACTGGTCATAAACCCCAACAGGCCCACCCCAAGACATATACTTGTCAAATTATCCAATGCTCAAGACAAAGAAAAAATTCTAAAAGCAGCAAGAGAAAAGAAAACCATCACATACAAGGGAAACTCCATAAGATTAAGTGCTGATTTCTCATCTGAAACGATGGAGGCAAGAAGGCAGTGGTATGCTATAGTCAAGGTACTAAAGGAAAAAAATTTCCAACCAAGAATACTCTATCCAGCTAAACTAGCATTCAAAAATGATGGCGAGTTCAAAATATTCACAGATAAACAGAAACTGAAAGAGTATATCAACAAGAAACCTCCCCTTCAAGAAATTCTTAAGGGAGTTCTGCAGGAAGAAAGGAAAAAACAGAACAGTCAGAGATGGAGGAGAGTGTAAAAGCAACAAGAAAGACAAAAATAGAAGGGGAAAATAAAACAATACAAACAAAATATAACAAACACAAATCCAACCAAAATATGGCTACCATAAATAACTCTCTAAACGTAATAACACTGAATGTCAACGGACTAAACTCACCTATCAAAAGATTCAGACTGGGACACTGGATAAGGAAATATGACCCATCTATATGCTGCCTACAAGAGACACATCTTAGACCCAGAGACTCATGGAAGTTGAAAGTGAATGGCTGGAAAACAATCATACAAGCAAACAACAACCAAAAAAAGGCAGGAGTAGCTATATTAATATCAGACAAAATAGACTTTAAATGCGAAACAATTGTGAGAGACAAAGAAGGATACTATATTTTAGTGAAAGGGACAATCTGTCAAGAAGATCGAACAATCATAAATATTTATGTTCCTAACAAGGGCACCTCTAAATATGTGAGGCAAACGCTGGGAAAACTAAGTGAAAGAATAGATGCATCTACAATTATAGTGGGGGATTTTAATACACCACTATCAACTCTGGACAGAACATCTCAAAAGACAATCACTAAAGAAACAAAACATTTGAACAGTATATTAGAAGAGCTGGATCTAATAGACATATATAGATCATTACACCCAAACACAGCAGGATATACATTTTTCTCAAGCACACATGGAACATTCTCCAAGATTGACCATATGCTAGGCCACAAAGAAAGGCTTAATGAATTCAGAAAGATCGAAATCATACAAAACAATATCTCTGACCACAGTGGAGTCAAGCTGGAAATTTGCAAGGGACAGAGACCCAGACTCCACACGACAATTTGGAAATTAAACAGCACACTCTTAGAAAAACAGTGGGTCAAAGAGGAAATCTCAAAAGAAATCAATGACTACCTTGAAACAAATGATAATGATAACACAACATACAAAAATTTATGGGATGCAGCAAAAGCGGTACTGAGAGGGAAATTTATAGCCATAAATTCATATATCAAAAAAGAAGAAAGAGCAAAAATTGGAGAACTAACTGCACTTTTGACGGAATTAGAAAAACAACAACAAAGTAACCCAACAGGAAGAAGAAGGAAGGAAATAACAAAGATAAGAGCAGAACTAAATGAAATAGAAAATAAGAAAGCACTTGAAAAAATAAACAAGACCAAGAGCTGGTTTTTTGAGAAGATCAACAAAATTGACAAACCTTTAGCGAGACTAACAAAGAAAAAAAGAGAAAAGATGCAAATACACAAAATAAGAAATGAGAAAGGTGATATCACCACTGACACCACAGAAATAAAGACTATCATAAGAGGATACTTTGAAAAACTATATTCCAACAAAAATGACAATTTAGAGGAAATGGACAAATTCCTAGAAACTCATAAGCAGCCCATACTGACGAAAGAAGAAATTGATGATGTTAACAAACCAATCACAAGCAAAGAGATAGAATCAGTCATTAAAAATCTCCCAACTAAGAAGAGCCCAGGGCCAGACGGCTTCACAGGTGAATTCTACAAAACATTCCGGAAAGAACTAACACCAATCCTGTTGAAACTATTCCAAAAAATTGAAACAGAAGGAACACTGCCTAATTCCTTCTATGATGCCAACATTACCCTAGTACCAAAGCCAAAGAAAGACACCACAAGAAAGGAAAATTACAGACCAATTTCTCTAATGAACCTAGACGCAAAAATACTTAACAAAATACTTGCTAATCGTATTCAACAACACATTAAACAAATTATACACCACGACCAAGTGGGATTTATTCCAGGTATGCAAGGATGGTTCAACATAAGAAAATCAATCAATGTAATACACCATATAAACAGATTGAGAGAAAAAAACCACATGATTATATCTATAGATGCAGAAAAGGCATTTGACAAAATACAGCACCCCTTCCTGATAAAAACACTCCAAAAGATCGGAATACAAGGAAACTTTTTGAACATGATAAAGAGTATATATGAAAAACCAAAAGCCAACATTGTTTACAATGGCGAAATCCTGAAATCCTTCCCTCTAAACTCAGGAACAAGACAAGGATGCCCATTGTCTCCGCTCCTATTTAACATTGTCTTGGAAGTACTTGCTCGAGCACTGAGACAAGAACCAGATATAAAAGGCATTCAAATTGGAAGGGAAGAAGTCAAAATTTCATTATTTGCAGATGACATGATCCTATATATAGAAAACCCTGAGAGATCTACAACAAAGCTCCTAGAACTCATAAATGAGTTTAGCAAAGTCGCAGGTTATAAGATCAATGCGCAAAAATCAGTAGCATTTCTGTACACCAATAATGAGCAAGATCAGGAGGAAATCAAGAAACAAATACCATTCACAATAGTAAATTAAAAAATCAAATACTTAGGAATAAATTTAACTAAAGAGGTAAAAAACTTATACATCGAGAACTATACAAGATTGTTCAAGGAAATCAAAGAAGACCTAAATAAATGGAAGAATATTCCCTGTTCATGGATAGGAAGACTGAATATTATTAAGATGTCTATCCTACCAAAACTGATCTACACATTCAATGCAATCCCAATAAAAATCAACACAGCCTTCTTTAAGGAACTAGAAAAACTAACTATGAAATTTATTTGGAATAGAAAGAGGCCCCGAATAGCCGAAGACATATTGAAAAAGAAAAACGAAATAGGAGGAATCACACTTCCTGACTTCAAAACATACTACAAAGCTACAGTAGTGAAAACAGCATGGTACTGGCATAAGGAGAGACACACAGACCAATGGAATCGAATTGAAAATTCAGATATAGAACCTCATGTATATAGCCATATAATATTCGATAAAGCCACCAAACCCTCTCAACTGGGAGAGAATGGCCTATTCAACAAATGGTGCCTGGAGAACTGGATAGCCATAGGTAGAAGAATGAAAGAGGATTACCATCTCACACCTTATACAAAGATCAACTCAAGATGGATCAAAGACCTAAATATAAGAGCCAAGACCATAAAGACCTTAGAAAGCAGTGTAGGGAAACACCTACAGGACCTTGTAATAGGAAATGGCTTCATGAATATCACACCAAAAGCACGAGCAGCAAAAGAACAAATAGATAAATGGGACTACCTCAGAATTAAAGCCTTCTGCACCTCAAAGGAGTTTGTCAAGAAAGTAAAAAGGGAACCCACACAATGGGAGAAAATATTTGGCAACCATATATCTGATAAGAGACTTATAACTTGCATATATAAAGAAATCATATATCTTGAAAACGAAAAGATAAACAACCCATTTAAAAAATGGGAAAAAGACTTAAACAGACACTTCTCCAAAGAAGAAATACAAATGGCTAAAAAGCACATGAAAAAATGCTCCAAATCTCTAGCTATCAGGGAAATGCAAATCAAAACTACAATGAGATACCATCTTACTCCCATAAGATTGGCAGCCATGAAAAAAACAGTAGAATACAAATGCTGGAGAGGATGTGAAGAAAGGGGAACACTCATCCATTGCTGGTGGGAATGCAGAAGGATCCAACCATTCTGGAGGACAGTTTGGCGGTTTCTCAAAAAATTATCCATAGATTTGCCATATGACCCAGCAATACCACTGCTGGGTATATACCCATCAGATCTGAAAACAAGGACACAAACCGATATATGTACACCAATGTTCATAGCAGCATTGTTCACTATCGCCAAAAGTTGGAATCAATCCAAATGTCCATCAACAGATGAGTGGATCAATAAAATGTGGTATATACACACAATGGAATACTACTCAGCTGTAAGAACCAATACACTACAATCGCACGTGATAACATGGATGAACCTTGAGACTCTTATGTTGAGTGAAGCAACCCAGGCATTGAAGGACAAATGCTATATGACCTCAATGATATGAAATAAGTTAACTGCCTCAGAGAGCTAGAGTCTGGAAAAGTGGCTTACAGGAAATCGGGGGGTGGAGGAAGGATGTGAGTTAATGTCTGCAGGGGTGGAATCTGTGATGAGCTGGCGGTAAGTATGAGCACAAAGAAGGGACAAAATGGGGGCAAGGGGTTACCTTCGGGTGGGGTTTTCTGGGTTTGAGGGGGGCTGGGGATGGGAAGAGGGGTAATATTGTCCAAGAAATAGGTGGGAGGGAGGGGCAACATACGAATATGGAAGAGTGTCAGAAGTTCGCTGAGAACTAAATGTTGAGTAAAACGTATCAAAGTATAAGTAGGAGGGTTACCTGGTTAGGATGCTCAGGGGGTATGGTCTGATGCATGACGGACTCCAGAGGGAATAGCTGAAGGCTCATTTTGCCAAGGTGGGTTCTACCATTGGGTGGGGTGGACCCATATCCTGGGGAAGACTAATGCCGTCGAATAGAGAGAACTGTATCTCTCATGAGAAAGGACGGCTCCCAGGATATTAGATTGGCAGGCATTGTGGGCCCTAAGGGGAGGGGAAAATGGATGTGGAATAGATGGAACAAAGGTAAATAAGGGGGCAAAAGAGGAGTTATGTGAGAGTACACGAGGATGAATATAAAACAGCTAATATTACACCAAAAACATATAGGGGACGACAGACTAATAATGAAAACCATAAGACAAAACATAGGATAACTAAAAAATTTAGAAAACTGTACAGCCTAAAATATGGACCACATAGTAAGCACAAATGTCACCTTGTTTGAAAACTATAGTGTTGGAATCTGTACATCAGTTTCAGGAAATATGATATGAATAAGTTAAAAGATTGCTGTGCAAGGGAAAAGGTTTTATGGTGGATCTGGGGAAATACTGTATATTGTATATATGAATTTCAGTGATCTAAGACTCTTCTGAAGCTGACATTATGTTGGGATTCACTTTACGGGAAGTTTTGGATCACAGAGTGGTTCAACAATGGCAGCGGAGGAATACTGATATGGGATGTTATTGACAGGATATATATGGTTGACAGGGAGTTATACAGGGCATATGCCCAGGGTATATGGTAATGTCTATATATACTCATAGTGGAAACAAAAACAACAGCTGGGGGGGTACTGGGCTTCTGGCCAGGGGGTCACTGTTGTGGGCCCTGGGAGAGCAGCGACAATCCTCCAGGTGCAATGGCAAGAACCAGGAAGGAAGGAGGGCCCAACAGTGGGCTCTTGATACTAATGGCTACACTTTTGAGCCTATACACCTGCAATAAGAACAAGGCCTAGAGTAGCATTGTGCCTGGGGGTTTCCTCCTGACAGCCTGCATGTTACTCAAATGTGGCCACTCTCACAGCCAAACTCAGCGTGTAGATGTGATGCATTCCCCCCAGCGTGGGACATGACACCCGGGGATGAGCCTCCCTGGCACTGAGGGATCACTACCACATACCAGCTGAAGAAGCAACTATAAAATGACCTTGAATTAAAGATTCAATGCGGAACAGCAGAATATACCTGTCTACATATAATAACATGACTTCGGGAAGCTGTTTGACCTAATGTAAAGGGGAAATGGAAAGGAGAAATGAGATTATAAGGCTGTGAGTCTCTAAAAAAGAGTCTGGAGGTTGTCAGAAGGAATACCCCTATATACAACTGAACAGAGTCTAAGAGACAGATAAGGTAGATACAACCCCAGGTATTGGTTCTTTTGAGGGACAAAGAGACCCACGGGTTCTATGGTCATGGCAGAAGGGGTTCACTGCCATGACAGATAGCCCTTCTTTGGACCTGGTGTTTCTGCGTGATGGAATTGGACTCAGAGGGGATCTCTTTTCACAAGACTTGCATGCTACTTTATTGGAATTATAGTCGGTGCTGGGTTTAAGATATATGTAGGGGATTTGAATCTCTGGACTGATAATATGACACCCAGGCCCAGAGCCTCAACAGACTTCAGCTCCTACACTTTGATTTATTGGACTTACTCCACTCAGCTAACATGGAGTTGAAGAAGGTCAACCACCACAACATGGAGCCTAGAGTGTCTACAACTGGAAGCGGGAGGAGTGCATCCAGTACCCATATGGAATCTAAGCCCTCACTTGACATAGATGTGCAATGGACACAACCAATCCAATGTCCACAGAGAAAATGTGGAATGGGTGTGGGAATGGTAGCCATGGTGGCTGCTGGGTGTGGGGAACGGGAGGAAGAGATGAGATGTGGAGGCGTTTTCGGGACGTGGAGTTGTCCTGGATAGTGCTTCACGGACAATTACGGGGCATTATAGATCCCCCCAGGGCCCACTGGATGGAACGTGAGAGAGTCTGGGCTATGATGTGGACCATTGACTATGGGGTGCAGTGATGCTCAGAGATGAACTTACCGGGTGCAATGGATGTGTCATGATGATGGGGGAGAGTGTTGCTGTGGGGGGAGTGGGGGGGCGGGGGCGGTGGGGTTGAATGGGACCTCATATTTTTCATAATGTAATTTAAAAAAATAAATAAATAATTAAAAAAAAGTAAAGTCAGGTAGCATGATCATTCTAATTTTGTTTTTCCTTTTCAAGTTGTTTTTGATATTTGGGCCCCCTTATTCTTCCAAATAAATTTGACAATTGGTTTTTCCAATTCATTTTTTAAAAATTATGTTGGAACTTTTATTTGGATTGCATTGAATCTGTAAATCAATTTGGGTAGGATAAACATCTTAATGATATTTAGTTTTTGAATCAATGAGCATGGAATATTCTTCCATTTATTTAGGTCTTCTTTGATTTCTTTTAGCAATGTTTTGTAGTTGTCTGTGTACAAGTCCTTTACATCCATAGTTAAATTTATCCCTAGATATCTGATTCTTTTAGTTGCTATTGTAATGGAATTATTTTCTTAATGTCCTATGATTGCTCATCATTAATAAACAAAACTGCTACTTATTTTTGCATGTCGATCTTTTATCCTGCTACTTTACTTAACTTGTTATAAGCTATAGAAACATTATTTTGATATTTTTTGAACTTTTTAATATATAGGATCATGTCATCTGCAAATAGTGAAAGGTTTACTTCTTACTTTCCAATTTGGATGCATTTATTTCATTTTCTAGCCTAAGTGCTTGAGCAAGTCCTTCTAATACAATGTAAAATAAGAACAGTGACAGTGGGCATCCTTGTCTTGTTCCAGATATTAGAGGGAAAGCATTTAGCCTTTCACCCTTTGTTAAGTTGTTAGCTGTGGGTTTTTCATATATGTCCTTTATTAGGTTGAAGAAGTTTCCTTCTAGTCTTATCTTTTGAAGTGTTTTATTTTTATCCAAAAAGGATGCTGTGTTTTGTTGAATGCCTTTTCTGCATTGACAGAAATGATCTTATGATTTTTCCCCATTGATCTATTAATATGGTGTATTGCATTGATTCTCTTATATTGAACCATCTTTGCATACCTGGGACAAAGCCCACTTTATCATGGTGTATAATTCATTTGATGTGTTGTTGAGTATGATTAGCAAGTATTTTGTTGAAGATTTTAGCATCCATATTCATTAGAGAGATTGTTCTGTAGCTTTCTTTCCTTGTGGCATCTTTATGTGGCTTTGGAATTACAGTATGTTGGCATCACAGAATGAGTTAGGTAATGTTCACTCCACTTCCATTTTTTGGAAGAATTTAAACAGGACTGATGTTAGTTCTTTATGAAATGATTGGTAGAATTCATCTGTGAAGCACTCTAGTCCTGCTGTTTTCTTGGTTGGGAGGTTTGTTTATTTTTTAATATTAAAAAAATTTAGATACTTAGATTACATGAATGTTACATAAAAAATATAGGGGATTCCCATATGCCCCACTCCCAACCCCTCCCAAATTTTCCCACATTAACAGCATACTTCATTAGTTTTGATACATTTGTTACAATTGATAACCACATTTTGGAGCATTGCCACTAAGCATTGGTTATAGCTTACACTGTAGTGTATACTCTCTCCCACACAATTTTGTAAGTTATGACAAGATATATAATGACTTATACTGTTATTGCAATGTTGGTCTGGACAATTTCCAAGTCCTGAAAATGTCTCCATATTGCACCTGTTTTTCCCTCTAACTCCCCTCAGAACCTCCAGTAGCCACTGCCTCCACATCAATGATAAATGTTCTTCTATTGCTAGAATCACAGTAAGTCTATACTAGAATACCTGTAAGTCTACTCTAGTCCATTATTCATTCTCCAACCTGAGGATTCTGGGATAGGGATGCCCACTCCACCTCTAATTATGAGGGGGCTTAGATCCCATCCCATGGGGCAGATGGATGGGACTATCTTACTTGCAGTTGCAGACTCTCTCTTTTTCTTGGGATGGTCATTACCCATCATCATCTCCTTGTTAGTTGTCCTGGCTGAGTCCAATGAATTGGAGAGTAGGTGTTGCAAATCTGTTGAGGTTCAGGGCCCAGCTGGCACATGGACAGCCCAAAGATTTAAATCTCTTGGACATATACCTATCAACTCTTTCACTAACTATACATTCAAATATAAGGGGCAGAAGAACCATGTGTAGGGAAACCACAAATGAGTCTAACTCTGTCACACTGGGGACCGTAAATGGTTGGGAGGTTTATGATGACTGGTACAATCTTACTACTTGTGATTGTTCTGTTGAGTTTTTCTATTTCTTCTTTCATCAATATAAGTTACTTGTGTGCTTCTAGAAATTCATCCATTTCATCTAAATTGTCCATTTTGTCAGCATATAAATTTTCAAAGTAATCTGTTATGACAACCATTATTTCTGTGGGGTTAGTGGTGATATCCCCTCTCTCATTTAAAATCTTACTTATTTGCCAATGAGCCCTTGATTCTAATGACTATGCTTGTGAGCCTGTACACCTGAAATAAGAACAAGGCCTAGAGCTGCAGGGTGCCTAAGAGTTACCTCCTGAGAGCCTCCATGTTGCTCAAATGTGGCCAGTCTCGAAGCCAAACTCGGCATGTAAATGCATTGCCTTCCCTCCAGTGTGGGACAAGACTCCCGGGGATGAGCCTCTCTGGAGCTGAGTGATTAGTACCAGGTACCAGCTGATGATGTAACTAGAAAATGACCTTGAATAAAAGGGTCAACTCGGACCAGCAGAATATCTCAGTCTACATATAATACCAGGAGTTAAAAATGCTTTTTGACCTGAATCAAAGGGGGAAATGGAAAGGACAAATGAGTTTATGTGGCTATGAGTCTCCAAAAAGAGCCGGGAGGTTATCAGAGGGGTTGCCCTTATGCACACCTGAGCAGAGTCCCAGAGACAGATAAAGTAGATACAACCCCGGGTATTGGTTCTTTTGAGGGCTACAGAGACACACAGGTTCTATGGTCATGGTAGATGGAGTTCAGTGCCATGTCCATTGGCTATTCTTTGGAGTTTGTATTTCTGTGTGATGGAGCTGGACTCAGATGTGATCTTTTTTCACAAGACTCTCCTGTTACTTTTACCAGAACTGTAGTTGGTGCTGGGATTTAATATATACCCAGGGGATCTGAATCTCTGGACTGACCATATGATAGCCAGGCCCTGAGCCTCAAGAGACTTCAGCTCCTACACTCTGGTTTAAACTTACCCTCTTAGCTAACATGGAGTTGAAGAAGGTCAACCACCACACCATGGAGCCAAGAGTACCTACAACTGAAAGCAGGAGGATTGCATCCAGCATCCATGTGGAATCTAAGCCCCCTCTTGATATAGATGTAGAGTGGACACAACCATTCCAAGGTCCATAGGATGGAGGAAAAGAATATGGATTAGAGTGGACTTACTGATATTCTATTCATGAACTATTGTGATTAGTAATCGAAGAAAATGTGGCATTGGTGTGAAGAAAGTGGCCATGGTGGCTGCTGGGTGCGAGGAATGGAAGGAAGAGATGAGATGTGGAGGCATTTTCGGGACTTGGAGTTGTCCTGGGTGGTGCTGCAGGGACAGTTACCAGACATTGTATGTTCTCCCATGGCTCACTGGATGGAACATGGGAGAGTGTGGGGTATGATGTGGACCATTGACCATGAGGTGCAGTGGTGCTCAGAGATGTATTCACCTAATGCAATGAATGTCTCATGATGATGGAGGAGATTGCTGCTATGGGGGGAGAAGTGAGGTGAAAGGGGTGAGGGATGTATGGGGACTTCATATTTTTTGAATGTAATATTTTAAAAAAAGACAAAAAAAATCAAAAAAAAGGAAAAAAATAAAATCTTACTTATTTGCATATTCTCAATTTTTTTCTTTATTCATTTAGCTAAAGATTTATCAATTTTATTAATCTTCTCAAAGAACCAGATTTTGGTTTTGTTACTTCTTTTTATTAATTTTTTCTCAATTTAATTTAATTCTGCTGTAATTTTTGTTCCTTCTGCTTGCTTTGGGGTCAGTTCATTGTTCTTTTTCTAATTCCTCCAGGAGTGCAGTTAGGTCTTTGATTTTAGTTCTTCGTTCTTTTTAAATATAAGCATTTAGGAATATAAATTTCCCCTCAACACTGATTTAGCTGCATCCCATTTTTTGATATGTTGTATTCTCATTTTCATTTGCTTCAAGGTACTTAGTGATTTCTCTGGCAATTTCCTCTTTTACCCACTGATTATTTCAGGGTGTGTTGCTTAACTTCCATATATTTGAAGTTATTTCAGTTTTCTGTCCTTTATTGATTTCCAGCTTCATTCCATTTTGGTCAGAGAAAGTGCTTTGCATAATCTCAATCTTTCTAAATTCATTGAGACTTGTTCTATGACCTAACATGTGGTCTCTCCTGGAGAATGATCAGCCAGCACTCAAACAGAATATACTGTATATCCTGCAGATGTTGGGTGTAATGTTCTGTATATGACCATTAGAACTAGATCCTCTAACATATTATTCAAGGTCTCTGATTCTTTATCTGCTGAGATGTTGTGCCTAATGGTGATTATGGTGTATTAAAGTCCCACAATATAATTGTAGAGACATCTATTTCTCCACTTAGATTTTCCATAGTTTGTCTCATATATTTTGGGGAACCCTGGTTAGGTGCATAAATGTTTATGACTGTGCTTTCTTCTTGATAGATTGCCACCTTTATTAATATATAGTGTCCTTCTTTATCTCTTACAATAGTTTTGCAGTTAAAGTCTATTTTGTCCTATGTTAGCAGAATTACTCTTGCCCTTTTTTGGTTATTGTTTGCATGCAAATCATTTTCCAAACTTTGACTTGCAACCTGCTTGTGTCCCTGTGTCTAAGGTGAGTGTCTTTAGACAGCATATAAATGGTCCATATTTCCTTATGCATTCTGCCAATCTGTTTCTTTTGATTGGAAAGCTTAATCCATTAACATGTTATTACTGTCAAGGCTGCACTTACATTAGATATTTTTTCATTACCCCACTCCCTCCCCCACTTTCCCCACATTAACAAAATATTTGTTAGTGTGGCACATTTGCTACAATTGATGAATATGTATTGAAGTATTGCTACTAGCCATGGAATATAGTTTACATTATATGTTACACTTTATACCATACAATTTTATAGGTTTTGACAAAATATATAATGGCCTGTATGTATCATTGCAATGTCAAAAGGACAATTCCAATGTCCCAAGAATACCCCACGTTGCACCTGTTCTTCCCTCTCCCTCCCTTCAGAACCTGTGGTGGCCACTGCCTTTGTATCAATTATACAAGTTCTTCCATTGTTAAAATAATAATGTCTACTTTAGTCCATTTGCATTTCCTCTTAGGCTTGTCCATTCAACACTCTTGAGGATTTTTGGATGGTGATGTCCACTCCCATTCTGATTGAGAGGGGGTATAGGTGCCATGGGATAGAAAGATGGTTGTCTTTCTTGCACTTGCAGAAACTCTCTTTTTTTGGGGGGATGGGTGTTGTCCATCATCATCCTTTTGTTAGCTGTCCTGGGCAAGTAAAATGAACTGGAGAGTAGATATTGCAACTCTGCTGAGATTCAGGGCTCAAACAGCATATGAACAGACTGAAGATTTAAGTCTCTGTGATGTATATTGATGTATATTTAATGGGTATAGTGCTAAGTATAAGTTTAAATAAAAGGGACAGAAGAACCATGAGTAGGAAAATTATAAATGAGTCTAACTCTGATACATGGGGAGGAAAGTTACCATATATTTCAAGGTAAGGCCCACTGACAGGGTGCTAATCTCCTAGGGTTGTATGCCCTACCTATAGTGTCTAGCTGTCTTTAGAGCCCTCAAAATTCATGGTATTTGAGGCACTGTTTACAGTGGCAGTCAGTGAGAGCCCCCTGAAACATGCATAACTGTAACTTCTGGAATGACCTCCCAACTCACTTGGAAATCTCTTAGCCATAAAAGCTCATTTGCATTTAGTATTTCCTCCATTTAGTAAGGTCTTTTTCCAAATGCATTGATAGTTGGCCTTTGGTATTAATCCCTCAGTGCCAGGGAGGTTCATTCCCAGGAGTCATGCCCAATGCTGGTGGGAAGTTAGTGCATTTGTATGCTGAATTAGGATTAGAAAGAGGCCACATTTGAGCAACAAGGTGGTTTTCAGGAGGTAACTTTTAGGCAATATATAATACTAGGCTAAATTTCAATTTCAAAAGAACAAGGTTCATAAATACAAACATCAATATCAAGGGCCTGGCATAATGGACTGTCTTCCTTCAATACACACATTGCCCAAGTACTTGGGGGATTCTTACCACTCTATTAGAGAATATATCAGGACTTCCCAGGATGGTTATTCAATATTCTTTGTTATTGTCAAAAGAACATTCCTGCCCTTGTTGTTTTAACCACAAACCTATTAATTACCAGACTTCACCTCTTCCTTCTTCCATCCCTCCACTCAGTTCCATGAATAATCTAATACAACCCACATCCTACTCCCCCTCAAATTCCAGCACAGTTGAACACAATCACATCACTGCACCACTATCATCCACACCCACCACCCAAACACCCCTTCCACCTTAAGAAGTGTCCATCAATAGATAAGCAAATTGTGACACATACATACAATGGAATATTACTCAGCTCTAAGAGGGAATGCAGTATTAACATACAGGACAGCATGGAAGAATCTTGAAGACTTTATGTTGGGTGAAGCAAACCAGTCACTGAAGGACAAATATTACATGACCTCATTGATATGACATAAGGAAATTGAGCAGACCCTCAGAACTACAGTCTGGAACATAGGTTATCACAGGAAGGGAATAGAGGGTGGTGAGCTGATGCTCAATATGGTTAAAACTATTTTTTCCTAGGTTTATATATGTCATATACTGTTTTTTTTCTCTCTCTTTTTTATCCTTTTTATCTGTGAATATTTTGAACTCTCTCTCATTTTTGGATGCCAGTTTTTCTGGATACAGAATTCTTGGCTGGCAGTTTTTTCTTTTAGCATCTTAACTATGTCATATGACTGCCTTCTCACCTCCATGGTTTCAGAGGAGAAATCAGCACCTTAATTTTATTGAGGTTTCCCTTGAATGTGATGGATATCTTTTCTCTTGCTGCTTTCTGTATTCTCTCTTGTCTTGCATGTTTGACAATTTGATAAGTATATTTCTTAGGGTAGGCCTGTTAGGATTTATACTGTTTGTGGATACATTGCGCTTCCTGGACATGTACAACCATGTCCCTCAAAAGAGTTGGACTATTTTCAGTTATTATTATCTCCAACACACCTTCTGTGCCCTTACCCCTCTTTTCTCCCTCTGGGATGCCTACAGTGTGTATGTTTGTGCATTTTGTGTTGTCATTCAATTCCCTGTGCCCCTGCTGAATTTTTCTCTCTCATTATCTATCTGTTTTACTTTCTGTGCAATTTTGGATGTACTTTCTTTGATATAACTAATTCTCTCCTCTGCCTGTTCAAATCTGCTGGTATGTGCTTCCAAAGTGTTTTTAGTTTTTTGCATTTTGCTTGCATTATTATCAGATCTGTTATCTTTTTATGTATGTTTACTATTTCATCTGTATATTCCCCCAGTGTCTTCTTTTTTTCTCTCTCACCATTTTATTTATTTATTTATTTAAGGATAAATAGTGAGGGGGGTGGGAGGCATATGGGGACAAAAGGAGTGCACCCATAAGGAGAGCCACCCAGCGCAAAGGAGGGAGCAGCCTGCCGAGGAATGGCGCTGCCCACACTTCCCGTGCCGCTGATGACAACAGAAGCGGACAAAGAAACAAGACGCAGCAAAAAGACACAGAAAACAGACAACCGGGGGAGGGGAGGGGAATTAAATAAATAAATTAATTAAAAATTTAAAAAATCTAAAAAAAAAAAAAGAAAAAAGACAAAAAAAGGATACACAGATCACACAAAATGTTACATTAAAATCCCCGTGTCTTCTTAACATCTTTTATCTCTTTCTTCACTTCTTTAATTTGATTCACAATATTTGGACATTCTGATTAGTTGTTCCACGTTCTGCATCTCCTCCTGTTTTTTAGTTTGTTCATTAGATTGGGTCAAGTCTTCCTGATTCTTATTACTTAAATATTGCCTTGCCGTAATCCAAACTCAGCAAATAAACTCATTACTCTGGAGGGAAAGGAGAGATCAGGCAGTGATCACCTGTCATCTTGTTTTAGCAGATACCTGCTGACTTTGATTAGAAAGCACCTGTTGCTGGGGTTTAAGATATATCTAGGGGATTTGAATCTCTGGACTAACAATATGATAGCCAGGCCCTGAGCCTCAACAGACTTCAGCTCCTACACTCTGATTTATTGGACTTACCCCACTCAGCTAACCTGGAGTTGAAGAATGTCAACCACCACACCATGGAGCCTAGAGTGCCTACAACTGAAAGCAGGAGGATTGCATCCAGTATCCATGTGGAATCTAAACCCCCTCTTGACATAGATGTGGAATGGACACAACCAAGCCAGGGTCCACAGGAAGGAGGAATACAGTAAGGATCAGAGTGGACTTAGTGATATTCTATTCATGAACTATTGTGGTTAATAATCGAGAAAATGTGGCATTGGTGTGGAAAAAGTGGCCATGATGGCTGCTGGGTGCGGGGAATGGGAGGAAGAGATGAGATGTGGAGGCATTTTCGGGACTTGGAGATGTCCTGAGTGGTGCTGCAGGGACAATTGCCAGACATTGTATGTCCTCCCATGGCCCACTTGATGGAATGTGGGAGAATGTGGGCTATGGTGTGGACCACAGGCCATGGGGTGCAGCGATGCCCAGAGATATACTCACCAGATGCAATGGATGTGTCATGATGATGGGGGAGAGTGTTACTGTGGGGGGAGTGGTGGGGTGGGGGTGGTGGGGGTGAATGGGGACCTCATATTTTTTGAATGTAATATTTTTTAAAAAATGAATAAATAAAATAAAATTAAAAAAAAAAAAGAAAGCACCTGTTATGGTGCCTTGATCTGGACTTTTCATTGACTTGGAACTGTAAGCTTTTACCCCAAATAAATACCCTTTTAAAAAGTCAACACATTTCTGGTACTTTGCATCAGCAGCCCTTTGGCAAACTAATACACCTTATATCTGATAATGGTATAATATCCAGTATATATAAAAACTGCTAAAACTCAACAACAAAAAGACAACCCAATTAAACAATTAGCAAAAGGCTTGACCAGATTTCTCCAAAAAAGATATATAAATGGCCAATATGCACCTGAAGAGATGCTCAAAATCAATGGTCATCAGGGATATGCAAATTAAAGCCAAAATAAGATACTACCTTGGTCCCACTAGGATGGTTGTTTTTTTTTTTTAAAGAAAATAAAAAGTGTTGATGAGAAAGAAAATTGGTAACACTCCTGCATTGTTGGTGGGATTGTAAAATGTTGCAGTCAATGTGGAAATAGAATTACCATATGACCCAGCAATCCAACTTTGTGATGGTTAGGCTCATGGCCAATTTGGCCAGGCAATGGAGCCTCATTGATTGGTCAGAAAGCACTGGCCTAATTGTACTGTAAGGACATTTTGTGGACTTAAATCTTCAGTGAGCTGATAGCATCTGTGGCTGATTACATATACAATCAACTGTGGAGATTGCCTTCCACAATAAGAGAATCTTATCCAATTAGCTGAAGGCCTTAAAATGAGAAGTGATTTCAGCAGTTGGAAGAGAGAATTCCCATCTCCTCTTCAGAGAGCCAACTTCTCCTGGAGAATACATCAAGGAATTTCATCAGAGTTCTGGCTTGAAGCCTCTCCTACAGAATTTGAACTTGTGCATCCCCACAGTCACATGATGCAATTTTATTTTTACAGATGTCTTATGTTGGTTCCATTTCCCTAGAGAACCCTAATACGTTCTTCTTTGTGTATATATCCAAAAGAATTGAAAGCCTAGACTTGAATAGTTTATTTGTACACCAATGTTCAAAAGAATATTATTCTCATTAGCCAAAGAAGGGGAAACAACACAAGTGTCCATGAACAGACAAATGCATAAACAAATGTGGTATATAAATATAATGGAAATTTATTCAGCTCTTAAAAAGTAATGAAGTTTCTGGTTTATAGATTATAGAAATTCCTAGTTTGTAGATTAGGAAAGTAGAATACAGCCTAGTAGAGGTAGGGTGGGATGGGGGTAGGGTGTTACTGTTTACTTGGTATGGAGTTTCTGTAGGGTTGATAGAAAAGTTTTCATAATGGATAGTGGTGATGGTGACAAAACATTGTGAATGCAATTAACATGACTGAATTTTATGTTTGAAAGTAGATAAATTGGGAAAGTTTATATTGAATATATGTTAACAGAATAAAACATTTTAAAAACCCATAGAATTATAAAACATGAGGAGTGAACTCTACTGTAAACTATGGATTATAATTAATGGTATAATTATATTAATTATTTTAATAGTGTTTCATCAATAGTAGCAGGGCAAAAAATAAGGAATGAAGATTTGATATATTCTACAACGTGGGTGAACCTTGAAGATATCATGTTGAAGGAAATAAGTCAAGCACACAAGACAAATATTGTCTGATCTCACTTATGTGAACTACCAAGAATTAGCAAATTCACAGATACAGAAGGTAGATTACCAGTTACCAGAGGTCAGAGAGTGAGGGCAATGCACAGCTATTACTCAATGGTGGCATGTCTTCTGTATATGATGATAAAATTTTTGAGTAATGATTGATGGTGATGGTAGCACAGCATTTTGAATATAATTAATATTGAGATTTTCACTTGAAATTGGTTAAAATGGGAAACTTTGAGTTGTATATGCATTATTACAATAAAAAGTTTAAAAAAAGAGATTGGATCAGTACTCAAATTCATCTGACAAAAGAAAGGTCAAGACTTTCATGAATTCTACCAAACATTCAAAGAAGAATTAACACCAACCCTTCTCACACTATTCCAAAAAATTAAGATGAGGGAACTCTCCCTCTATGATGCAACATCTCCAGCATTACCTTTATACCAAGGTGAGAAAAAAAAGTGTTACAAGAAAACAAAATTATATAGCAATATAGATGTAAAAATCCTCAACAAATTACTAGCAAACCATATTCAATGGTATAGTAAAGGCTTATACATCATGACTAAGTGGGACATAAATTCAATCATTGTAATACACCACATTATTAGAATGAAGGAAAAAATCCAACATGATCATCTCAATTGATATAGAAAGGGCATTTAACAAAATATCTTTTATGATAAAAATACTCAGAACTTCCTCAACATGATAAAGGGCATATATGAAAAACTCAGAGCTATCATTATATTTGATGGTGACATTCCTATAGATTGCCTGTTAAGATAAAGAACAATACACTGCTATTCAACATTGTACTGGAGGTTCTAGCCAGGACAATTAGGCAAGAAAAAGAAACATAAGTCCTCCAAATCAAACAAGAAGTAAAACTGAAGGGGGTGGGGCAAGATGGGGGCTGAGTGAGCACACCTGAGATTCTCTCTTCCAAAGAAGTGGCTGGGCAGTGTTGGAAATTCTTCAGGACCAGGCTGTTTCAGGATTTTGCAGGGCAGGAGGTGTCTGGACATCAATTTGGTGGGAAGGTAACAGAGAAAATTCATGTATAAGATATAATTGAGACTCCATTACACAGAGGTGGGAGCTGCGCGCCAGATGCTCCCTCCTGGGTGGGCGGAGTCGCAGCACCGGCGCTGCAGCAGTGATTTCTGGAGGCTCTTCAGTACTGGGGAATTCATAAGCCCTGAGCAGGCTATTGGGGGGTTAACAGGACAGGAGGCCTTCGCAGACCGATTTGGGGAGACAAATGGGAGTTTTTTTGTGAAGCAGGGAATTTTTTATTGCGGACACAAATAATAGCACTTCTGCCTAGAGCCCCACCCACCGAAGGCTAGTTGCCGATCAGAAGCAGCCTTAAATTTTTCACAATAAAGAGACATCACCAGGAGACTGTTTCAGGGCCTGCAGGGTGGGAAACGTCTGGAAGCCGATTAGGGGAATATTTTGCAAAGCGTGGGAATTTCGGTTTTGGACTCTGTTATCGGCGTTTCCGGCTGGAGCCCCACCCCTGGGCCTGATTACTGCTCTGCATTATTAAATTGTCTGCAGTGTAGAGGCACCCCCAGGTGGCCGTTCTGGGGGCTTACAAGGCAGGAGGTGTCCTGAAGTCGAATTGGTGATACAGCCACAGAATAGACCCAGTGAATGAGTGAATTGCGGGGTTGAGACACATGGGTTAGAGTTTGCGGAAGTGACCTCTCCCATAGGGCTGGCACCCAGCTGTGGGGATCCCTGAAGGCTGTGTTGCACTGTGGAGCTCCCAGGCTCCCTGTTAACCTGATTTGAGGGTGCCAGGTCTGAGTCCCCTAAACCCTGGTGGCCCACACGCCAGAGACTCACACCTCTTGAGTCTTCAATATCTCAGACTTTCCATCCCTGAATCCATCACGCCCTGAGGTCCATCTGAGGTCCTTGAATGTCCTAGCCCTCAACATTTGTGTTTTTTCCTTTCTGTTTTGTTTTGTTTTGTTGTGTTTTTGTTTTTATTTTATTTTTTAATGTCCTGATTGCTAACATTGCATTATCTCCTAGTCTTTTCTCCCAGTGTATCCCCCAAAGTCTTTTTTTCTTTTCTTCAGTTATTTAGGGGGGTTCTTTTGTTGTTGCTGTTGTGGTTGTTCTATATCTTTTTTTCTTTTCCATACTTGTTCCCCTCCCTTTACCCATCCCCTTTTTCTTTCTTCCTTTTTCTCTTATTTTTTTCTCTCTCTTGTCCCTCATTTTCTTCTTATTTTATTTTATCTTAACTATACAATAGGTGTTGCAGGGAACACCTCACATTTGCTGGGTTTCCTCATCCTCCGCTGCCTCATTTCTGTGTGAATTGATTTTGGCTACCTACACTATCCCCTTTCACCTACATCTTGATATCCTCCATCATTTACTGTCTCTCCTATATTCCACCTCCCTTTCTTTGATCCACAAAGTGTCTAACTCTTAATTTCTAATACCTTTGTTTTGTTTTCTGTCTGTTAGCCACTCTTGAAACTATTGGCTTTCTTTTCTCTTTCCCTCTCTCAGGAAAACACTAGCTTTTTAATTCATACCATATTCCTCCCATATCCAGTCGACTACCTCATTATAGGTACTCTACCTACTGCTATACCTCTACACAACTTACATGAATCTAATATCCATCCTCCCAGATCTCATATTGTTGCTCTGTTAACATTTATCACCAATACTACTTTACATATTTTCCTTGCTTACACAATTGCCTTTCCCTGGCCCTAATACTTTCCTTTAAAGTGAACTCAACCAGCAATAAGAAATTACAATAAGAAGAACAAAGTGACAAAGAGAAGATATAACACTTACGCAAAGACAACAGCTAATTAATTCCCAAGATTAGACAAAGAAGCTAAGGAACTGAGTAAACCCATCAAGATAAAATGATGACCAGACAGCAACAAAAATCTACAAACCAAACCAGTCATCAGGAAAACATGGCTGAATCCAATGAATAAACTGAAAACCAGGAAGGGGAGCAGAACTTCACACAAGCAATTAAAGATCTCAGAACATTTATCACTGACAAATATAATGAAGTAAAGGAAGAGGTTAACAACATGAAGACAACACTTGGAGGGGAAATTGCAGACATATGCTAAAAGATAACAGATATGATGGGAATGAACACCACAATTCAAGAAATCAAAAATACACTTGCACCAAATATCAGCAGACTAGAAGAGGCAGAGAAGAGAATTACTGATGTGGAAGACAGTACATTGGAAATCAAACAGATAGTAGAATTGATCAATAAAAAGATAGAAAAAATCCAGCTAGGACTTAGGGACCTGAATGACAATGCAAAACGCACAAACATATGTATTATAGGCATCCCAGAAGGAGAAGAGAAGGGAAAGGGGTCAGAAGGAGTGTTGCAGGAAATAATGGCTGAAAACTTCCCAAATCTACTGAAAGAGACAGATGCATGTATCGAAGAAACACAGTGCACCCCAAACATCATAAACCCCAACAGGCCCACCCCAAGACGTATACTTGTCAAATTATCCAACGCTCAAGACAAAGACACAATTCTAAAAGCAGCAAGAGAAAAGAAAACGATCCCATACAAGGGAAGCTCCATAAGATTAAGTGCTGATTTCTCATCTGAAATGATGGAGGCAAGAAGGCAGTGGTATGATATAGTCAAGGTACTAAAAGAAAAAAATGTCCAACCAAGAATACTCTATCCAGCTAAACTAGCATTCAAAAATGATGAAGAGTTCAAAATAATCACAGACAAACAGAAACTGAAAGAGTATGCCAACAAGAAACCTCCCCTTCAAGAAATTCTAAAGGGAGTTCTGCAGGAAGAAAGGAAAAAACAGGACAGGCAGAGTTGGAGGAGAGTATAAGAGCAACAAAAAAAGACAAAAAGAGAAGGGAAAACAAACAAACAAACAAAATATGAGAAATACAAGTACAATCAAAATATGGCTAACACAACTAATTCCTTGAAAGTAATAACACTGAATGTCAATGGATTAAACTCACCTATCAAAATATTCAGACTAGGACATTGGATAAAGAAATATGACCTATCTTATGCTATCTACAAGAGACACATCTTAGACCCAGAGACTCATGGAGGCTGAAAGTGAATGGTTGGAAAACAATCTTACAAGCAAACAATAACCAAAAAAAGGCAGGAGTAGCTATATTAATATCAGACAAAATAGACTTTAAATGCGAAACAATTGTGAGAGACAAAGAAGGATACTACATATTAGTGAAAGGGAAAATCTGTCAAGAAGATTGAACAATCATAAATATTTATGCTCCTAACAAGGACACCTCTAAATACATGAGTGAAACGCTGAAAAAACTAAGTGAAAGAATAGATGCATCTACAATTATAGTGGGGGATTTTAATATACCACTATCAACTCTGGACAGAACATCTCAAAAGAGAATCACTAAAGAAACAAAATATTTGAACAGTATATTAGAGGAGCTGGATCTAATAGACATATACAGATCATTACACCCAAACACAGCAG